>NC_058373.1:93754583-94077500 GCF_018350175.1 Felis catus | reverse complement strand
AAGAAAATGTATTTACATTAGGGATCAGTCTATGAAAGTATAAGAACTTAATCTATTTAAGAGTTTCATTCAAGGAATATATAAAAGGATTTTGGTACATCCTATATAACATTTGAGAATTTGGGGAAAAATGTCTGAGATATATATATATACATATATATATATATATATGTATATATATACACACACACACATATATATATATTATATATAGAATATATAGAATATATATAAATATAAATATTCGTATATATAGTTATATTTATATATATATATTCTAAAAAAGGATGTGTACAGTGCCACATCATAAACAACCAAAGTTGTTTTTTTTAATTGGCAAAGTACTTGTACACCGTTATGTAACTTCAAATCATGCTTTTGAAAATCCTGCCTTCTCTGAATTGTGACAAATTCACAGTGCTTTATCTTCAAATGTAGACAATAAAATGCACCCTGATGAAAGTACCAAAATGTTTACTTTTAATGGAATTCTAGTCCTAGAAATGAAAATAAATGTGCTTTGTGTTAATACATGGTTTATAATGTCTACAATATATATTGTAGAGTGAGTTCACACCCACTCAACTTAAAGACACAGATATTCAATCATCTGGATTGTTATTTCTGTTTGACACATTCAGATTTCTCTGAAGTCTACCTTGGGTACTTACAGCATCTTACATATACTATGAAGGCATGTGTTTATTTAAAGATTCAAGTAAATTAGAAATCAAACACTATGTATTTTAAAATTACTAACTTCTATTTTTAATCTTTCTTCCTTCTTTCACACAAAGTTTTTATTTACTCTAGAAAAGCAACCAAAAGACTTTAAATTTTGAGTATTAAGGATATATAAATGATCTATAAATACTTCAAATATATTTTATTAAATAATTACAGTGTTCATATTACAAGTCTGTTAATAATCGGTCAGAGGCAATGAGACCAACCAGGAAGCATCTGGATGTAAATGTGGTAAATTATTTGATTATTTTATACCAAGAAGTGCCCAGCATCAGTTGGCTTTGGAATCAATTCTTTGTTCAAATTCCCATTTATCATGTATCAGCTAAATAATCTTGGGCAAATTATGTAACTTCTCAAGGAGAATATCTTTAAAGTAGGAATAATACATCCTTACTTCACGGTATTGTTGAGAAGGATTATTTGAAAACACAAATATAAAGAGTTAAGCAATTTACCTAGAGTAAACAGTTAGATTTTCTATTCATCAACAGGCTTAGAGTTATATCTGAAAGTAAAATAAGTAAAAACATAAATCCTGACTATAAGACTATTAAAATAACAAAGTGAACTCTAAAGGACCTTGTAAAATATCCTTCTGTGAATATCTTCCCAAAATAGATAAAACTGTTTCTCGAATAGGCTATGAATGAACCTTACCCCTCACCAGACTCTGTTCCCTCTTTATTGACCTTCAATCTCCTGTTGCTTCCACATATGATTTAATAGCTAGAAGCATCTTGCTTAAGAAATAAAAGAGCTTCTATTTCCAGAGGAATGCAGAGTTATTGATTCAAATTGAAATTCATGGTGTGAACTTCAAAAATCTGTCACTATTTCTCAATCTTCATTATATTTATCTCCTAGCTTATGGTTCAAGATAGCAGATCCTTTTATATTAATTACGTGTTCTTGTTTATCTCTTCCCAGCATGACAAGACCAAGAAAGCATAGATTTAGAATGGAAATACTTAATTTTAAGTCTTGGCTCCAGCATTATTCCTGAGCATCAGGTTTTACATTTGTAAAAATAAATAAATAAATAAATAAATAAATAAATAAATAAAAATAAAAATAACTACCTTGCTTAAGTCACAGGAGAAAGTCAACAGGTAAGTATAAGACATTAAGGACACAAATATGAGAAATACTTTAAGACAAAGCTCAGGTTTTAATTAGGAATTCCAAGCAATCAATCAAACTAGAGTGATTGGTGTCATGATCAGGGAAATTCATGCTTTAGTTTTATTATAAACCTAATATAGGATATCTCCTCTACTACTGAAACATTTTTTCTTGTAGTAAAATTTCCTAATTTAAAATTCTATAAAGGGTCACCTGGGTGGCTCAGTCAGATAAGTATCTGACACTTGATTTCGTCTCAGGTCATGTTCTCATAGTACTGGGATCAAGCCCTGCATTAGGCTCTGTGCTGAGTGTGGAGACTGCTTGGGGTTCTCTCTCTCCTCTCTCTCTCTCTGCCCCTTCCCTGCTTGCACTCTTTACCTCTCAAAATAAATAAATAAACTTAAATAAAAAGGGGAAAAGAAAAAACCTCTATAAGATTCACTACTGAATGTCAAAACTTACCAATCTATCTATAACAGTTTCCATACACTCTTCCAGCCTATCTATGCATGTGTGTGCACATATAAACATGCTCATTTATTTATCCAAAACCACATGATTGATTGGTTGCATGAGTCTTTCACTTGAATTTATATATATTTATCTATTTGCTTTCCTCCTCTTATTAATGATAATATTTTACTTTCATTTGTGACTTCTCATTATCGTAATATGTTTCAAGTAACAGTGTTTCAAAAAATAAATTCCTCTTGGAATTTAGTAAATAAAGCAAATATCTCAGGTAGATATTCAATTATTCTTGACATTGTTTCCAAATTAAAAAAATAAACTATTAATCCTGATTTCCTGAACACTTAATTCTCATTTGAGTTTATGGTAACAATCCCAGATCAGACTTAAGAGGGGAAACTCATTTTGGTATATTCAGATTTTTAAAAAGTTTTACTTGTATATATTTCACTATTACATGAGCAATTTGTATGAATTGTTGATAAAACAGTAAAAAAAACTAAAGAGAAGTTAAAAAGAATCACCATAATTCTACCAGACTGCTTACATTTTGGAGTATATGTTTCATAATATTTTATGCATGAATAAACCATACTTTTAGAAGTGGAATATTATTCCTAGTTTTATAATTAGTTTAATTATATGTGCTAAACATGTCTTCCTGACAATAACCATGTGTGTATAGAATAATTATAATGACTTAAAAGTATTCCATTGCATATACCAAATTTTATTTATCAATCCCATATAATGGGACAGTCACATTGCTGTATTGTTACATAGACAATATCATGATAAATACACCTAAATCTTTGTACAACTGTCTAATTACTTCCCTTAGGATAAATTTCTAACATTAGAATTTCTTATGTTAAAAGATATATATCTTTTTAGCTTTCATCATACTTTGACAAAATCCTCCAAAGGATTTTGGGGTGAAGAATACCTTTTTTCTACATTCTATTTCTATATTGAATTTGAATTTTTAAAAAGTTTTCTGTATAAGGAATATCTTGCTTTACTTATATGTTTTTTTACTACTACTAAGCTTCATATTTACACATATCTTACTTGGCCATTGTTTTTTCTGATTATATGAAATGCCATTCCTTATCCTTTGCTCATTTTTCAATGGAGTAGTTTTCTTTATATTACATAATAAAGAGATCTTTATGTGTTAATGTTTATAACCTTTTACTTTGTAAATGTCCCAAATGTTTTCTCAAGGTTTATAGCCCTTTACATTTACTTATTGCAGTTTTTGATGTGTGGATGTTTTAAAATTGTACATATCAGGTTGCCTGGGTGGCTCAATCAGTTAAGTGTTTAACTCTTAATTTCTGTTCAGGTCATGATCTCATGGTTTGTGACTTCAAGCCCTGCATCAGGCTCTGTGCTGATAGTGTGAACCCTGCTTGGGATTCTCTTTCCCTTTATCCCGCAAAATAAACATTAAAAAAAAATACTACATACCAATTTTGTTCTGGTTTTTGTTATTAAATTTTTCCTGATGCTAAGATGACAAATATTTAGTGGGGAACTCTAAGCCTCCTTGAGCTTTATTTTTTTTTTCTTTTTTTTATATGAAATTTATTGTCAAATTGATTTCCATACAACACCCAGTGCTCATCCCAACAGGTGCCCTCCTCACATCAACCCTTAGATTGTTCTCAGTTTGTCAGAGTCTCTTATGGTTTGGCTCCCCACTTCTCTAACTTTTTTTTCCTTCCCCTCCCCCATGGACTTCCGTTAAGTTTCTCAGGATCCACATAAGAGTGAAAACATATGGTATCTGTCTTTCTCTGACTGACTTATTTCACTTAGCATAACACTCTCCAGTTCCATCCACGTTTCTACAAAAGGCTAGATTTCATTCTTTCTCATTGCCACGTAGTATTCTATTCTGTATATAGACCACAATTTCTTTATCTATTCATCAGTTGATGGACATTTAGGCTCTTTTCCATAATTTCGCTATTGTTGAATCTTGACCTTTAAATTTAAAGTTTGTGTACCTTCTGCAGCTCCCACAATGTGAGGGCACATCCTATATGCCTCCAATACTCCTGTGCTTCCCCATCATAACATTTAATAAGCTATCCTTCAAGCATCTGTTTACCTTTTGTTCTCCACTTCAGACCATAAGCTCCTTGAAATTATGAACAGTCTCACTTATATCTTGGCATAAATAAGAACTCTGTTAAATCAAGTCTCTCAGTTATTGCCTAATAGGCATTCATAACCTATGCTTGAGCTTACTATATATTGCACTAACCCAGTGTTGTTGGTACAAGCTTTCAATTATATAAGTTCTTAGAACCATGTACTTTCAAACTACATGTAATAATTATAATACCCATGTTAGTTATGCAATTTTGGTTAATATTTGTTGCCTTTCTAGAGAAAAACCAAGCCTATTTTGTACATTATTGGATCACCATTATATTTAATTAACTACAGTAGGTGTAGAATAAATAATTGAGAATTGTGAATGAGCCAATAAATAACAAAAGTTTATAACCAAGAACCTCTAGGCAAAATATATCTCCACTGCTCTTTCTTAAAAATAATTTAAAATATTTTAGTATTTATATTCATTCTATGATAGGAAAGACAATATGATAGGAAAGACCATGAAGGAGATTTCTAGAATGACTTCTTCTTTCATCATTGTATCATACTGAAATAACTCAAGAAGAATATAATATTTAAATCTTAAAATAATCATCAATGTCATGCTATCAAACATTTTATAGCTAAAGAAATTTACTTCAAGTCACCAAATGACTTGTCTTATTTTATTTTTATCATGAACTCATTGTATGTATAAACAGCAAAATACAAAGTTGGAGAGAATAACAAAAACAGATGGAGGACATTTTCACTTGAATGACCTTTCAGTTCACAGGCTTTAATGAGGCTGAGTCTAGTTATGCTAAATAACTAGTGGTACCTCTTAGCACCTGCTCAGTCTCCTAAATGCATTCAACCTTTGCTTCTGGGTTCTTGAGAATAGCACAAGCTTCTGATGGGAGGCAGATGTGAGTTGATGTTGATGTGGCTATACAAGCCATTCTAGTGAATCCTCAAGGGTAAACAATGTACAACCTTGAAGATGAACTATAAAGATGGCAAACATTTGCATAATGCCTTTTCTCACCATGAAAAAAATATTTCAAAATTTATGATAAAGAAAGTAAATGCTATATTCATTTGTCAGTCTTTTAGCATGATAGGCGGCAACGAAATCAAACTGGTTTATTTAAAACCTTTAATAACATATACAAGATAAAAAAATATGTTAAAGTCATTGTAATAAGCTAAAAACCTGCTTTATTTAAGAGAAGAATACAGTATCTCAGGTGCTGAAGTCAACATCCCTGGACGCAGATCTTGGTTCTAGCTCTATATTGTAGCAGTATTATCTACATGAACTTGAACAAGTCCCTCAGCTTCTAGGTTTTCTTGGCTATACAATCAGGTTTGTAACATTAACTATTAACAATAATCTCAATTATTTTTTGAGACACTTCATGCTAATCATCACCACAGTGTACATGAAAACATTCAATAACTATTATCAATTATTAATATTATTATACAAATAAAAACCTAGATTATAACAGTTTTATTGGCATAGATTCCTATGTATCCATCAAGATCCAGATCATAAGTCACTGGTTTTATAAAATCTTTCTTACCTAGAGCAGGTCTAATTATGTTTCATTTAAGCTCCCATTTCCTTATGATTAGTTAATATAATAAGATTAATTTATTGCATTGACTATTTGGATAAGTCACTTGACTAGGGTAAGACTCTTCAGATCAGATGGCTTGAGGAACAACAAGTATTCACAATTCCATTAATTATTTAGCTTTTCTTTTACTGATTGAAAGGCACAGACAAAACTACTCAGGGTGATGAAATTTATAGAGTCGATGTACAAGAGGAAAAGAGAAAGGAGGTAAGAAAGTGTAGGAGGAAGAACTTATAAACCTAAAGAATTTTATTAAATTTCTGGTATGTATTTTGTAATGTGAGTTCTCTTCCCCAATAAATCTTTAATAACATAGCTATTTCTTATTAAAACTTTATAAAATTTGATGGGTCTGGAAGGGGGTATAACAAAATACTCCATGCATTCTAGATGATTAGAAGGGAGAAAGAGAATTACCAATGAGAGTTCTGCCACCTGCCCATTTCTGTGGCTGGCCTGTGAGTTCCAGCAGGTGGGACAATATTGATAGCTGATGCCTGCCAGAGTCTAAATAGGTGCTGGGGATTATAAGAGAAGTTCTTACGTACTTTAACCTTTCCAAACTGTGAAATCCTGTCATCCATCAATTTTGTGAGCTGAACTTGTAAGTGCAGTCATCCTACCCCCTTTAAAAGGGAGAGAGATTCTGGTAATAATGATGTGCCTAAATCTGATGACAAACACATATAAATAGAAATACCCATGATTACATAGATATAAAAGAACATATTAGCCTACTTATTATTTTTTTATAAGTGTTCCAAAAATTTAGAGTTTTAACCTGGCATTCTAAAAACCGATTTTAGGGGCACCTGGGTGCCTCATTTGGTTAAGCATCCAACTCTTGGTTTTGGCTCAAGTCGTGATCTCCTGATTGGTGAGTTCAAGCCCCGTGTTAGGCTCTGCACTGACAGCATGGATCCTGCTTGGGATTCTCTCTCTCCCTCTCCCCCTCTCCCCCCCCCACTCACCCAAACTCTCTCTCTCAAAATAAATAAACATTAAAAAAAGCAGTCTAACATTTAAAAATAAAAACCTGTTTTAGAGCCATGATACATCAAAAAAACTATTTTAAAAATTAATAATTGCACAATGATTTTCCAATATTTATTAACTAAATAAATCACATGTTTTCTTTGCTAGCTGAATATTATGCCCATTTCAGCTGGAAATAATGAACCTAAAGCAAAATTTAAAGGCTCAGGAATGCCAAAAGTATAGTTAAAAAAAAGTATAGTAGTATTAGAGCAAAGAAGAATTAGGAAAACAAATCTGGACACACTGCAATAAATGCATTATGTATTTTGATAAATTCCAGGTATAGTTTTCAAAATTAGGTTAAAAAGAGCCATTGCTATCACTTTATGACAAAAATCCACTGATGCCTAGAATTAAAAAAATTAGTACCTCCTGCACATTTAATTACATGTTGGCAGATTTGTCAATATATACACCTTCAATAAGGTGGATAAACTTGCCACATTGTGTTTCTTTTGCCTTTAGTTTCTATTTAAAGACCATGAAGTTAGACATGGATAATTTTAGCTAAAACAGGAAGAAAACCTGAGAAATGAAACCAATTATGTGACACTCGAGGTGGTCAAAACTACACAACTATAAATGGTATCTCACATAGGGCTCAACCATTTTAATTGAATTCACTATTCACTAATGTGACCAATTGTACTATTTAGATCTGATGAGCTTAAGCTGATAAAATCATCATCTCTGAGATGCACAAAAATTCTGGAGTGACTCATTTCTCAAACTCCACAAGACATTCTAGGAAGAGGGAGACAACGAGGAAGGGAGAACATGAAAGTTGTACATAGACTTTTAATGTTTCCATGGTCTCTGCTTGAATATTCTAAGAATGTCTATGTCTCCATCCAACTGTGATGCTGTCTCTAATTTAAAGTTATGAGATTACATAACTGAATGAAACTTTTCACATCTTTTAAGCTATTAGCTGCAGGAGTTTTTTGTTTCTTCCTTCATTTTTTTTTTTTTTTTTTTTTTTTTTTTTTTTTTTTGTCTTCACTCAGCCAGGTCCTTTTTTATTAGGATCCTATTAGCTGGCTTTGGGATGATGATAATATAGCTTGGCCAGTTCAATCACCACATTTTGTCTGTCGTTTTCCTCTCATGCACTTAATGGCTGCCTTGTACAAGATGAAAAATACTTAGAGCAAATCCCCCTTGAAAATGAACACAAATAAGTTCACATAGTCATAAATTAATAACAGGCAATCTTTCATTTATACCTGCTTGTATCCTTTTGTCTGATTGCTCCATTAGTCCCTCTCCTCTGAAGTTTCAAATAAAGAAAATGTAATGCCACCTCCAAGTATAATTAGAATGGATAAATGAACAGAAAAGTAAGAAGCATTCTGAGTCATTAATTGTCCTAACAGGCTCAATCTGGGAAACATGAATGGTGAATATGCTAAACAAAAGAGAATGTGCACATTATGCTTAGAAGCAAAGTAAAAATCAGTGAGAGCAGCCTACAGGAGGAAAATATAGGATGCACATTGCTAAGCATCACTTAGCAAATTATGTCTGCTTCTTTATTATGGTATTGTTTTCACAAGTATGGTAACCATACTGGTAGAAGCTTTGTGTTTAGGTGAGTAAGTTCTGGAAACTCTTTCTTATTGATGGGGCTATTATTAAGATGCAAAATGCTCTTTTTTAGATTGTGCTTATGTATTCAAACTATTTGACTATTTTTTGTTTTGTTATTTTAAATAAAAGATTTTGTTGTTTGCATGTGTTAAAAGATAAACTGAGGCATATTAAAAATTATGGGTGTGAGCAAAATTACATTCTAATTGGAGAGCACCAAACCAGAAGTAGTTAGGAGTGCTCCATGGACAAAAGCTTGGGAAGAGACTTTTACAGAGAAGCAAATCAAGGAAATTAATTGGTATAGCTTGAAGTCTAGTTGGGTGGTTTGTGATTGGCTGCCTTTAGACTTTGAATTTGGTAATCTTGAGCCATTTAAAGACTTAGATTTTGGTGTGTTAAGGTAGGCTACCATGGCATTAGAGTCACTTTGATGTAACGGCCTCCTTGTTTAATAGTTTAACACATGTATATTTGGTGTATGTGTGGTGTGTGTGTGTGTGTGTGTGTGTGTGTATCTGAAATTATGTAAACAAACTATTGGAGTAGACTTATTTGCTAGCATACTGGCAAAGAATAAATAGCAAGAGGTGACAGACCAACTGTATATACATATGAATAACTATAATCTATAAACTTATCAGACAGTGTGGTGAGGTAGTTAGGACTTAGAAAGCATAGTCCTTGGGCCCAAATCTCAGCTTTGTCACTTACTTGCTCTGTGATCTTGAACAAATTACTTTTTTTCTATGTTGGTTTTCTTCGTGATATGGGAATATTAGTGGTTAATTAATGGGATTTTGTGAGAAATACATGATTAAATAAATATAAAGTGCATGGAACGCTACATAGTCCATGACAAACACCCTTACCATTTCAGGATAAATATAAAATATTATGATGCGATATAGTACTGTCAACTGTGCTCTGGTTGATGTTTTTAACAAGTTTTTACTTGATCATCCAGGGTTCAAGCAATCTATCAAGAGTCTGAAGGGAAAGGCATTTGCAAAATATAAAAATACTAAAGGTTATTATTTGCACTAAAAGACTGATGTACTGAACTGTCTATAGGAGATTTCACTAAGATCTTAGAGGTAAGTTTGTTACAGCAGAGGCCTTGGGGAGGTTGTTTTCCTGCCATCTCTGAGCCTTTATGTTCCCAATTCAAAAATGTAGTAAATCAGAAATGCAAAGTTAATGTAAACTAATAGCCCAATTCTTCATAAAATGAAAACAAAATTAAAGTTGCCTAATGCTAATCTGATATATCTCTTATCTCTCGCTTTAGCAATTTATCAATAGACAAAAAAATAACCAGTTTGTAACCATAAGCAGAAAATTAGCCTAATATGGACAATATTTGTGGAACATCTCCTAACATAACTATCTTTAGCAGCAAGCTAGTTTCTCCCTCTTGCCCCACACACCATTATAGCCTAAGACAAGAGGACAGAGCAGAGGGGAAAACAAGAAGATAGGATCTAGCTGGAAATCTGCCAGACATGAAGAGGAACTAGGAAGCAATGTATATCTTCATCTTTCTACCTTGTGGCTTTTTAAAGGAATAAGTAAAATGGAGAGAAGGTGACTATAGCATGCCTCTCTCCCTATCTCTTATTCCTAGTTCAGATCTGATGTGTGCTCTGAGAAGGAGGAGGCAAAATGTAGATATATACAGACAGGAAAAGGAGAAAATGGAAACTAGAGACACACTGCCCTGAACATAACCTGGGGGGGGGGGGGGATCTATAAGCTCCTAAAATATCCCCTCAAGGCACCTCAGCATAACATGTAGTATGACACGGGGGGGGGGGGGGGGGACAGGAGTTCTCACACATGCCATAGAGAATATGCAGAGGTGCCAGTGGTGACACAGAAGCCTACAGTTAGGAAGAAGAGCTGCCAATGGCAAACATGCAATACCTGAAGGCCAATTTAATACTTTAATACTTAAAGGCCTAATGCTGGCCAAGCTGGCCATTATAGGCCATTACATTCCAAAAGGCAGTGGCAAGCATAGCCCAGTAGAGCAAGTTCAGAGACCAAGCTGATTGAGTCAGCCCTCTTCAATGGAATAGGGCCAGATTACATATACAGGAGGCCCTCTCCCTTGTGGTCAGGAGGTCAAATCATCCTTCCACTTTAACATATCCAGGCACAACAGAGGGAGGAACAGAGAGAGGAGAAGAATATCTGAAAGCCTGATCGTTTCACCAAAAAAGACTTGAATAACCACACTAAGGGTGCTGAAGTCTCAAAGAGACTAACGTACTTTTAAATTTCAGTTGAAAGTTTGTATCTATACCTCCACACATTGCTCTCAATCCAGCTGAGTAGAGGTTTCTATGAATAATTAAATCAGAAATAGAAAATAGAAAAACTGCACTTTCTTTCTTGATATTCTTAAAAATATGACCCCATTACACTTCTTTTCCATGAAAAACAATTGTACTAAAATATATGAAAATTGATTCTACACAAACTATCAAAAGGCTAAATGTGTTCTCACTTAGAAGTCTAAATAAATGATTTTTCTTAATATAAAGAAATAAAAGGAATAAGACAAAAAGGTTGACATATCTTTTAATGAATGAATAATTAAAATAATTTGGTTTTGAGTTGGTTTAGGGGGAGGCTATGGAGGAGGGGTTGTTTATTTTAGATTAAGTCATAATTTTTGGTTGTCATGTGCATGAAGTGTCCGAGGTACAAGAAAGTACTGAGTGAAGCAAAGAGGACACATGGAGAGCCCAGAAGAAATTACTTGGGTTTCCTGGGGTTAGAATTTGCATGCAATTTGTAAGCAGAGGGAACCGAAGGGCCAAGAGTGAACATTGGATTAGCACCACTTAACATCTTAGTTTTCCCTACAAAAACCAAAACCAAAACCAAAACCAAAACAACAACAACAACAACAACAAAAATAAAACCTCTTCAGAACACACACAAACAAAATCTCTTTTAACTTTATTTACTGGATATTGCTTAACAAATCTTTTCCCAGAAAAAAAATGGATATCATATGTCCCATTTTGAATTAATTTTAGCCTCTGACACATAATCTGATATAAAACCAAGTTCCATGAGGAATTAGGGGACTGGAGACACTCTTTAGTATCCCAACATGACTATAATATAAAAATTTTATCCCAATTTATCCTGATTAACCATAAAATATCTCTAAACTTTACAAAAAGTAAATAAAAACTAACATAAATTTTGTGTTGTTAATTGTTTCTCTTACAAAAATTGTTCCTCATACAAAATATGTTCTGTCTCCTAAACTGTCATATAAAATATATATAATCTGGGGTCTGAATGTTTTTAAATGAAACTCAAAATTATACCATGATATGGAGACAGATTTAACCAAATGATGTTGATGCAATTTTAATAGGGACAAAAATTTAAATACACTCACAATTCACGATGTCAAAGGAAAGGCGTTAGTATTCATTGAATGTATGAGTTAAGAGAATATAAATTTTTCAGTGTTTAAGATATGAGAGAAACATAGTAATAGATACAAAATCTCATCTGTAGAGGTGAGTTTTAAAGACAGTTCACCAAGCTTTACTGGGATAGAGATTTCTACATCTTTTCATGACTCTCAGTTTCAGACATAGAACTAAAGCAAATCTAATAGGCTAGTGAGTTTAAGAACAGGTGTTCTCAGTATCTTTGGTAGCCATGTCTCCATCAGAAACTGGGCTATATTCTGGATCTTTTGACTCTTCATTTGTTAAAAGCTTACCTAGATCAACGTGCTCATTGTTCTATCTCCTTCCAATGCATGCAAGGAAGGTATGATTTGTAATAAAATTAAAGAGAATAAATGACATGTTATCCATACCCATGTTTCCCTCCTCCTTGAGTATCTATACAAGAATTTTAATGAATACCATTAAAAAAGGATAAGGGCCAATGCAAATTAACAACATAAATCTTTAACTGATAAGAGATTGTTATGGATGTAGTATGGCAGAAAATAATATTATATTTGACTTTGTCACAAGCACAAGTCTGTTTTAAAATCTCCTATTTGTTTTCCGTTTGTAACTCTGGTCTTAGCCACTTTTGACTCATTGGATTGCTTTATTGTCCCTGAGCTCATGGCTTATAAAGAAATCTACTTTAGCTGTTTATGGATGGTACTATGGTTAGAAAGGTCAATATTCTCCATCTAAAAACTATGTAGAAGCAACAGAGATATAACTACTTTTAGAGGTCCTTCTCAGAGGTAAAACTCTAAGAATACTGATTCTTCTCATTTAGCTCTATTCTTCTCTATGGAACTCATTCCTTCAGTGTCTACTTGAATGTGTTTCATTTCTCTCCAGGAAAATGATATTATAAGAATTGTTCAATATCTCCTCTTTTATTTCTAATCTTACTTATGTGAGTCTTATCTTTTTTGTCTTAGTCTAACTAAAGGGTCATTAATTTTATCTTTTCAAAGAACAAGTTTTTACTTTCATTGATCCTTTCTATTTCTCTGGTTTCTATTTTGTTTATTTCTGTTCTGATCTTTATCTCTCTCCTGCTAAATTTGGGTATAATTTGTTCCCCTTTTTTTCCAGTTCCTTGAAGTGTAAAGCTATTTGGGAGCTTTCTAATTTCTTTTTTATTTTTTAACATTTATTTATTTTTGAGAGGCAGAGCATGAGCAGGGGAGAGGCAGAGAGAGAGGGAAACACAGAACCCAGAGCCCAACATGGGGCTCTAACTCATGAGCCATGAGATCATAACCTGAGCTGAAGTCAGACACTTAACTGACTGAGCCACCAAGGCACCCCCTTTCTAATTTCTTAATATATGTATTTATTGCTATAAAATTTCCTTTCAGAACTGCTTTTGCAGCATCTCACAAAATTTAATATGTTGTATTTCATTTTCACTTATTTCAAGATAATTTTTTTCCTTTTGATTCTTCTTTGACCCATTGGTTGTTTAGCAGTAGTGTTAGTTTACACATATTCAAAGATCTACTCTCACTTTTCTCTTGATATCTAATTTCATGACACTGTGATTAGAGAAGATCATTGGCATGATTACAATCTTCTTAAATGTGCTAAGATTCATTTTGCAGCCTTAATTTCTAATCTGGAGAATGTTCTATGTGCACTTGAGAAGAATATGTATTCTGCTGTTGTTGGATGGAATGTTCTACATATGTCTATTAAGTCCATTTGTTCTAAGTTATGGTTCAATTTTGACATTTCCTTCTTTTCTGTCTATATTCTATCCATTGCTGATAGTGGGGTATTGAAGTTCCCTACTATTATCGTATTGTTGTCTATTTCTCCCTCAAGATCCATTAATATTTTTTAATATATTTTATGCTTAGATGTTGGGAGCATATATATTTATGATAATTACACCTTCTTGATATATTGATCCCATTATTGTCATATAATGACCTTCTTTGCCTCTTGTTACCACTTTTGGCTTGAAGTTTATTTTTTTCTAATAAAATTATGGTTATACCCAGTTTCTTTTGGTTACCATTACTTAAGTATCATCTTCCACACCTTCACTTTGAGGCTATGTTCGTCCTTGGAGCTGAAATGAGTTTCTAAAGCCAATATTTAGTTGGCTCTGGTTTTTTTGTTTTTTGTTTTTTTTTTTTTTAATTTTTTTTCAACGTTTATTTATTTTTCAGACAGAGAGAGACAGAGCACGAACGGGGGAGGGGCAGAGAGAGAGGGAGACACAGAATCGGAAACAGGCTCCAGGCTCTGAGCCATCAGCCCAGAGCCCGACGCGGGGCTCAAACTCACGGACCGCGAGATCGTGACCTGGCTGAAGTCGGACGCTTAACCGACTTTGCCACCCAGGCGCCCCTAATCCACCTAGCTACTCTGTACCTTTTCACTGGTAAGTTATTGATATACAAGAACCTACCACTGCCATTTTATCTTTTGTCTTCTGGATGTTTTGTACCTCAATTGTTTCTTTTTCCTTGTTTCTGTCTATCTTTTTAAGTTGGAGATTTTCTTTTTTTTAGTTTTTTTAAGTTTATTTATTCATTTTGGGAGAAAGAGAGACAGCATGAACAGGGAAGGGGCAGACAGAGAGAGGTGAAAGAGAATCCCAGGCAGGCCCTGCACTGTCAGCACAGAGCCCAATGTAGGGCTCAAACTCACGAAATCATGAGATCATGACCTGAGCTGAAACCAAGAGTTGGATGCTTAGCCAACTGAGCCACTCAGGTGCTCCTAAGTTGGTGATTTTCTATGATGATTTGTTGAGTATCCCCTTTTTGGTTCCATATCTTTGCTATAAATTTTTGTTTTGTGATTATCAGTAAGTTTGTATAAAATGTCTTACAGATAAAATAGCCCTTTTTCTGCTGATAGCAACATATCCTCATTTGCCTATACAGGTTCTGTCATTTGTCTCCTCCCCTTATTTGTTGTCACAAACTATTCCTTTTTTTCTGTGAGTTTATTACCAAATTGTAGTAGCTATAGTTATTTTTGATGCTTTTTTCCCTTTAACTCTTATGGTATAGAGCTTAACAACCTATTCTGAAACAGAGTTACAATTTTCTGATTCTGTCTATTTAATATCTTACTCAAAGTTTTGGTATTCTTGTCTTTTTAGTTCAGGTAGAAGAGCTTCTTTCAACATTTCTTGTAAGATAGATTTAATGGAGGCAAACTCTCTCACCTTCTTCTTGTCTGGGGAAGCCTTTATTTCTCTTTTATGTATGAAGGATAACTTTGCTGGATAAACATTCTTGGTTGGAAATGTTTACCTTTCAATACTTTGAATATGCCATTCCACTCTCTCTTGGCCTATAGTTTCTGCAGAGAAATCTGCTGAGAGTCTAATGGGGATTTCCTTGTGGGTTACTTTCTTTTTTTTCCCTTGACTGCTTTCAACATTCTTTCTTTATCAGACATACAGAGGACTAACAGACACATGAAAAGATGCTTAGCATCACTCATCACCAGGGAAATACAATCAAAAACTACAATGAGTTATCACCTCACATCTGTCAGAATGGCTAAAATTAACAACGCAGGAAACAACAAATCTTGGGAAGGATGTGGAGAAGGGCAACCCACTTCAACTGTTGGTGGTAATACAAACTGGTGCAGTAACTTTAGAGAATAGTAAGGAGGTTCCTCAAAAATTTAAAAATAGAAGTACCCTATGGTCCAGCAATTGCAGTAAGTATTTACCCAAAGGATACAAAAATACAGATTTGAAGGGATACATGCATCCTGATATTTATAGCATCATTACTAATAATTGCCAAATTATGGAAAGAACTCAAATGTACATTGTCTGATGAATGGATAAAAAGCCATAAAAAAAGGGCCATAAAAAAACTCAACCATAAAAAAGAATCAAATCTTGCCATTTGCAATGATGTGGATGGAGCTAGAGTGTATTATGCTAAGTGAAATAAATCAGAGAAAGACAAATACCGTTATGATTTCACTCATATGTGTAATTTATATATGTGGAATTTACAGATGACCATGGGGTGGTGGGAGAGACGTAAACCAGAAAACAGACTCTTTCTTAACTATGTAGAACAAAAAGAGGATTACTGGAGGAGAGGTGAGCAGGTATGAGCTAGGTGGGTGATGGGTATTAAGGAGGGCTTGTTGTGATGAGCACTGTGTATGTAAGTGATGAATCACTAAATTCTATACCTGAAACTAATATTGAACTATATATTAACTGAATGAAATTTAAATAAAAACTTGAAACAAAAAAACATATTCTTACTTTATCATTAACTTGACAGCTTCATTATAATGTGTCTTGGAGAGAGTCTTTTGCATTGAAATAGTAAAGTGATTTATTAGTTTCTGGGAACCATGATTCTCATGTTGGCTTTCCTAATGGAGTCTGATACTCTCACAAGTTTTCTTCACTTTTTCAAAACCTTAGTTCTTTATCCTCTTCTACCTGAACCATTTCTAGATTGCTATCTTCCAGATCACTTATTCTTTCTTCCATCTGACCTGTTGTGTTACCAACAGATACCACAGAAGTACAGAGAATCATAAGAGACTACTATGCTGGGGCGCCTGGGTGGCGCAGTCGGTTAAGCGTCCGACTTCAGCCAGGTCACGATCTCGCGGTCCGTGAGTTCGAGCCCCGCGTCAGGCTCTGGGCTGATGGCTCAGAGTCTGGAGCCTGTTTCCCATTCTGTGCCTCCCTCTCTCTCTGCCCCTCCCCCGTTCATGCTCTGTCTCTCTCTGTCCCAAAAATAAATAAATGTTGAAAAAAAAATTTAAAAAAAAAAGAGACTACTATGAACACATTACATAACCTAGAAGAAATATATCCATTCCTAGAAACACACAATTTACCAAGACTGAATCAGGAAGAAACAGAAAACCTAAATAGACTGCTAATGATTCAAGACATTGAGTCAGTAATGGTGAAACTCCTCCCAATACAGAAAACTTTAAGGCCAGACACCTTCACTGGTGAATTCTACTAAACATTTTAAGAAGAATTAATACCAATTATCCTCAAACTCTTCAAAAATATTGAGGAAGAGGGAACATTTCCATACTCAGTTCTATGAAGGCTGCATTGCCTTGATACCAAAACCAGATAAGGATACCACAATAAAACTATAAAACAATATCCTTGATGAATATAAATAAAAAATTCTCAACTAAATTCAAGAACACATTGAAAGGATTATACATCATGATCAAGAGAGATTCATCCCTGGGATGCAAATATGGTTCAACATAGGCAAATCAATAGCAATAATTCATCACATCAATAAAATGAAAGAAAAATTCCATGGTCATCTCAACAGGTGCAGAAAAGCATTTGGCAAAATATAACAGGCACAGTAAAGTATAAGATATATGGAAGAAATATGCAAAAAGTTTTGGCATACTGATAAGAGCACAAAGGAAAACACAGACCCCCATGTTTAAGATCCACTTAGAATGGATTACCTTCAAAAAAAGTTTTTAGCAAATGTGTGTGGAAAGGAGAAGAATGGTAGTAATTAAGGGAAATAGGGAAGATTTCAGTGAGTAAGAATAGATATTACTAGACCCAATCTCATATATTTCTGATCCCTCAGATGATTGGGGGGATTAAGTTTAAGTATGCTTAAGTTTGATTTCCAACTTTTAGGCAAGCCTTACTCTAAAACAATAAGATGACTGCAAAGAGTTCTTCAAAACAGGAGAGTGATTTCATAAGGCCAAATGGCAAGAGATGAGGTTAGAGTAACTAGCAGGAACTACCTCATGAAGTGCCCATGTAGCAAGTTAAAGAATACCTTTATCCTGAAAGTAATTTGTCCAAAATCACATGACAGATGAAAGATGGAGTAAAATTTTAAACCTAATCTGATTCTGGAATTCATGCTTTAAACCATCACGACTATACTGCACTGCATTTTAGAAAGATGGCATCATTGTGGAAAGTGCTTCAGAGTTAGACTAGATTGTCAAAGCAATTGGGAAGCTCTTGCCATTGAGATGATGAGGCCCTGTTTATAGAGGAATGGAAAGAGTGGGGATTATCTAAGGAAAGAGATTAAAAGCCAGTTCATGGATTTAAGGATATTAGCAAACTAGCCACACATATTCAGTTTCAGTCTGTAACTACCACAAATCATCCCTGAGATAAAACATTTAGGATCAGGTAGAACAGGTTTTTCCCTCAGATCTTTGATTTGCTAGCTGTGCATCTTGGATCAGGTAATTTAATCACACTGACCCTCCACTAGTTGTCTGTAAATTAAAAGTAATAATGCTTAATCTCATAGAGATGCCATAAAAATTAAGTAAGGGAATTTTATATATACCTACATATCTATCTATGTCTTTTATAATATCTATCACAATGGCTAACAAACTTCTCATAACAAGGTTATAATCAAGGTTCCACAAATGAGGTTCTTTACACAAGTATGGTACTTCATTTTAATGATGTCTGTCCCAAAAAAAGCATATACGGAAGTGTGTATGGTGAACACTATTTCCTTTAGAAGATAAACTGGAAGGTGCATCTACGTTGGCAGATACCACTTATTTGGATGTGCATAGCATGACTTAGCTTCCTTATATTGTAAAATTCTCATTTAGGAGAAAAATATATGTTTGAAATACAAATCTGTTCAAATAACAGGAATACATGAACTGGAAATAAGGATTTCATTGCACAATTGGTACCATGATATGCACTCAATGTCTTTCTACCAATATCACAGAGATTAATATTTTTAAGTCAAAAAGAGTTTCACCAGCAAATAATAGGAAGACTCTGAAAATATTAGTACTAGAGCAATTTGACAGGTATATATATTTTTATTTTTATTTTTTTAGGTTTATTTATTTTGAGAGAGAGCAAGAGAGAGCATGCATGTGTGTAAGCAGGGGAAAGGCAGAAAGAGGGAGAGAGAGAATCCCAAACAGTCTCCATGCTGTCAGTGCAGACTCCAATGTGGGGCTTCATTTCATGAACCATGAGATCATGACCTGAGATGAAATCAAGAGTTGGAACCAACTGAGCCACTCAGGTGCCCCATCTATTTTTCTTAAATATAACCTTTGCATGATTTTCAAAGACAATACGATATGCAAACTATGAAAGCCATACTGAAGTTTTATTATGTAAAATAAAACCACCAATCACAACCTCCCTGAATCTTTTCAAAATTAAACCTGTGGGTAGTAACTATTCAAAACAGAAGCATAGATATGGTGAAACACACAGATTTGTAATCATGGAAAGTTTTAAAAGATTTTAATTTCCTTATCTGAACAATTTTTAAACTTAGATTCATCATCTATCTGAAATTCATCCTGAAGAAATTAAAGCAAAAAGAAAAATTCAACCTAGACAACCAACCAAAGATACATGGGTCACAAAATTCCACAAGTCTTTTTTTTTTCATTTTTTAAAAATGTTTGTTTACTTTTGAGAGGAGAGACAGAGCATGAGCAGGAGATGGGCAGATAGAGAGGGAGACACAGAATCTGAAGCAGGCTCCAGGCTCTGAGCTGTCAGCACAGAGCCTGACATGGGCCTTAAACTTACCAGCTGTGAGATCATGACCTGACCCAAAGTCAGACGATCATCTGAATGAGCCACCCAGGCACCCCATTCATGAGTCTTTGATAATATATTCACTTTTCTAATAAAGTGAATTTATATAGAGTTATATATAACTCTATTATATATAGAATTTATATCTATATATAGAGTTTATATCTAATATATACTATTAGATATAAATATACTACTATTTATATATAATACTTTATATATATATATATATATATATATATATATATATATATATATTTAAGGTCAAATAGGCAATGCTGTTCAAAACAGCAGGAATGATATTTCTAAAATTAATGCCTTGCTTCTGTACTGTGATAAGGTTTATATTAACCACATGAATTGAGGATACAGCATAACTACTTATATATTACTATTTTAGAGAAAAGTTAAAGCTAGACATACATACTAGAAATTAATTAGAAAATATTACCCATGCAGTCAAGATATTACTGATGAGTCACTCTATGCAAGATACTAATTTACAACATGTTTCTTTGCACTACATCTAAGAAATATGGTTTTCCTCCTTTGGAGAATGAATTTTTATTCCCAAGTGTCCTCCTTTATTTTTCAACTGTTATAAATACTTTCCATTATGAGATATATACCTATATAAGACTATATCAAACATATACGTTCAATTTAAAAGTAATTATTAAGACAATAACTATCAAGACAATATAACCACCTCTGGGGTTAAGAAATAGAACCTTTGTTACTGCCAAAGACACCTTTGTCCTTCCCTGTCATAACTCCTTATTGTATCCCAGGATTAACCACTGTCCTAACTTCTGTGATAAACATTTCCTTGGTTTTCATTATGATTTTACTATTGTTATAACTCCCTAAAACATATAATTTCATTTTGCCTCCCATGTTGCTTCATGTAAATGGAAGCTATTCTACATATTCTTCTGAGAATTGCATAAGTGCTCAATATAATGTTTGAAAGATTTATCTGTGCTATTGTATATATCAGCTCTCCTCAGGTTTTGGAATCTGAGTTAAGCTAAGCTCCTAAAATGAATTGGAGTGTTTCTCTTTCTTGTCTCCAGAGGATTCTGTGCCAAATTAGAATCACTTTATTTTTTTTTATTCTTTATTTATTTATTTTTGAAAGAGAGAGACAGAGCACAAGTCGGGGAGGGGTAGAGATAGAGGAAGAAACAGAATCCGAAGCAGGAATCATTTCTTGAATGTTGAGAAGTAAAAATTATTATGTAGTAATAATAATGTAATGAATTTTCACATATATGTATTATGCTTATAATTTCAAATTTTGTTATTATAAATATTAGCATTATCATTGTGCATCTATCCATACATATACTTACGTGGTTTATTTTTTATTTTTTTTTATTTACCTGGTATAAAATGGATTTTAGCCTTCGCTGATTTTTTTTGTTCCAATACTATGTTTGTTTGTTTGTTTTTAATTGATAGGACTATTCTTAACTTATACAACTATTCAGAATATAATAATGATTTGGAATCATTTTTCATATAATATAGAGATAAAAAGTTTCCCCCTCCAAATAAACATAGAAACTAAATGTTTTATAGTTTTGAAGGCCTGTTTTGAAATAGCCTTTGTCAATATTTTCATCTTTAATGTAAAATGATAATATAGTACCCCTGCCAACATTATGTGCTGAGTCATGTGAAATATGTTTACTCTATATCATAATGCTGACAACTCAGATAGTCCATCTTCCTGCCTGGTTGTATGAAATTTCAAATCACCCCCAAAGGGATAACCCCAATTACAAGAAGTAGATCTTATATAGTGCATTGTGATAGAAATGCCTGTTAAACAGAAATAGTACAAACACTGATGATCAACATGACTGAACTCCAAAATTAATATCATTATCAAAAACTGAACTAATAAGTAAGGTTATGAATTTGTGAGTTTGTTTAGCTCCTTGCATTTCAGGTTTTCAACTTTTTATGCTCCAATTTCATTTTCTTTAAAGAAAATATCTCCTGAATTAATGAGTTTTTAAGACTTCAGAGAACTAGTGTCCTTTTTCTCTTTGAGACATAAAATATTTGCCTCTATTATATTTGAATAACAAGATACACAACAAAGACATAAGGGAAAAATAAAGTACAATATAAATCACAGATAAGCCAAAATAGCAATTAAACTGTTAGCCTTGGGGCGCCTGGGTGGCTCAGTCAGTTGAGCCTCCAACTCTTGATTTCCGCTCAGTCCCAGTATCCTGGGATCAAGCCCTGTATCAGGCTCCATGCTGAGCACGGAGCCTTCTTAAGATTCTTCCCCTCTCTTTCTGCTCCTTACCTGCTTGCTCTTTCTTTCTCTCAAAAAGAAAGAAAGAAAGAAAGAAAGAAAGAAAGAAAGAAAGAAAGAAAGAAAGAAAGAGAAAGAGAGAAAGAGAGAAAGAAAGAAAGAGAAAGAAAGAAAGAAAGAAAGAAAGAAAGAAAGAAAGAAAGAAAGAAGTACTCCAGCAAAAAGACTAAATAAATAAATAAAGGATAAAAAGAATTAAAATTGTCGTGCCTGGGTGGCTCAGTCGGTTAAGTGTCAGACTAGCTGACACACTAAAAGTTATAGATGTTTTCAAAATTGTTACTGTTCTCTCAAAATAGTTCCAATGTTAACTGGATATATTTATTTTTTTGATCACAGTGTAGCTACCTCACAATCTTTTAAAATATAGAAAATTTTATGGCACGAAAATCACACTTTTTATTTTCTTCTCCCACCAGGCTTTTCTTGCATCATTTCAAAAATCTGAATTTAATCCCACACCTTGTAAAAAAGTATCCCTGAAATGATTCTTTATACTTAAGTAAAATAAACACACAAAAAAATCAGAACTTTTCTTTTAAAAATATCATTTCAGAAGTTTATAGAAAAGCCTCTTAAAAGGGAGTATTTCTCAGCAATTCTCATATATTTCCCTAAGAGTAATTCTGGGAAATGAATTTTCAAGCTAACTTAAACAGTAAGAAAATACACGTAACGCTTTCGTATTCCATTCCTGGTCCCTGATCTCCCTTAGCCCTAAAATATTGTGAACAGTGCTTTGCGTAATTTAAAATTCCCATTTGGGGCATCTGGATGGTTCAATCCGTTAAGCATCTGACTTCGGCTCAGGTCATGATCTCGGAGTTCGAGTTCTAACCCCACATGGGGCTTTCTGTTAGTGCAGAGCTCAAGCCCATTTCAGATCCTGTGTCCTCCTATCTCTTTCCCCTTATCTGGCACGTGTGTGCGCGCGTGCTCTCTCTCTCTCTCTCTGTCTCTCAAAAATAAAAAAATTAACATTAAAAAAAATGATGGGCTCTGGTTAAAAAAAAATTAATAAAATAAAATTCCCATTTAAAAGAACCGAATAGGTTTGTACCCATTGTGAAACCTCACCTACTGTTTAAATCTTGAGTCTCTACCCATAGAGAGGAATGAAGTTGTCACACCTACCACTGAGAAATTCCACAACTGCTCTGAGGAATTGGAGGATATATAGTCTGACCTAGTTATGTTTCTCATGGAATGTAGCATAGATCCATCCATGCACGTAAAGGCAATTCACAATCACCTATGATACTTTTCACAGGGGTAAAATTACAGCCTGTTGCTACCTGATTGTTATGTGCTTAGAGGAATCAGATTCATAGTCATCGCTTTTAATGTTTACTTGAACAGGGCACCTCCTTTTGCTCTGGCTGTCCAGATGTAATTAATTTAGAGGCATTCAAGACTGACCATTTGTACTTAAAGTACCTAACTCTTCCTTAGCTTCTATTTAATGTTTGCTAACACAGTCACCTCTTACTGCCTTTGGGTGCCCCAATACATTTGTATGAATGGAAAGTATTTTTCATATATTCTAAAATCTAACACTATGTTTCAACAAATTCACTGAATATCAATTATACCAAAAAAAAAAGCTCCTTATGCTCTACTTAGCATTCTAGAAAATAATTTTTATTTTTAGTTTGAAACAGATCATTATTGCTGGCAATTAAACATCATCCAGATAACAGTAAAAAGTAAATAAATAAGAAGAAATTTTCTCTACTTCTGTTGGTCCCAACAGTCTAGAGGTTAATAATCTCCCACAATAAAAACCTGTGTTTGAATACTGCTCTACAATTTATTTACTATTCATGTGGCCACTAGTAAGTACTTTAACTTAAATAAGCTTCATTTTTTCATATGTAAATTCTTCACATTTGAATTATTTTACTTGTCTATTGCGCTAGATGGAATTTTCAGCACAATGTTATAGAAGTGATGAGATTAGCCACACTTACCTTATCTCTGTTTGTAAGGGAAAGTGTTAGATATTACCATTGAGTATAATGTCAGTTTAGGGCTTTTATGGAATATCAAACATACATTAAACAGGAACCTTTCCAATAGCCTAAACTATCCCATTCCTCAAATCTCATAGTTATACAATTTACAACTTTGTATTTTCAACTGATATAACCAAGAAAAATGACAAGTTAAAGGGTAGTGATATTTTAAAAGTCACTTTAAAAGCTGAAAAATACATTGCTTTTGTTTTTAGGCAGTGGAATTATTATGTGCACCACAAGTTCTATTATTCTTTCAAGAAAACCCACATCATTTATCCCTTTTCAGTTCTCAAGCATTTCTATTTCCTCTGATAATTTTACCCCGAAATTAAAATGCATGATAATGAGACATAATCTTAGTTTTTCCCTACTGGGCTGCTCAGAACTGAGAGAATTTAAAACTTTATTCTTCATAGTTTGATTGAACCTGTGAGAAATGTTCTTTCTTAACAGATCAGTACAAAATATAATCCACAGGGACACTAAGCTCACATGTGCACATAGTATCCCCCCATTGTTAGCAAAAATAAATTACTTCCTCATTATTTCTCTTTGCATGACAAACCTGCTCCACTTTGTAAGCTGCTTCAGATCCAGAAACATTTTACAAGATTGATCTTTCATTAATGTTTATATATTCAGGAATTCTGAATCTTGATTTATACTGGTGGTCTTCAAGAGGACAGTATATATACTAAATGAAATTGCCTGTGATGTACTTGAGATGCCAAATCCTTCTATTTGAAGATAGTCCCTCACCCTTTGTGTGTAAAATAAAAAACATCATATATTCTTCGAATTTGACCATGAAAGCTGCGGTTGCTTCTGGTGATTTTAGGCACTATTACACTCCTCTTGCTTATTTCCTTAAGCAAGAAATCTTCATGTTTTAGTGTTATTTATTAAATAAAAAGTATGTGGGGCATAAAGTTCTGTGTCCTAGTGAATGAGTGACCACCTGAATCTGAATTTCTATATAGACTATCCAAAAGCCATATTGTTCAATAAAGAGAGCATACAGAATCACCTGTAATCCATGCCTATAGTATAGTATAGTATAGCCAAAAAGACAGAACATACTATATAAGTTACTCCGCAAGTGTATAGGGAAACAAACATTCCACACCAGCAAAATCAGCTCCAGAGACCAAGGCAAACTGGAAGGTCAGGCAAACACTATGCAGAAAAGAAGAGAGAGCTCTGTGCACCCAGGGGTGAAAGAAGATAAATAAAATCATCATCAGCATCAAAAGAGGCCTGCCCTCCTTGGGAGAAAATACTAAGAAGAATCTAATATCTACTGCATCAGAAAATTGACTATAGAATAATTGAAGGCAGGGGACTTAAAAGTACATGTGAATAGCAGGTTTGGGGAGGCATTACTTCATAAGGAGGAGAAGTAACTTTTTCTCAGAAAGAAGTGTGCTTTAGATAATTGGTAGTGAAGCAAAAGAAAAAAGCAAGCAGTAGAATTTAAAGATCCTACAAAAATGAAAGAAAATCAGAAGATCAAAAGATAGCAAAAAAGCACCATATTTTTAAGAAGCAGAACATAATACTAATACAAGTGGACAGTTTTGAACAAAAATACATAGAAAAACCCTCCAACTCCTCACTCCAGCCCAGATAACATCACCTGTTACTATTGATCCAGGAAGTATGACTGTGAAAAGGACTGAGACTGGAGGTAATATCCATACAAAGTCACTATAAAAAGAAAATGAAAATGAGAATCAAAATATTTTACTGGATAAAAACTCTCCCCTCAAAATTAATCTTGAAACAAAAGAATAAACATAATACAACACCATACCCTGGATTAAATATCATTAAACAAGCATTTGCAAATATGAGAACAACTAAAACAAACAGAAAACTGAAAAAAATCTCAAAAGAGAAGTGTACATAATTAGAAGATATGAAATTATTCATGGCATTTGAATTCAGGAAGAAAACTGAAGAAATTTAACAAAATTATCTCAGATTTTGAAAAAAGAAGAAATTAGAAAGTGACAAAGGGAGAAAATATTTGCATAAAAGTATTTGCAAATCTCATATCAAAGGACTCATATCTAAAATCTATAAAGAACTCTTTACACTCCACAGTAAGAAAACAAATAACCCGATCAGAAAATTAACAAAGGAATTTAACAGACACTGCAATAGACACAACCAGCAAAAAAAACATATGAAACAATGTAAAAACATCATTAACTATTAGGGCAATGAAATTAAAACATTATGAGATCCTATAACATAGTTATCAGAATGAAAAAACCACTACTACTAAATTACAGTGAGGATGCACAGAAACTTGATCTCTTACTAGTCTTAGAGTGCAGATGTAAAAATGCTACAACCATTCTGGAAATTACTGTGATTACCATCGAACAAATAATTACCTTGATTTGTGAAAATTTGGTGTATATTCATCTCTAGTTATTTATCCCTCCAGTCAAAATAAACCACCTGGTATATTTTTCAAAGTTCTGTTCACCAGGAGATTTTCCTATACCAATGTCCTTTAGGGACATGTGAGAGAGGGATTGTAGTGCTATAGCTGAATCATGTGTTAACTAGGCTCAAATATTTTTTCTTCTGTCAACTGGTCTTAGAGAACTTTCCATACAGTCACAGGTGGAGATTGAAAGGTAGGGGACAATGTAGCCAGAAGGAGGCTTATGACATTGGGCCACTTACTCATGAAACTTACTGGTGCCTTCAGGATTTGCTCAAGCCTAGTCTTGTATATGCTATGTCTATTTGATGATGGAGTGCTGCTGTGCAGACCCAGATTTATGGCTAGTTCATGTTGGGGTAACTTAGTGAACAATGGTCAAGCATTCAGTACTTACTAACGTTTACAGCTGTTTCTCAAAAAGAATACAGTTATCTGCAGAGGATAGCACATTTTGCTCCAAAATCCTACAGGCCTGTGGCTAGTTTACAGACATGCTATACAGCATTTGTATCTGCCACAGACATTTCAAATATCACTGCATCTACTGGGATACATGCCCCAAGTTGTATAGAAGCTGGCACAGAAGCCTGGACCTATTGCAAAGTCTTTTCTTATTCTGGGTGCTACTCAAACCCATCAGTTCTTCAGCTACTTCGTAAAAGAGTCATAATAGCTTACCCAAATGAAGTATATGCTGCCTCCAGAATTCAAAGGAGGCCTAGGAGGCACTGTGCCTCTTTCTTGGCAGTAGGATGAACCAGTTGCAGCAACTTTCCTTTACCTTGGAAGGATGTTTCAACATATCCCAGATCACAGGACCTTTAGAAATCTTATGGAGGTTACAGGCCCCTGAAATTTCATGAAATTTATTTGGCCATGTATGTGCTTTACCAAGGTACCTAAAGTAGTTGCTACCTCTTGATCACAGGGTCTAATCAGCATGGTATCATCAATGTAATAGACTTGCCACTATAGATTCCTGTGGAATGGAAAAGCAACCAAGTTCACTGCAGATTACAGTCTGACAGAGGGCTAAAGAGTTGATATAGCCCTGAATTAGGACACAAGATATAATGTTGGTTCTACCGATAAAAGCAAACAGCCTCTGACAGTCTTTACTAGGGTATCAAGAAATATTTGCCAGTTATCAAATATGCATATCAAGTATCAGGAGTTATGTTGATTTGGTCTAGCAAAAAAAACAACTACAAAAAACAAACAAAACTTCCCTCCCCAACAAATCTACATGCGCAACTACAAATGTTGTCATCACTTTATTTAGTTTACTATGATTCATTCTTCATAGGCTCCATCTGTCTTCTTCACAGGACAAATAGGAAAGCACAGTGAGACGTGATAGGAGTAACCAGCTCTACATCCTTCAAGTCCTGGATAATGACACTAATCTTCAGGAATTTATATTGCATTCATTTTACTATTTTGGAAGGCAAAGGTAGTATGTTAGTCAGGATTCTTCAGAGATACAGAATCAACAGGACGTGTGTGTGTGTGTGTGTGTACACACACATTTTAAGGAATTGGCTCACACATTTGTAGAGGCTTAGCAAATCCAAAACCTGCAAGTTAGGCTGGTAGGCTGGTAGGCTGGAGACCCAGGGATGAGTTGCAGTTTGATTCCAAAGGCAGTTTGCTGGTAGAATTCCTTTTAGCTTGGTGGTCAATCTTTGTTCCATTTAGGCCTTCAATTGATTGGGTGAGGCCCACCCACATTATAGAGGGCAGTCTGCTTTACCCAAAATCTTCTAATTTAAATGTTAATCTCATCTAATACATAATTTCATAGAAATATAAAGAATATTTTTGATGGAATACCTGGCCATGAGGGCGCAACCAACTTGACATTTAAATTAACTATCCTAGTTTGTTCCACTGGCTTTTACTTGGCCTTAACTACCATAACAACTCTCTTTCCAAGCATCAGTTCCTAATGCATAGATGCTGCCAATTACTGAGCATATCATTTCCAATTATGTCCACTAAAACCTTGGGAATAACAATAGGATGGGTTTAGATATCTACTATGAGATAAGCCTGAGACAAAACTCCATTGACCACTCACTCTTCATAAGCCCCTACTCTCTATAGTAGACAGAGAGAGTTTTGCATCTCTAGGAATTTGTGTCAGTATAAAGCCATTGTCCAAAAATCATCAGTCTTATTATTACCTTTACCCTAATTGTGTAACCCACTAATAAATGGTCACAGGTCCATTTGGGAAGACTAGGAGGAAGATAAACATGATAAATTAAGGACCCTTCATTAGAAGAGAGAGAACTGAGACTTTTTTCATTAAACAGGATTTGGCTCTGAAAATTGCTTGAGAAGACTTTATCCCCAATTTCAGTAATTCAGGTCTGACTTTTAATCATACTTAGGGCTTTTCCACTTATTCAAAGCAAGTAAGCTTCAGAATACTGCTTTTTTCAGTTCTTGGAATATCATGATCAATTACTCAATACTAAATATCATAGAAGTTAAGAATATTTTGATTAATGCTTCAAATGTGCTGCCCAACATTCATAACCATCTTGTCTTTGGTGATAAAGTCTCACCACTTGCATAAATATCATCATTCACATAGAATTCAGGAAAATAAGTTTGATTTCAACAATTATCACTATAATTTTTTGCCTAAAGAGAAAAAAACAACAACACATACTCCCCTATCCACCTACAAAGAATGATAGAGAGAGAGAGGGGTGGGGGAAGGGAGGGAGAACAGAGAATATATCTTCTTTTCAAAGGCATATGAGTTTATAGTCTCAAGGACCATTAACACTGACATATATTATGTGATTTTTAAAAAATCTCCAAAATTTTGATAAAACAGAAATAATATAAACATTCTCTGCTCAGAATGCAACAAAATTAGAAATTAATAACCAAAGCAAAAAGAAATCCTTGCATCTGGGAGTGTTAAAACTATTACATTAAAAACACTCGGGTTAAAGTGGAACTCAAATTATAATACTTCTAAAATGTAGTAATGATGAATATACCTCATATCAATAATCAGACACAAGTTCTTAGCCTTATATCAATAAAGTTGAAAAATAGAATGAAAATGAATTAAATTCCCAACTCAAAAAAATTAGAAAAATAACATTTTATGAGTATCTACTACATGAAAGCTCTTCTTAGCAACTTTACTTACTAAAAACACTTACTGAGTATTTACTATGCCTAGACATTATACAAGGTATTCTATGAACATACCTCATTTCATCCTCACAACAATTCTATGAGGTAGTACTATCTCCATTTTACAGATGAAGACGTCATCTTTCTTAATCCATTTGGGCTGCTATAACCAAATACCATAAACTGAATAGTACGTAAACAACAGAAAATCATTTCACACAGTTGCAGATGCTGAGAATTCCAAGATTACAGTGACAGCATGGTTGAGCCCTGGCAAAATTTCCTGGGTTGCAGACTACCAAGTTCCATGTGGTGAAAGGGGAGAGGGATCTCTGTGGGGTCTTGTTTTCAAGAGAATTCCATTCATGCAGACTCCACTCTCATGACCCATGTCCCAAAGACTTCACCTCCTAATACCATCACATTGGACATTAGGATTTCAACATATGAATTCTGAGGGAGATACAAATATTCAGACTATAGCACCAGCCTATTACATTTCTCTAAGATAACTGTGGTCAGACATCTCTTTCAATCATGACAATTATTTTAGTCAAGTGAAATCTTTGAAGACTTGATGGTCTACATAGTGGAGGCTTCTAGAAGCCTGGACCTCAGTAAGATAACCGAAATAGCCATTTAGGCAAAGAAGTTCAGGAAGAACTTGCCTATACACAACCCATATGAATATACAGTTGATCTAGCTAAGGCCCAGAGACCTCAAAGAAATGAAACGATGTTTAGTGGGATAACTATGTTTTAGGGATCTGGAGAGCTGGATTATACTTTCTACTCTACCATAAATTGACTTTATGACCATGGAGAAGACATTGTCTACTCAAAGTCTACTATTTCTAACCTATCCCATAAAGAAAAAAGTATATATAATCTTTAAAGTTTGATTCAGTTCTAATCTGTAATATAGAATTCTTGGCAAGATGGTGAACTAACATAACTGGCTGGCTCCATCCCCTAGATCAACCTTGGAGAAACTACAGCTTCCAGAAGGAAATACAAATTCAAAGAACTAGAAAGAGGAAGAGAAAGAGACAGAGAGTTACTAGCAAAGAAGAAAAACTTCTTGAACAGTTTCATGGGGAATGACGGCAAGGCAGTCACTGGACTTGCAAAATAGATTGAAGAAAAGCAATTTAAGTTTAGTTACTGCCTCCCTCTTGCATTATTTTTGGACCTAAATAAAACATAACACATTAAAATCTAAAACATCTCTCCATTTGTTATTACTAGCAATAGCCCAGAATACTGGTGGAGGTATGTATGCATAAAGGTTTTATCAAGGCATAATGAAAGTTCTAAAGGGAAGAGGAGAGGTCCCACTAGCTGCCCCCAGGCACTTATTCATCCATTGTTTCTATTTCAAACTCTCAGACCTGAGATATCTTCCCCCAAGTGCTGCCTGCACTTACGGTTTAAAGGTAAAGCCCTGAACCAAGGAATTATCTGGTGAAGTGACAACAAACAAAAGCCACTGATAGTAGTTTTATTGATTGGAACCATCAACTCTAGGACTCAAAACTTCACTCTCCTTAAACTCAGTAGGACTGATACAAACCAGGTTCTGGTCTTTGGCCCTTTCCTAGTTTGGATTATCAGAAAGAAGAGTTGCTATACCCAAAGAAACATGAGATCACAGGAAAAATAAGTAAACAATTAATGAGTACAATTCCTCAAAAGTAAAACAGCAACTTTGAAAAGTTTGAAATTTGAAAAATTCAGCCTAGAGTAGAATTATTTAGAAGAGTAGACCAAGAATTGAAATAAGAATGATAAAATTAGGGGTGCTGGGATGCTTAGTTGGTTAAGCATCTGACTCTTGATTTCAGCTGAGGTCATGATCTCATGCTTCATGGGTGTGAGCCTGTGACGAGCCCTGTGCTGCAGCATGCAGCAATATTTTGTTCTACTCGCTATTCCACTAGAATCCATCGGGATTCTCTCTCCCTCTCTCTCTGCCCCTCTGCGGCTCATTCATGCTCGCTCTCTCTCTCTCTCTCTCTCTCTCTCAAAAAATAAATAAACATTAACAAAAGTATAAACTTACATTAGGAGATAAGGAAATATATAAAAAGAATAGCATATTATTAAAAATCAAAAATTATTGGGGCACCTGGGTGGCTCAATTAGATGTCTGACTTTGGTTCAGGTCATGATCTCATGGTCTGTGAGTTGAAGCCCCATGTCGGGCACTGTGCTGACAGCTAGGGGCCTGGAATCTGCTTCAGATTATGTGTCTCCCTCTCTCTCTCTGCCCCTCTCCAACTCGTGCTCTGCCTCTCAAAAATAAATAAACAGTTAAAAAATAAAAAATTATTAAATATATTGGGGCACCTGGGTGGCTCAGTCGGTTGAGCTTCCAACTTCAGTTCAGATCATAATCTCGCAATTCGTGAGTTCATGCTCCACGTCGGGCTCTGTGCTGACAGCTTAAAGCCTGGAGACTGCTTTGGATTCTGTGTCTTCCTCTCTCTACCCCTTCCCCGCTCATGCTCTGTCTCTCTCTCTCAAAAATGAATAAACATTAAATTTTTTTAAATAAAAAAAAATATTAAACATAAAAAAAGTTGAACAAAGAGAACAATATAGATAAGACACATATTACAGTAGATACGGCCAAAGATATAGCCTGGCAGATTTTACTGGTTAAGAAACAACAAGCCCTTTTAAGATTCAGATGGTTTATTTGTTTATATACACAGTGAAAGTAAGAGTAACCAAAGGTGCTAGCTCCCTGAATTTATCCCAAAGGACAGCACTGCAAAAAAAAAGAGTATATGAGTGTAACATAAATGACAGGACACACTATTGCTAAGGAGCCAATGTCTTGCTATAGCTAATTAGTTTTATAGCTTTTTATACACCACAAAATGGCCATACTTCATCAGAACAATGGAGGTGATGAGGAACTATCTCATGACAGCCTCTTTGGTAAATAAACATAAAAGTGGGAAACAGCCTTTTAGAAGCTCTTCACAAAGCATCTCATGGTTTCATGTTCCAGGAGGATTACAGGGCATTCTGCCAAGACTCAGATCAGCTATGATTTAAGACTTTCCTACATTTCTATGTAGATATATACAAGATAATTAGGGTAACATGGTGGAATTATTCCCCTACAGAGAAATAGCATATGTGAAATCAAATTTTAAAACATGGATGATAGAAATACAAATGCCAAAATCAGGATAATAAGAGATACAAGGAAGAAGAGTAAAAATGGAGACGAGGAAAGAAATTGAAGAAGAAATGGAGATAAATTTTACAGAATTAAAGAAAGTTAGAAGATCTCAGATTGAAATATCTAACAATGTTTCAATAAAGAAAAAATGGAAAAAAACAAATATGAACATAAGAGCAAAAAATTTAAGAATATCAAAGATAAAGGAAGATTCTGAAAGTCTCTAAAGAGACTATAACCAACAATAAAGAATTAGGTTTATATTCGCCTCCTCAATAAAAATCTAAATGTATTTAAACAATGAGGTTATTTTTAATACTGAAGAAAAATGATATTTAAATTAGAATTTTATATCATATCAATATGACAGTCAAATGTGAGGGAATAATAATGATATTCCCAGGAACCTCCACTTCTTTAGAATGAGACAGTTTGTGGCAGGCTGATTTCCACTACAACAAAGAAAAAAAAGACTAGAAGATTTATAAAAGTAATATTTTAGGTATATCAGAGAGTCATGGAAACAAGGGCTAGATATAATAAAACTATATAAAGGGTAAAACAGTGTTCTAAAGTGAGTTGGTGATTGCCAGCTATACTTTTTCCCAAAGATATTTGCTATTCTAGATAAAGCTTGAACATCTTGTTTGCTATAGGGAGAAGGCTTCTGTTAGGACAGGAAAAATAAGCAAAAAAATATCTTTCGGATGGAGTGACAAATTAGAAAATTGAAGAGCCTCAAATACGTCAGACCCATACACTTACACATAAACACAGAATATTTGCTAATTTATAGAATTGTATAGGAGGCTAACAAGCTATGGCAAAAGAAGATAAAATAATTAAGGTCTTACACTGCTTAGGAAAAAAAACATTGGCTAGAAGAGGCACTTGTCAGATATTTAACTATCTTTTCTCTCATCCATGTGGCAAATTGAAACTGCATGAGGCAGAGGTTTAAAAAACGTTGAAGACCCTAGGGGGGAAAACCCGCAAATTCTTGGAGATAAAGAGACAAAGACTTACCAGGTTCTTAAACAATAATCCATGAAGGTCACAACATAGGAATAGGTACAATCCAGACAGAAATTGAGTCTTAATTTCTCAATCCCTAACGGAATTGACATAATCACCCTCTTAGTCTATTATCTATCATAAAAAAAGAAACTATCTCTCTAGTAAAAGATATCATCATCAAAGTACCTACAGTTCTTTGATACAAAATTGTCAGCATACAAAAAAAAAATTACTACACTTGAGAAAAAAAAAACATCTGATGATAATCAAGAGTTAAAATAAAAGAAACGAGCAAAGATAATCCAGATATTTGGGTTAATATATGCAAAAGCTTTAAAATAGCACTCATCTGGGGCACCTGGGTGGCTCAGTCGGTTGAGTGTCCGACTTTGGCCCAGGTCATGTTCTCGCGGTTCGTGACTTTGAGCCCGCATCAGGCTCTGCTGACAGCTCAGAGCCTGGAGCCTGCTTCACATTCTGTGTCTTGCTCTCTCTGCCTCTCCCCTGCTCACTCATGCTCTGTCTCTCTCTGTCTCAAAAATAAATAAAACATTAAAAAAATTTTTTTAATAGAACTCATGTGCTCTGTGGGCTGTTATCTAGGGTACAAGCTTGCACTACAAGGAGTAGTGTCAGTTTGAGGCCCCCCCTGAGGCCACTTGGTCTCAAACAAAATGGATGCTGAACCAGCAATAACACATAGTATGTTACCTAAACCCTTGACACCTTATGAACACAGTTAATGTTTTTTCTTGCAATAAATTCTTATATTTAGAGATGCTCAGTCAAAAGATGTACAATTTTTAAAGCATTTTACATGCACTGCCAAAGTACCCATTAATAACTTTTTATAAATTTATTTCTCTGCCCAAGACAGTTGAGGATGCTTGTTTCTTTGTCCCCCCTTTGGCAACACTAGATATCACCCGATTTTTAAATCTTTGCCAATTTGATGGATAAATAAATATTGCTTTCATGTTTCATTTGTATTTCTTAATTATTTGTGGTTAAATATTTTTCATTTGTTCATTGGACACTTGCAGTTCTTTTATGAATTATATTTATTCTATTATTTTTAAAAAATAAATTAAAAAATAACATTCATGATTAAGAAAATATAGTTGAAAATATGGATAGGTAAAACTTAGAGAAATTTCAACGAAAATTTGACACCTAAAAAAGAATCAGCTGAATAGCCTAGAACTAAAAATATATTTTCTTAAAAGAAGAACTCAATTGATATTCTTAAAAGCTGACACAGAATTGGCAAATGGAAGACATGTCAATATTAAATATCCAAAATAAAGCACAGAGGAAAAAAGAACAGGAAAAATAAAATATAAGAAAAATGTGGGGCATGCTGAGAGGCTTAACATATATACAATTAAAGAACTAAAAGGATAAAATACATTAATGGAGTAGAAGTAATATTTAAAGAAATAAAGGTTAGAATTTCCCAAAATGATGATAAATACACAACTCACAGATTGGAAAGTTAGGTAAACCCAAGGAGAATAAATGCAAAAAAAATTACAGAATGCATATCATATTAGAATAGGCCAATGAAAAACAAAGAGAGAATCTCAAAAGAGGTAGGGAAAAAGCAACACGTTACCTTTATAGGAAGTAAGACACCTGACTTCTCAACACAATTAATGAAAGCCAGAAGCTCAAAGAATAACATCTTTGAATTTCTGAAAGAAAATAATTGTCAATCTATAATTCCATATCCAGCAAGGGTATCTTTTGAAAATAAATGCAGAGTGAAGATGTTTTCAGAAAAACAAAAGCTGATGGAATAGAAATTGTATAATTCACTCAGGCAAACATCATCACGGATAGAAATATGGAATGCATAAAGGGGTAAAAAATACCAAAAAGGTTAATATAGGATGAATATAAATTAATACTGACTAGAGCTTATGCCTGTTAAAAAGCCTGAGAATAGGGAGGGACCAAGATGACGGGACAGCATGGAAGTTTTTTTTGCATCTTTCATCCCTGAAATACAGCCAGATCAACAATAAACCATCCTTCACACCTAGAAAAGTGATTCAAGGATTAACACAACAATCTGAACAACCAGAACCACAGAACTCAGCAGGTATGCAGCTCAGAGAAGTGAAATGGGGAAGAGAGAAGCTGTGGAGGGCAGGGAGCTGCTTTTGATTGCAGAGAGAGGACAGAGACCAGGGGAGAGTAGGGGAAAGCATCCCCTGACTGCCCAAAAACAGGTGGAGAGAAAAGAAAGAGTATGCAAGGGACTGAACAAAAAAGGGAGAAAGGAGAAAGGAAAGTGTAAATTCCATTAAGATTCTATAAAAAGGGGGAGTGCAGAGTCCAAAACTCCACAGCTCCATATATGGCAGAGCTCTGGTGGGAAGGGCGAATCTCCAGGAACAGGGAGCGAGGTCCAAAGTGTCCATGGGCCACACGGGGAGAGGCGGTTCCCCTTCTGGGAGGACATTTGGTAGAGGCTGTGCAGCTACCACCAAACAAAGGTCCCAGTGGACCTTGGAGAAAAACCACATTCGCTGGTGCTGGAATAAGGACGTTAAGTGGGAAGCCTGGTGCCAGATGTGTGTTGTAATTTATCATAATCCCTGAAATGTTGCTGCTACACGATTGACTGAAATTTTTCTGGGGTGGGCTGGCACCCAGCCAAGTCTCTGTCCATCGGCAACAGCACAGACCCACGAACATTCCTGGGGGCACCCAGCCATTGCTTGGTGAGGCCCTCCCCCAGAAGGTCATAATGTCTCAAAGCTAAAATCCCTCAGAAGTGAGGGGTTGGGAAACACAGCTGCATCTGACATAAAACTCAGGAGGGGGGTGCCACTTGGCACCTGACAGCTTGGTCACAGAAGGTGTAAAAGCAGGGAGTGGATGGAAGCTGGAGAAAAAGGAGGGGTAGGAGATTGCTGGTCGGAGAGAACAGAGTTCCAATACTAGAGACGTAGCTGGGTGACACCATTTTCACCCCTCTGGTGCATGCATATCCACACCTACATGTGACAACAATCCACCCCAGTAAGCTAAGCAATGCCACCTGGTGGAGAACGGAGCTATTACACTAAGCCCTGCCCAACTGGGCCAGTTTCACTCTTCAGGAACACCACAATTATCTCTGCCTGCTTAGTATATGGACTATAATGTGCTTCGTAGTTTGACTTGTAGAGGAAACTGATATAATCTCAATAGAATTTCAGTCTGTTCACTGGTCCATCTATTCAATTTTTTTTCTTTTTCTATTCTTGAATAAAGAAAAATTTTTATTTTCAATTTTTAATAAAATATTTTTTTAAATTTTTTCTACTATATTTTTTACTTTGTGTAAATTTTTCAAATTCTATTTTACTTCCATCATTTCATTTTATTCTATTTCACTGTAATCATGTTTTTCAAATTTTCAAATGATACCCTTCCCCCCCCCTTTTCTTATCTTTCCCTTTTTTTCCTAATCTATCAAGCTTTTTTCAACAACCAGAGCAAAACACACCTAGGATCTAGCATCACTTATTTCATTTTTTGTGTTTTTAATTTTAATTTTTTTACCTTATTAATTGCTTTTCTTCCTTCAAAATGACGAAATGAAGTTCACCCCGAAAGAAAGAACAGGAAGAAATGACAGCCAGGGATTTAATCAACACAGATACAACAAAGATGTCTGAACCAGAATTTAGAATCACGATACTAAGAATACTACCTGGGGTTGAAAATAGATTACAATCCCTTTCTGTGAAGATAAAAGAAGTAAAATCTAGTCAGGATGAAAAAAAAAATTGTTATAACTGAGTTGCAATCTTGAATGAATGCCATGTGGCAAGGATGGATGAGGCAGAGCAGCAAATCAGCAACATAGATGACAAACTTATGGAGAACAATGAAGCAGGAAAAAAGAGGGAGACTAAGGCAAAAGAGCATGAATAGAGAATTAGAGAAATCAGGGACTCATTAAAAAGGAATAACATCAGAATCAGAGGTCCCAGAAGAGGAAGAGAGAGAAAAAGGAGTAGAAGGGATATATGACAAGTCATAGTGGAAAAATTTCCTAACCTGGTGAAAGACACAGACATCAAAATCCAGGAAGAACAGAAGATTCCTATTAGATTCAACAAAAACCAATGATCAACAAGGCATATCACAGTCAAATTCACAAAATACTCAGGCAAGGAAAGAATCATGAAAGCATCAAGGGGAAAAAAAGTCCTTAACCTACAAGGGAAGACAGATCAGGTTTGCAGCAGACCTATCCACAGAAACTTTGCAGGCCAGAAAGGAGTGGCAGGATATATTCAATGTGCTGAATCAGAAAAAACATGCAGCCAAGAACTCTTTATCCAGCAAGGCTGTCATTCAAAATAGGAGAAATTAAAATTTCCCCAAACAAAAATTAAAGGAGTTCATGACCAATAAACCAGCCTGCAAGAAATTTTAAGGGGGAATCTCTGAGGGGAGAAAAGCTGGAAAAAAGAACAAAAGACCAAAAGCAACAAAGACTAGAAAGGACCAGAGAACACCACCAGAAACTCCAACTCTACAAGCATCATAATGGCAATAAATTCGTATCTTTCGGTATTCACTCTAAACATCAATGGACTCAATGCTCCAATCAAAAGACATAGGGTAACAGAATAAGAAAACATGATCTATCTATATGCTGTTTACAAGAACCCACTTTAGACCTAAAGACACATTCAGATAGAAAGTAAGGGGATAGAGAACCATGTATCATGCTAATAGTCACCAAAAGAAGGCCAGAGTAGCCATACTTGTATCAGACAATCTAGACTTTAAAATAAAGATTGTAACAGAGAGATGAGGCATTATATCATACTTAAGGGGTCTATCCACCAAGAAGACCTAACAATTGTAAATATTTATGCTCCAAATGTGAAAGCACCCAAATATATAAATTAATTAATCACAAATATAAAGAAACTCATTGATAATAATACCATAATAGTAGGGGACTTCAACATCCTACTTATAGCAATAGACAGATCATCTAATAAAAAATTCAACAAGGAAACAATGGTTTTGAATGACATACTGGACCAATGGAGCTGACAGATATATTAAGAACATTTCATCATAAAGCAGCAGAATACACATTCTTCTCCAGTGCACATGGAACTTTCTCCAAAATAGATCATACACTGGGACACAAATCAGCCCTCAACAAGTACAAAAAGATTGAGATCATATGGTGCACATTTCCAGACCACACCATGAAACTTGAAATCAACCACAAGAAAAAATGTAGAAGGATAACAAATACTTGGACACTAAAAACCATCCTACTAAAGAATGAATGGACTAATCATGAAGTTAAAGAGGAAATAAAAAGTAAATGGAAGCCAATAAAAATGATACCACCACAGCCTAAAACCTCTGAGACTCAGCAAAGGCAGTCATAAGAGCAAAGTATATAGCAATCCAGGTCTTCCTAAAGAAGGAAGAAAGGTCTCAGATACACAACCTAACCTTATGCCTTAAGGAGCTGGAAAGAGAACAGCAAATAAAACCCAAAACCAGCAGAAGACAGGAAATAATAAAAATGAGAGCAGAAATTAATGCTATCGAAACCAAAAAAAACCAGTAGAACAGATCAATGAAACCAGAAGCTGGTTCTTTGAAAGAATTAACAAAATTGAGAAACCACTAGCCAGTTTGATCAAAAAGAAAGAGAAAAAGAAAAAGAAAAAGAAAAAGAAAAAGAAAAAGAAAAAGGACCCAAATAAATAAAATCAAGAATGAAAGAGGAGAGAACACGCCCAACACAGCAGAAATACAAACAATAATAAGAGACTATTATGAGCAATTATATGCCAATAAAATGGGCAATATGGAAGAAATGGACAAATTCCTAGAAACATATACACTACCAAAACTGAAACAGGAAGAAATAGAAAATTTGAACAGATGCATAACCAGCAAAGAAGTCAAATTAGTAATCAAAAATCTCCCAAAAACAAGTGCCCAGGGCGAGATGGCTTTCCAGGGGAATTCTACCAAACATTTAAAGAAGAGTTAACACCTATTCTCTTGAAACTGTTCCAAAAAATATAAATGGAAGGAAAATCCAAACTCTTTCTAGTAAGCCAGCATTACCTTGATTCAGAAACCAAACACCCCCACTAAAACGGAGAACTATAGACCAATTTCCCTGATGAACATGGATGCAAGAATCCTTAACAAGATACTAGCCACCCAGACCCAACTATACATTAAAAGAATTATTCACCATGACCAAGTGGGTCACCATGACCAATTTATACCTGGATGCAGGGCTGGTTCAATACCCGTAAAACAATCAACTCAATACATCACATCAATAAAAGAAAGGACAAGAACCACATGATCCTCTCAATAAATGCAGAGAAAGAATTTGACAAAATAAAGCATCTTTTCTTGATAAAAACCCTCAAGAAAGTAGGGATAGAAGTAACACATCTTGAGATCATAAAAGCCATATATGAAACACCCAACGCTAATATCATACTCAGTGGGGAAAAACGGAGAGCTTTCCCCCTATGGTCAGGAACAAGACAGGGCTGTCCACTTTCTCCACTGTTATTCAACAGTATTGGAAGTCTTAGCCTCAGCAATCAGACAACACAGAGAAAAAAAAGGCATCCAAATCAGCTAGAAGGAGGTCAAACTTTCATGCTTTGCAGATGACATGATACTCTATATGGAAACCCAAAAGATTCCACTAAAAAACTGCTAGAACTGATCATTCAATTAAGCAATGTCGCAGGATATAAAATCAAGGCACAGAAATTGGTTGCATTCCTATACACCAACAATGAAGCAACAGAAAGAGAAATCAAGGAATCAAGCCCATTTAAAACTGCACCAAAAAGCCCATAAAATACTAGGAATGAATATAACCAAAGAGGTGATAAATCTATACACTGAAAACTATAGAAAGCTTATGAAAGAAATTGAAGAAGACACAAAAAAATTGAAAGATATTCCATGCTCCTTGATAGGAAGAACAAATATTGTCAAAATGTCAATACTACCCAAAGCAATCTACATATTCAGTGAATACCTATCAAAATAACACCAGCATTCTTCACAGAACTAGAACGAACAATCCTAAAATTTGTATGGAACAAGACCCAAAATAGCAAAAGCAATTTTGAAAAAGAAAACCAAAGCAGGAGGCATCAGAATCCTGGACTTCAAGCTGTATTACAAAGCTGTAATCATCAAGACAGTATGGTACTGGCACAAGAACAGACACTCAAATCAATGAAACAGAAGAGAGAACCCAAAAATGGACCCACAAACATATGGCCAACTAATCTTTGAGAAAGCAGGAAAGAATATCCAATGGAATAGAAACAGTATCTTCAGCAAGTGGTGCTGGGAAAACTGGACAGCGGCATGCAGAAGAATGAAACTGGACCACTTTCTTACACCATACACAAAAAATAAACTCAAAATGGATGAAAGACCTAAATGTAAGACAGGAAGCCACCAATATCCTTGAGGAGAAAGCAGACAAAAACCTCTTTGATCTTGGTCACAGCAACTTCTTACTCAACACGTCTCCAGAGACAAGGGAAACAAAAGTAAAAATGAACTATTGGAACCTCATCAAAATAAAAAGAAGGCAATAGTAAGCAAAGCTAAAAGGCAACTGACAGAATGGTAGAATACATTTGAAAACAACATATCAGATAAAAGGTTAGTATCCAAAATCTATAGAGAACTTCCCACACACAACACCCAAAAAATAAATAATAAGACATAAATAGACACTTCTCCAAAGAAAACCTCCAGATGGCCAACTGACACATGAAAAAATGATCAACATAACTCATCATCAGGGAAATACAAATCAAAACCACAATGAGATACCACCTCACACCTGTCAGAATGGCTAACATTAACAACTCAGGCAACAACAGATGTCGGCAAGGATACAGAGAAAGAGGATCTCTCTTGCACTGCTGGTGGGGATGCAAACTGGTGCAGCCACTCTGAAAAACAGTATAAGAGGTCCTCAAAAAATTAAAAATAGAACTGCCCTATGACTCAGCAATTGCACTACTAGGTATTTATCCAAGGGATACAGGTATGCTGTTTTGAAAGGGCACATGCACTCCAATGTTTATAGCAACACTATCAACAATAGCCCAAGTATGGAAAGAGCCCAAATGTCCATCGACAGATGAATGGATAAAAAAGATGTGGTATACACACACACACACACACACGTATATATATGTGTATATATATATATATATATATATATATATATATGTATATGTGCATATACATATATATATATATACATACATACATACATACGTACATACATACATACCATGGAATCAAAAAGAATGAAATCTTGCCATTTGCAACTATGTGGATGGAACTAGAGGGTATTATGCTAAGTGAAATTAGTCAGAGAAAGACAATATCATATGACTTCACTCATATAAGGACTTTAAGACACAGAACAGAAGAACATAAGAAAAGGGAAGCAAAAATAATATAAATACAGGGAAGGGGATAAAACATTAGAGACTCTTAAACATAGAGAACAAACAGAAAGTTGCTGCAGGGGTTGTGGGAGGGGGAATGGGCTAAATGGGTAATGAAGCATTAAGAAATTTACTCCTGAAATCATTGTAGCACTATATGCTAACTTGGATGTAAATAAAAAAGTAAATTATTTTAAAAAAGATTTCCTTAAAATGTGAGGTCTTTCATGTCTCTTTAGCCTCGGCTCCAGAGCTTAGTCATCAATTCCGAAGAGTAGAAAAATAGCTGTATCATTATAAGAGCTTTTAAAATATATGACAAAGCATTTCAAATAAATATGAAATCAATGAGAAACACTATATGTGCCCAAAAGATGAGGGAATGATTCCTTTCTACTGGAATGTTTAGGGTCTAGACTTTATGAAGGAAGTATACTTCAGCTGAACTTAAAGAATAGCTGTAGTGTAAATGGAGAAGAGTTAGCAGGAGGGATAGTTCATGTAGTAATTGCATGGAATTTGATGACTTTTTGGAAGTGGAAGCGAAGAAGTGGGATGCAGTCAACTAACTACAAAATGTTAAACCTGACTGATAAGGAAAATAATAATACAATTTGACCAAATCAAAGAAGCCAGGCAGAGGAACTAGGAGTAAAATAATGTTTTCAGTTTAAGACTTGTTTAATTTTTAGTGACAACAGTGAATAAATTCAGTAGAAGAAAGATGCTAATGGAATGTGGCGCAAGGTCAGGGCTGAAACTGATCAATTTGCATTATAAAGTCACATCCTCCTTTTTAAAAGTGGCTGATTCAATCAATTACTTTAGAAATTCATGTTCTCCTGGAAGCAATATTTCTTGCTATTTTAAACTTCTCAAAACTTCAAATAAGAACCAAAAAAATTGTATTTTAGTTGGTTCCTTCCTGCAATCCTATTCAACAATATCTTTTGCAGGATAAGAAGAACAGGGCTTATTTAAAAATAGCTTTATATTCTCAAATTTTGATTTTGCAATGAGTCACTAATGAGTCACTACGGATGATTAAATATAAATTAGAATTAGTGGGTATTCATTCTGTAAAGCATGAATTATCAATGTATCTTTATTCAAAAAAAACTAAAATTTAAGGCAACATGAATACTTTAATATGTCTGGATAGTGATGACCCTATCTCTTTAGCAAAGAAGAAATAAAAGGTATAGTGTTCTGATTCAACTTATACTATTTTTCAGGTGCTAAAATTTAATGACTTCAAAGAGAGTTTTTAACATAAAGTTTTTTTCTATGTGAAATGAAACCCACTGACACCTAATTTAAGCAGCAATATGCAATCATCTAGACAGCTTTATTTTTCATGATTCTTTTATCTAAGTGGTATTGAGAACAACTCTCTGAAATTTTCACAAAATACATTCCTAGGTATAATAAAGCATGAAATAAAGTATTAATTGATATTTTATAGAAACACGGGAAAGTATTTGTATAATGAAATAAAACCTTTTATTACTGGTGCTCACATATTTGTATGGAAATTTTTCACAGAAGTTCAATTTAGTGTTTAACAGTTTGGAAAATGTAAAATTTATAGGATGGAAAATAAAACACACAAAACAAAAAATGTATGAAACTAATATTTTCTGTATTCTCATTTTCCCTCAAATAAAATGACTTTTGCATTACTCATCATCACTCCTTATATGTGGAGAGTGAGGATCTTACCTGTTAACCATAGCAGTCTGCTCCAATAGCCAGTGACAAAGTCACAGTCACTTGGATTGAAATGGGGGAAGATAGCCCACATTTCCATAGTGATATTCCTACATGATCTTTTGACTTGGCCATAAAAAAAGGGATTATATCAATCAAGATAATATTAGACTGGAAATAGTAAAAAACAAACAAAAAACATAAATAGTGACTTTTACTTTAGTAGTTTATTTTAGCTCATGTAAAAATTTAAAAGTTTGGAGGTCAATACTATAGAATGATACAGCTGCACTAGGACATTTATCTTCCTGATCTGCTGCTCTGAATTTCTATGCATGGTCACTAGATGGCTACTGCATTTCTAGGCACCATGTTACTGGTTTAGGCTTGAAAAGGAGAAAGGACAAAGCCAATGGGACATGCCAGCCTAACCTGTCCCAGAATACCAATCCAGAGCTTCTACTTAGCTTTCATTGTTTTGAACCGTATTAGCTACAAGAAGGTCTGGGAGACATTTTTAGCTCTCTATATTGAATAATGGAAGAAAGTAAAGGGAAAAGAAAAGTGGCAGTGGCTTTGGGCCACTAACACATAGCAGAGAGAACACTGGAAAGCTTTAGAGGGTCTCTTTAAGTATTCATATGAGTACTTATAGTTTATATGAGTACACTACAAGTGTATGCATAGTGTATGTAACTGAGGCCAGGAACAGAATCATCCGAAAGGATTAGAAGTAACAGTGCCCAGTGCTCACATAAGTCTGACATAGTACCTGTTTCCACAAGCCAGATGGGGAAACACTGTGATTTGTGGGACACTGCATGAAATACAGTAAGGTTTTGCTTTAGTAGTGGGAATTATTAGCTCTAAACTGAGCACTGTTCCAGTCCTACAAAAAACAAACAAACAAACAAACCTTAAAATTACGACCCGGGGCTCCTGAATGGTTCATTCCGTTAAGTGTCCAACTCTTGGTTTTGGCTCAGGTCATGATCTCATGGGTCGTGGGTTGGAGCCCCATGTCGGGCTCTGAACTGACAGCATAGGGCCTGCTTGTGATTCTCTCTCCCTCTTTCTCTGCCTCTCCCCCCCACCCCTTTCTCTCTCTCTCAAAAAATAATAAATAAATAAATAAATAAATAAATAAATAAATAAATAAATAAATGGTATTACTGAAAATATCAACTGTTTCCAAATACCTTAATGATAGTCAGGAATGAAGGTTAAGAACTTACATTTTCTCTATCTAGAGAAAGATAGAGATAGATTGAGAGACTTCAGAGAATTATCTTATACAGTTGTGGGAGCTGACTGAGCAAGTCCAAAATTATTAGGGCAGGCATTTAGAAAAGGGAGATGACAATCAATATAAAACTCCATAAATTCAAGCCAAAACTATTGGTCACAGGCAGAATTTCTTTCTCTTTTTAAGAAGCCTCATTCCTGCTTTTAAGGTATTTTGATTCAATCAGGCACTCAAATAATCCAGGATACCTTCCTTTAACATTAATGGATTAGGGATTTTAACTACATCTGCATAATCTATTCACAGCAACATCTAGATTGGTGTTTGAATTATTTGGAACTGCAGTTTACTCAAATTGACATTCAATTTGAGGAATATGGCTAAATTGGTACTTATGAAAAATTGTACAGTACTAAACTCCTACATTAGAAATGAAGAGAGGTCTCAAATCAGTGCTCTCAGCTTCTGCTTTAAGAAACTAGAAAACAAAAACAAGTTAATAAAATCAGTAGAAGAAAGGAAGTAGCAAAGAACAGAGTGAAAATCAATGAAACGTAGGATGGAAAAAAAACTGAGAAAAATCAAGGCAACCAAAAGTAGTACATTGAAAAGAATAGTATTCAATGAACAATAAATCAGTATACCAAAATTCATTAAGGAAAAAAGGAGAAGACACTAATAATTAATCAGAAATGGAAGATAAGACTACACTTCTCTTCTACACTACAGGTTCTATAAATATTAGAATAATAAAGGAAAATTATGAAAAATTATATGCCAGTAAGTTTGACAACTTTAGGCAAAATGGACAGATTTATCAAAAGAAGCAAAAATACCAAATCTAAGTCAAAAAGGAAAAGATAACTGGGCTATTATTAATTAAAGAAATTGAATTTGTAGTTTATAACCTTCTCATCAGGAAGACCCAAGGAGCAGATAGCTTCACTGTAAAGTCTCCCTAACATTAGGGAAGGAATACCTAATCTACACAAACTTTCCAGAAATTTATATAAGAAACACTTTTCAACTCATTCTATATGGCCAGAATGACCCCAGTACCAAAACCAGACAGAGACATTATCAAAAAAATAAAAATTAAAAAAAGGAGGAGGAGAAGGAGGAAGAGAAAGGAAAGAAGGAAGAAAGGAAGGATGGAAGGAAAGAAGAAAACGATCTCTCATAAACCTAAATCCAAAAATGACAAATAAAAAAATTAATTCAACAATACCTAAAAAGGATAATATATGCAGTAATGTAGGAAAAGAAAGAAATTTCTTCAACCTGATATAGACATTTACTAAAAACCTACAGGTAACCTAACTTAACAGCAAAAGAACAAACTCCTTCCAAGACTGAGACAACTATATGTTGTCTCCACTTCTTTTCAAGATTTTTACAGTAGGTTCTAAAACATGCAAAAGGGCAATGCAAAGAAATAAAGGCATCCAGATTTGAAACGAAACAGCAAATTATCTTTTCTCACAGATGATATGAACATCTAGAAAATCCAATGGAATATAAAAAAAGTACTAGAATATATGATTTTAGCATAATTATAGGATACAAGATCAATATGCAAAAATTAATTGCACATACTAGCAATACTCAACTAGAAATGAAATTAAAAACACAGTATCATTTACAGTAGCATCAAATATGTGAAATACCTGAGTATAAATATGACAAAGTGTGAAAGAGCTAAATTCAAAACTACAATTACAATATTACTTTAAAATTATAAAATATTGTTTAGAGAAATTAGGGTAAATGAAGAGATATACTACATTCATGGTTTGGAAGACACAATATTGTTAAGAAGACATTTTTATTCCAATTGATTTGTTAATTCTCCTCAAATACAATCACAATAAAAATTTTAGTGCCTTTACTTTTAGTAGAGATTGTCAAAACTGATTTTAAAATTCACATGGAAATGCAAAGGACTAGATTAAGCAAAACAAATATAAAAATAAGAATACTTGTGCAAAGACTAACACTACTTGGTTTTAAGATTTATTATAAAAGTACAATAATCCAAATAGTGTGGTACTGGTGGGGTTATAAGCACAATAATCAATGGTACATAATAGAGTTCAAAAGTAAATCCACACACGTATAAAAAACTGATTTTTGTTTTTAAAAAAACTGATTTTGGGGGAAGCCTGCGTGGTTCGGTCAGTTAAGCATCCAACTTCAGGTCAGGTCATGATCTTGCAATTCATGGCTTCAAGCCCTGTATTGGACTCTGTGCTGACAGCTCAGAACGTGGAGCCTGCTTCAGATCTCTGTCTCCCTCTCTCTACCCCCAGCCCCCCTGACTCGTGCTCTGTCTCTTTCAAAAATAAGTAAACATTAAAAAAACCCTGATTTTTAGGTATCACCTCACGCCAGTCAGAGTGGCCAAAATGAACAAATCAGGAGACTATAGATGCTGGAGAGGATGTGGAGAAACGGGAACCCTCTTGCACTGTTGGTGGGAATGCAAATTGGTGCAGCCGCTCTGGAAAGCAGTGTGGAGGTTCCTCAGAAAATTAAAAATAGACCTACCCTATGACCCAGCAATACCACTGCTAGGAATTTATCCAAGGGATACAGGAGTACTGATGCATAGGGCCACTTGTACCCCAATGTTCATAGCAGCACTCTCAACAATAGCCAAATTATGGAAAGAGCCTAAATGTCCATCAACTGATGAATGGATAAAGAAATTGTGGTTTATATACACAATGGAATATTATGTGGCAATGAGAAAAAATGAAATATGGCCTTTTGTAGCAACGTGGATGGAACTGGAGAGTGTGATGCTAAGTGAAATAAGCCATACAGAGAAAGACAGATACCATATGGTTTCACTCTTATGTGGATCCTGAGAAACTTAACAGGAACCCATGGGGGAGGGGAAGGAAAAAAAAAAACAGGTTAGAGTGGGAGAGAGCCAAAGCATAAGAGACTGTTAAAAACTGAGAACAAACTGAGGGTTGATGGGGGGTGGGAGGGAGAGGAGGGTGGGTGATGGGTATTGAGGAGGGCACCTTTTGGGATGAGCACTGGGTGTTGTATGGAAACCAATTTGTCAATAAATTTCATATAAAAAAAAAACCCTGATTTTTGACAAAGGTAATACAGTGGTAATTCAAGAGCCTTTTCAACATTTGGTGCAAGCACAACTGGATATCTATTTGCAAAATAATGGACTTTAATAATCAATACAAAATTAGCTTAAATCACTTAATTCAAAAAATAAATCTAAAACTAAAAACTTCTAGAAAAATATATTTGAGACAACCTTTAAAACTTTGGGTTATGGAAATTGTTCTAAAATAAAACACAAATAAGCATGAGCCAACCACAAACAAATTGGAAAATTGGAATTAATCAAAATTTAAAACTGTCAGTTATCAAAAAACACCATTAAAAGATTGAAAATACAAGTCACACATTTGGAGAAAATAAGTGCACACCATATAAATACAGGTAAAGAACTTATATCCAGGATATATACAGAATTCCCCACTCAAAAATAAGAAAACAAGCCAATTAAAAAGTGGGCAAAATATATGAAAAAACACTTCACAAAAGCAATATATAGACAGAAAATAAACACATTAAAAGATGCTCAACATCATTAGTAATTAGGTAACATGTGAATTAAAATCACATTGTGATACCATTACACACATATTAGAATGGCTACAATTAAAAAGACATCATACCAAGTACTTGACAAAGATTAGAGGAACTGGAATTTTATATGATGCTTCTGGGAATATAAAATGTACAACCACTTTAGAAAAAAGCTTGGCAGTTTCTTAAAAAGTTGAATATATACCTCCATATGCTCTATCCATTACATTGTAAGAGAAGTAAAAGTGTATGTCCATATAAAGACTTGCATATGGATGCTCATAGAAGCCTTTTTTGTAGTAGTCCCAAACAGGAAACAACTAACTTGTCCACCAAGGGGTAAATGGTTGTGTTTCTATACTAATAACAAACTATCAGAAAGATAAAGTAGGAAAGCAATGCCATTTACATCAAAAAGCAAATACCTAAGAATAAAACTAACGAAGAGGTTAAAAAACTATGACAACTATGACTTTGATGAAAGAAGTTGAAGATGAATGAATGGAAAGATATTCTGTACTCATGGATTACAAGAATGAATATTATTAAAATGCCCATTCTATTCCAAAGCAATCTACAGAATCAATGCAATTTCTATCAAAACTCCAATGGCAATTTTCATAGAAGTAAAAACAAATAATCCTAAAACTTGTATGGAACTACAAAGACCTTGATAGCTGAAGCAGTCTTTAGTAAGAAAAATAAATCTAGAGGCACCATTCTCCCTAATTTCAAACTATATCACAAGGTAATAGAAATCAAAACACATACAAAAGAACAGACTAGAGATCCCAGAAATAAACCCATACATATATGGTCAATTAATTTATCACAAATTAATTTTAATTTATTTATGGGCAAGAGTACACAATGGGAAAAGGACAGTCTCTTCAATAAATTTTGAGAAAACTAGATAGCCACATGCAAAAGAATGAAACTGGACCACTATCTTATATCACAAACAAAAATTAACTCAAAATAGATTAAAGAACATAAGACCTGAATCCACAAAACTCCTAGAAGACAACATAGGCAGTAAGCTCCTTAACATCAGTTTCAGCAATGAATTTTTGGATCTGACTCCAAAAGCAAAGGCAGCAAAAGCAAAAGGAAACAAATGTGACTACATCAAACCAAAAATCTTCTTAACAGCAAAGGAAATCATCAAACACACACACACACACACACACACACACACACACACACACACACACAAAAGCAACCTAGTAAATAGGAGAATTCATATAATCTAGGTTATATGGGTTGATATCCAAACTACAGAAAGACTCATAGAACTCAATAGTGAACAAACAGAGAAAACTCAAAGATACAGAGAACGGATTGGTAGCTGCCATAAGGCAGAATGAAATGGGTGAAGAGGGTCAAAAGGTACAAACTTCTAGTTTTAAAAGAAAGAAGTCATGGGAATGTAGTACACATGGTGACTGTAGTTAATAACACTGTTGTATATTTGGAAGTTGCTAAGAGAATAAACCTTAACAGCCCTCATTACAAGAAAACAAATTTTTGTGACAATGTATGGGTTCAGATTTATTGTGGAGATTATTTTGCTATATATATATATATATATATATATATATATATATATACACACACACACATATATCTGTATATATATATGTAAATATTGAACACTCATGTTTTACATCTGAAACATAATGCTATGTGTCAATTATACCTCAAAACAAGAGAAAAAAAGAGGTAAAAGAAAAAACTGAGATATATTCATAAAATGGAATACTATCCAGCAATTAAGCAAAATTACTGAGAGAACCCTTTGTTCCAGTTTAGACCCTGACCTTGTCCATGACCCCTACTATACTACTACCTCATCCACAAGCTGCAGTACCTCTTCCTCCTTTTTGTTGTTGCTGTTGCTGCCTATATACCTCTTTGGGTTGTGGAACTTTGAATTCGCACTTCTCAATTTGATGATATTTGATGATTATTTTGTAAAGGACTTTCTAGTATGTAGAAGACACCGCTGTGTCCAACTGTATATAGCCACCAATTAGTTTTATTTGTTTTTACTATCTTTTGCTATCTGTTATGACTCAATGTGGATTTGTGTTTATACAAATGTGTGAGATTTCATGTTAAACCGCAAATAAATGCTTCCTTGTGTGAAAAAAATTATTGATACATACAACAACATGAATGACTCTCTCAAAACAATTATTCTGGGTGACAGAAACCAGATAAAAATGGTTCATACTGTATTATTTCATTTATATAAAATTCTAGAAAATGCTAACTAGTCTATAGTGATAGAAAACATATCTGTAGTTGCTGAAGGAAGGGGCAGGATTAGTAGGCAGGAAGGATTAGCAAGAGGTAATAAAAACTGTTGGAAGGAATGAATATGTTCTTTATGTGATTCCAGTGATAGTTTCATGGTGTATACATACATCATAATTTACCAAACTGTATGCTTCAAATATGTACAGTTTGTTGTATGTCAAGTATACCTCAATAAATGTGTAAAAAAACAAAAACAGAACTCTGTTAATTGGCACCTTAAATAGCAAATAGAGGCAAAGAAAAAAAATTGTTGGGGGTAGGACATACACTCTTAGAATGTGTAGCCAAGGTTGAAAACCGTAAACACACTACAGCCCAGTTAGTATATGGATAATGGAAGGAAATGGGTATTTCCTGGTTCAATCATCAATTGGTTCAATCAATCAATTTCCTGATAAATCATAGAACATCACTGAAGATAAAGAGGTTCCCATGTTTCTTTCCAATGATAATTTATCTACTTTTGCTGTACTTCATGTCTCCTTAGTCTTCAGAAAAATTGCTCTATCAATTACCCCTTGCTCTTGGGCATCTTCACATTTTTTTGCTAGTTTTGTACTTGTTTGCCTATCAACACACATGCTTCAGAGACTAACACAAAAAGACAAAAACAAAAACAAAAAACAGAAAAACAGTAACAACCAAAACAAGCTCTCCTACCCTATATCACTTCTTGACAATTTCTCTCTCCTTCTCCCCTTCCCTCTCCTTCCCTTTATCTCCTTCTCCCTTTGTCATTCTCCCCTACTTGAAAGACTTGCTTACATTCACTTCCTTTACTTGTTCTCCTTCATCAACGCAACTATGACAATCAGGCTTCTAGCCCCACTTTTCCACTGACGTGGCTGTGGCTCCGGTCAAAAATGCCTGTTTTGCTATGAAATGCATTGAGAAATTTTCATCTATTTTGACCTTTCTATGTATAGTGTTTAACTCCATTAACCACACCTACTTTTTGAAATCTTCTCCTCTCCTTCCAAGGTATGGCCATGGTTGCACAGTGTCCCTTTAGCGTTCATCTTCTGCTTTGTCACAGAAAGCCTCCAAATTTCATCTTCCAGAGCTCTTCTCTTCCCTTCTGTTTCCATGACTTCTCTATGACCTTTATGTTTCAGATCATCAGTTGTCCCACAGACACAAGTTCAAGTGGAACTTGTTATTTTACCTCCCCTTCCCCAATTTTGACTGGCATCAACAACCACCCAGCTGTTCAAGACGAAGAAAGCTGGACCATCCTTCCCTCCCTACTAAACATATTTAATCAGTCATTAACTGATACTTATGCAATAACTTTAATATATTTTGAAATTATCCATTCACTCACTGCCATTAACTTTATTTAGTTCTTTTTTCCTTTCAACATCTCTTAACTGGTCTTCCTGCCTCTGTTCTTGTTCTACTCTGATCCATTTGTCATATACCTGTCAGAGTAATTTCTTTAAAAGTAATTCTAACCCTGCTGTTTTCTCCTTCTGTTTAAGAGACTTCTTAGGGTATCCATCATCTTTAAGACAATGTTCAAGTTCCTTAATGCTCTGACTTTTGCTCTCCACTCCAGGCCCATCCTTATGTCCTCCCAAATCTATCCCATTTACTCTAAGCATATTGAATACTTTGTGTCTCCTCAAACATCCTTGGCAGTGCATTTTAATATTAGATTAGATGCTCATGTTTCAAATCCTAAATAAAGACCTTTTTGTGTGTCTGTTTTGTTCATGGCACTCCCACATGGGTCTCCATAGCCATATTTCTACTATGTGACTTTGTTATATCATCCATAACTAGCTGGTTGGATCAGGGATGAACATATGTCCCAAAATAAAACAATCAGTTTTTTCTTCTATATGGATAAGCAATAAATTCAACTGTTTCTGATGTCACCTGGACCATGGACATGTAATATTAGGATCTGGGGAAATATGTATTTAACCATATGCATAACAAAGCAGTAGAAAGAAAATTGAACCTGAAAGGAGATAGAGTTCAGATATACGAGAGAGTTGGAGACAGGAAAGAAAAAGCAAAATTCCAGTAATCCAAAGATTCAAAGACAGACAGTTGGTAGGTAGAAGCTTGGATGCCCAATGACTTTCAAGTTTCTAACCCTGATCAAGTCTCTCCTTTGGCTTTCTGAGCCCTTCCATTATATTTCCAATTAATTTCACTTTTTCATTTGTTAGTTCTACAATGTGTAACTAAATGAGACTTGACTATTAAAAAATAATATACAGATAGATAAAATAAGTATCACTATTAAAATACTGTGTAAAATAGTAACTTTTTTAAATTAAAGTTATTATTTTTACACAGTATTTTAATAGTGATATTAGGTATATTTTATACTGGGCCCTAAGTTTTAACAAATTTGATTAATTTACGATTGTGTAGAGTATTCAAAATCAAAAGGCCTCTCTCAACATAAATAAAGAAAATCAAAGGAATGATATTACCACAAGTAAAATACCTACAAATCGGAGAGAGCAGAAAAGAGGAGAAAAATAGAAGAATAAACAAAAAAAGAATATTTCGTATTGAATAAGAAAAATAGCTAGACATTTATGAAATCATAAAATGCCCAAATGAGAAATGTGTTATCCATTTTGTCTGATTTTGTCCAGAATCAGACAAAAACTGGACCATTCAGTCTGTCAAACTTATTTGAAGAACAGAGAGATAAACAATTGACTCAACCAAATGGGACTGAAGGTCTTCCTTTGTGAATTTGGAACTGGAGCTATGAGATTTAAGTCAGTCTTTATCTTTATGGCTTGATAGATGATAGATAAGATACAGAACCTTTAAAGAGTCCTTTCCAAACTACACAAGGGGGTGAAGGGGTGGGGAGAGAAAGTCAGTCTGCGAAGAGAAAAAAACAACAAAACAGACCTGTGAAGAAAAGGCAAAAATAAGAGGTGAATCTTCTGCCAGAGGCAAGGAGGCACAACTCCTCCCTGTATTCTATGACATTCTCCAATGTCCTTAAAATAAACTCTGCCATTTTTTCTTACATAGTTGCAAGCAGGTTTCTATTGCTTGAAACTATGGTGTATGGGGTCCTACTAATAACAGTTGTTTAATCAATGTTTGTAAAATAGAAATAGACATGAAACAGAAAATTTTAAAAATTTGATTTGTATGAACCTTCTTGCTTGTAATCATTTTAGAGAAGAGGGGAACTTTGTAGAGACACATGCACTAGCCTTTAAATAAAAAGATAAAACTAACAAGTTTGAGCACTTCTTTCTCTTTATTTTATTCTATGGAAGAAAAAGGAAAAAAAGATTTATAAAGGTAAAATAAGCATTCAACCAAGAGAAGTCAACTAAAATTACTTTTGTCTGAAATTCTAGCAAATTTTTAACAAAATTTATTTTGTTATGTGAATTTTATTAACCATACAAATTTAACAGCTTCTTGGGCAATAAAAGATCTTAAGCTGAGATTGAAAGAAGCTATTGAGTAAAATGACACCCATCTAAGAAATAAAATGTAATCTATGGGAATTGCTTGTTTCATTTTGCCACAAACCTCTCACTTAATAATTTTGACTTGTGCAGCTTAGAGTTTTAGAATAGGAAAAGAAAAAAAAACTAGAATTGTTTTTTGTCTTATTCTCTGAGGATATATAGCCTAAATTATGCTAAGGTATTCTTTTGGATATGAAATTTTATCAGGAAACTGATTTTTACATGGGTGTTTTTTGTGCTGTAACTAGAAGTATTATCAGAACAATAAGAAATAATAATTTGATCTTAAATTTATTATCTGGCACAAAAATAATCTTAAGGATGGAAGTCTGAGTAATATCCACAATTGTGTCTAGTGCTTAGCATCTGGTAGAGCACATAGGTGTGGAAGTGAGCTCTGAGTATGGCTCACAGTGAACCCACACTTCCTATCATCCACCCCCCACATGGTACTAAGCTTTGTTGTGTACCGCCAAGATGGATGGATGGATGTCACCTCTAAGATTAGGTTATGTAAGACACCGTAACTTTTATTTTCAATGAACTCTCTTCTTTTGGATCACTCAATATGGGCAAAGACAACAGCCCCACAGGAGCAACTGATGTCTTCTACCATTGCCATGTGAATGAGCTTAGAAATGGATTCTACCGCTCAGCCAAGCCTTCACGGACTGTAGCTGGCACTGATATCTTGAGTGCAACACTAGAAGAGATCTTAAGCTAGAGCCATCTAACTAAACTTCTTTCAGATTCCTAACTTTCAGAAGCTGTAAAATAATAAATATTTGTTATCTAAGTTGCTATGTTTGGGGATAATTTGTTATAGAGCAATCAATAACTAAAACATAGATGATGATAAATGTTTGCTGATTTATAAATAAGTGAATAAATAAGTATTTTAGAATTATAATTTTCAATGATTAATTTTAAAAGTTTGAATAATGTCAGGGCCAGTAAAAGCCCTAATTCGTACTTTACGCATTCTCAGACAAAAGCTGTGGTAGTACTTCTATTTTAATTCAAATTATAGTTTGTTGTTATTGGTTTTTTTTAAGATTTAATATTCTCATTATATCTGTAAAGGTACTTTTACTTTTTACACAGTATCAGTATAGGAGTCTCCTTGTTATTCCCTCAGAATTGCTATTCTAATGAAGGTTAAAAGATTTTAGGTGCAAATTTCAATCTTGTTTGTATTTCTTACTGTAAAAATGTCCCCAAAAAACTTGGGCAAAAAAAAATATAAGCAAAAGGCCAAGTTTAGAATAAATTTTCTAGATGGTCAGTAAGTTCCAAGTTTAATATAAGACACAGCTTTACATTTAACCAATTATTTCCTTGGAAAATTAAAATCTATTTATTAAAACATGTATCAGTTTACTTCTCCAAAAAGTAACATTGCATGCTATTTCTTGGATCCATAAACACCTATTTAAAAAGAAAGAAAAACTTAGACCTCAAAAACTTTCATATTAATATGATACAGAATCTTTCAAGCAAGTCAGATAAATGTGTTTTAAAGCAGTTCTTCATTATACCAGTGCTATGAAATACCATCAATTTCCAAACTGTGATTCACATCCAATTTAAAACTTGTTTTTGTTATATGCATAGTCGGTAGCACTCTTTCTTTTTCAGCTGTGAGAATAAAAATTACAGAGGGAAAAGATAGAAGGCAAGCAAAGATTAATAGGATCCAACTTCAACGGTTTGATACTTTCTCAGTTGCTACAATAAATCAACAAATAGGTCAGAAAAGCCACCATCTCATCTTAAAAGCATCAACCATAGTATATAATGGGATTTATGCATATTAAAGTAGCAGGCTAAAAATGCCAACAGACAGCACATTGTCATTTAAGAGGAACAAAAAAAAAAGCACCACTATCTACTACATAATACAAATTAAATGGAAGATCACAGCTATTTAAAGGGCTTGCCTAAAAGTACAATAAATTTAACTTTAATAGAATTGCAGTCTTTGATTTTTCACTAGACCTAATATATTCATTCAAAGCCATTACTTTTAACAATATAGAAGTGTAGAATTCACTCACCAACAGTGAAGAATGTGCTTATTGATAGCTTATTTTATTTTCTCATTGTAAAATACATCCATTACAGAGCCTCTAGACATGTGCAAATAAAATTAAATATAAACATATTTTCCCAAAAGACAAAAATTAAAATGAGGGTTATTTGATCCCAAAGGTAGATGAATTTAATTGTAATGCCGATCTGTTCAGTCCACTTCAGCATATCTAAATAGCCAAACTCCACAGGGGTTTAGGAGGTGGGGATCCTAGCCTGTAAAACACAGCCTCAAAGCAGTTTAAATGCTGAGGAAATAAGAAGAAAGTTTGTGGGGCCCCTGGGTGGCTCAGTCGGTTGAGCATCTGACTTCGGCTCAGGTCATGATCTTGCAGTGTGTGAGTTTGAGCCCCACGTTGGGCTCTGTGCTGATAGCCTGGAGCCTGCTTTGGATTCTGTGTCTCCCTCTCTCTGCCCCTTCCCCGCTCATGCTCTGTCTCTCTCTGGCTCTCAAAGATGAATAAATGTTTTAAAAAAAATTTTTTTTAAAGAAGAAAGTTTGAATTCAGTGTTTAGAGGGAAAACATAATTGTGAAAAACGTTTCTTTAACACCTTTCTACAGATATGTGAGCATTCTCCTTTCTCACCAGAAAAAAGTATAGGTGCCTTTTGCTTCCATAAATCCCACTTTAGCTTTTTCAACTTCTTCTGATTCCTCATAAATTCTCTAAATGACCTTTCCTTTCTCCCACAGGCCAACCTCCCCAAATTCTCATTTCCTTAGTTTCACAAAGTTTTAAACACACATACACATGCGCACACACACACACACACACACACACACACACACACGATTAAGTTAATTCACATAAGTATGTGAAGGACTCTCATCATCTCAACCTTTGAGAGGATTTGCCAATCAAAGGAAGATTCTTTTTTTTTTTAATGTTTATTTATTTTTGAGACAGAGAGCGACAGAGCATGAATGGGGGAGGGGCAGAGAGAGAGGGAGACACAGAATCGGAAACAGGCTCCAGGCTCTGAGCCATCAGCCCAGAGCCTGACGCGGGGCTCGAACTCACAGACCGCGAGATCGTGACCCGAGCTGAAGTCGAACACTTAACCGACTGAGCCACCCAGGCGCCCCTCAAAGGAAGATTCTTAATGAATCTCAAGAAAAAAATGTGCTATTTAGCAGACTGTGTACCTTCGCCTCCAATCACTAGGTTTATATTGCCCACTAAATACAGTAAAAATCATTTTCAAACCATTCCGTTTAAATCTAGGCCAAGATATTAACCTTGTCTCTCTTAAAAAACTAAACTAAAATTAATTAAAATAGCCCTTGAAAATGAAAGTTGAGGCAAAATTGTACAGGGTCACTGAAGACCAGAGAAGCACTCTTGAGTTTTTGCCTGATGGTTTAGCATCATGGAAATTTGATGTCTTTGTCTCTTGACATTGATTCTTGATTTGTTAGAATATCACACAAATATAATACAAATGAACTTTGTATTGGGTACCTAAATGTGAGAGCACATTTGTTACAGCAACTCTGTCAGGTATGCATTATTATGTCCATTTTATATCAAATAGAGCTGAGGCTCAGCAAAATTAAGGCTCAGCAAAATTAAGCATTATTAGTAAGGGATAAAACAGAGATTCATATCCCTGGAAGTCATTTCAAAGCCTAAATACTCTGTCCACTCCAATATGCATCTTTCTTCTTACCTTAAAATATATAATCAGATGACATTTAAATTACCTATTTAAATATATTGCTATAAAGCCTGTAACTATATAATTCTGGGTACATTGGAACTTCATGATTCCCTTTTATGCACTAGTAACAGTATCTTCTACTTTCCAGCATGATGGATGAGTGCAGTCTTCAAATGTTCAAAACGTTGTGAATCATCTATTTCCCAGAGATATGTGCTTTTGTAAATAATAAAAAGCACCTAGAAAAATTCATTAAAAAGTAGCATAGCTACAAGTTTACAAAAATCCATCTATCCAGGTATTCCTTCTATCTCTTTTTGTATATTTCTGAAAAAAATATAAATCATAATTTAAGTGTATCCAATGTAAAAACAGTACTAATTCAGCTAACTAGTTTCATCTGCTTCTTTTCATCTGACTTCCACTTAGCATTTCTTTTAAGTATATTTCTTTGAGAGAGAGAGAGAGAGAGTATGAGAGGGGGAATGACAGAGAGAGAGAGGGAGAGAGACACTAGGCTTGACCTCATGAACTCTGAGATCATGACCTGAGCCAAAATCATGAGTTGGAGGCTTAACCAACTAAGCCACTCAGGTACCCCTTCTACTGAATATTTAATGCTTTCATTAATAATGTTAAGGACACTTTATGAAAGATAATAAAGTATTCCATAGCAGTGATGCAAACCAAATGTAAGCTTTGAATGTGCAAAATGATTTAGCCAAAGCAGAAAGGAAAATTAAAGGTGGATTAGTATAGAGAAAGTAATAACAAGACAAAAACTTAGGTTAGTAATTGATGATACAGAATACAAATACAGAAGTAGTTAATTTTATTTTTAAAGTAGGTTTAGATCCAAGAAAATTGAATTGTAGTCAATATGTTGAGAGAGATGAATAAATATATGGAATTAACAGAAGAAACCATATTTTTACCACATAAATATTTAAAAGTAGAAGTAACCCTCTAATAATTTATTAAAATAAACTGATAACTATATTATTGAAAAAGAGAAATTACCCACAAGTATATATGAGCATCTCAGCTTCTCATTAGTTTCTATGGAATACTAAAATCAGAAAATTTCAAATAAAAATTATCAATTCTCAAAAATAATGTAATACAATTTAATTCAGTTTATTTTATCTATTTATAAACTTTACTCATTTTTTAAATCTAAATAGAAATACAAGCAAATCATTTTTAACTTACTAATAAAAACCTATGGTTAGGGGCACCTGGGTGGCTTAGTTGGTTAGTGTCCGACTCCTGATTTTGGCTCAGGTCATGATCCCAGCATTGTGGGATTGAGCCCTGTCTCTGGCTCATTCCTGGGCATGGAGCCTGCTTAAGATTCTCTCTCACGGGGCGCCTGGGTGGCGCAGTCGGTTAAGCGTCCGACTTCAGCCAGGTCACGATCTCACGGTCCGTGAGTTCGAGCCCCGCGTCAGGCTCTGGGCTGATGGCTCGAAGCCTGGAGCCTGTTTCTGATTCTGTGTCTCCCTCTCTCTCTGCCCCTCCCCCATTCATGCTCTGTCTCTCTCTGTCCCAAAAATAAATAAACGTTGAAAAAAAAATTAAAAAAAAAAAAAGATTCTCTCTCTCTCTCTCTCTCTCTCTCTCTCTCTCTCTCTCTCTGACTCTCCCCTGCTCACACTTATGCACACAAGGATAGGCTCTCTCTGTCTAAAACAAAAAAAAGCTATGGTTATTCCCACATGTTGTTACTATACTATTACAGGAACTTCTGACTTTTGTTGCTCATTGGATAGTCTACACAGGTCCAATTTTGACACAATCAAATTATTTGACACAATCCCATTATTTCTGGAATCTTGCCCATCATGGAGAGATCAAAGTGACAATTTGGTCAATCTATAATCTTGCAGACTGGCAGGATTCATCAATTATAGTTATAACTCACAGTTTCAGTTTAAATTCATAACTGAATATAGATCCAACTTTTCTCAACTATCCTAAGAAGGAAGAGACCACAAAGAATTTTACTTTCTCAAAAGCATAGCTAATTAAGTGAAATTACCAACAGATTGCTACTTTTGGCAGACATTGTCACATTTGCTGACCATCCAAAGGAGGATGTTAGAAGTAGTGTTGTGGCAAATGCCTCTCTGGCCTAGATCAGAAGACAAGACAGGAAAACTCAAGGATGGGGGCAGGGGGGGCAGGGGTTGTCTTTCATAAATGCTCAGACATGTCATCCTAAGTTTTACAAGTATTCGGAAATAGATAATATTCAAAATGAGACAAATCTTGAGGGTGTAAAAGTAGTCCTTTTAATTCCTTTATGTTACATAAAATTTGGTGGTGCCCTTTGTTCCTTTTTTAAAAATCAAATACATCAGTTTCATTTCTCTTTGCTGCAAAGGACAATTTATTGAAAACAGTGGTAGCAATTAGTTATTCAAGAATTTCAGGAGATTCTTCCTTAAGATAGCAGAGTTATAGCTATCTCTGGGTCCCATAAGAACAAATATCAAACCCAGAATTCTTTTAATAACAGAGACTAAAATTTTCCATAAGAAATTCATGATCAAACTCTCTTTTCCTTTCAATGTTTCTCTTGGGAAAGAACACCTGAACTAGGCCTACTTGCATTCTAAGATGGAACCCAAAAAGAAAACAAAATAATGTATACAACTGTTCTGCATTTTTTACAGAGCTATTTTCATCAAATTTTAGTATACACAAAACACTTGAAATGCAACCCTGCATTTTCTGTGGCTTAATCTAGATCAAATTCAGGATATGTACTTTTAATCTTTGTTCAAGTCATTCTCTTTAGCAAGATGAGTTATATAAAGGTAACCCTACCATGAAGCCTGCCCCTCAAGTACCCAAAATCAGTTTTATGAAGATCATCACACAGTGTCTACATGTGGTCCCTGAAGAAATGCATTAGTTGAACGTGGGAGGGGAGTCACTGGTTACCACTATGATTTTGATCAGTAAGGTGTGCATGGAGAAATGCTGTCGGGAGTGTGTACTAATTGCCTACAAAATAGAGCTTCCACTGAGACTAATCCCTCTGCCTATAATTGACCCAATGCTTACTTTTAGTCCCTTATTTAGGATAGGCAGCACTTACCAAATACAATGGAGAAAAAAAAATAATCAAGCAAAAAAACAAAAACAAAAACAAAAAAAGAAACACCTTCTTCTAAGTTATTTCATATTAGAATTCCAAATTATATCATAATAGAGCCAATGCATAGATATAGGTCCTCAGAGATCTTTCCCAAAAGCACTTTCCTATATATATTAGTAACCATTACCATCAAATGAATATTTTGAGAGTTATATCCTTGAGGTATACTCATGGTTTACCTTAGTGCTATGAAAATCTGGATGATAATTTTGTTCCCTGAATTCTCATTCTGTATAGTTGTCTAATTTCTGGTCTATGTGCACTGTGGTTTTTTTCTCATGTAATGAAAAGGCATTATACAAATTCCCACTGGAAATTAAATAGAAAAGCCATGCTTCCACAAACTGGCATATTTCATGGAATTCATGCCTACTAACATACTGTATTTTAAGCCAATTACTCTAATGGTTCTTAAAGAATGTGTTTGAATATCATCATCCTGCATTGTTCTCAAGAGCCTGTCTTTATGTACAGTGACTACATACACTCTTAAACAACAGATGCCTTAGGTACAAGATGAGTCTGTCATAAGGTATGTGCCACCTGCTTTTGCCTATCACTATTCCCTTAATGGCTTACTACCTGTGGGCACATTGAGCCACCAAAGAGTAGTGTCATTCCCAAAAGTAGCACCACAAAAGCAATACTTATGAGGTTGGCAACAGAAAGCCAGCTAAACAGCATTTCCCAGTACACTGCCACAATATGTCATTTTTGAAAATGCCATGTTAGTGGATACGACTTTGGGAATTGACTTAATAACAATAATAACAATAAAAATGGTTGGCACTTAGCAAGGAAAGTGTTTTTCATCCCATAGGGCCTACAAGTGCTTCAGACTCAGAAATTCAGTCAACTCTAAGAAGGGTGATGGCACACCGCACAGTAACGAAAGCTCAGATAATGATCACCAAGGAGAGCAGTACAAGCTCTCATCTAAAAGAGATATCATAAGCTTTTTATTTTCCACATGGAGTGATATAACCTTGGATTTTTATCTCTTCAGAAGGGTGCCCAATAGGTCAAAAATAGACTTTTGCATCCCACTCTACATAGAAACAATTGAATGGTAAGGAAAATTGAACTTGCAGCTATGGAGCCCAGGTTTAGAAGGTACCATAAAATGGATCCAAATCACCTTGGCATACGTTTTTACTACCCAGGATCTCAATGTAGACATCCCATTATAGACACATACTGTTAAAATATGAGCCAAGTATGTTTCTATTTTAAAGAAAGAGAGGTAATAAGATTGAATTTCTGGGTAGTTTTGACCCTCACAAACCAATATTCACACAAAAGGTTTCATCATGCTGGCAAGTGGCTTTTTGATCTTGCTAAATGAAACTACCATAGTTGGGACTGGCTGACTTCTTAGGCTCATTTATTACATTCATGTATGATACTGCCTATAAAGACTTTTTATAATACATATCAAGAAGTGTTTGTGTGCAAATGATTGTCAAGAATATGCTTTTCTTAGGGCAGGAATAGATATTTTCTTCCTTTTAACATAAACATGTCGTAAGTACTGATTTTTAAGAATTGGCAAATTTGATATGAAATCACTTTGATTTAGTACATATCTTACCATTAAAATGACTTATCTAGTTTTCCCTCCAGTTCTCTGGATAACCGTAAACTAACCATATTGAATGAATTTGTGAGGGTTTGACTTTTCCCAATAGGTTTCAAAATTTCAGGATTATTCCATTATTTTGGTAAAATGATACCTTTTCTTCTCTGACCAACCCCTATCTTGTAAAACTTTTACAAGTCTATTCAGTGTTCTGCTTTTCCTCCATAGAATTTTTTTCTCGAAAATGTAACTATTGACTCATTGGCAGTGAGTCAGGCATGGTTTTCCTCTCTGAGTAATGCTCACATGATGTTCTACATATTGATTACTTTTACTGTCCCTTTTGACACTTTGACAGGAACTTACCTTCTGGAAATGACAAAAGCTGATGTTCATCCTGGAAATAAAATCCCCATAACCCAGAAATCTACAGCATTACACTCTAGCATAGTGGTTCCAAAGTTAAATGGCCCAGGGCTTGACCCAATACCTACTTAATAAAACTCTGGAGCTGGAGACCTGCATCTTCAAAACCCTCCATAAGGGGTTATCTATCAGTTAAAAATGCATATACACCTGCTAGTAATAAGAACTTGAAATACAGGTTCTTGAATACAGTGAAAGTTTACTTTCTTCTGTTTTTCTTTTAGAAGTTAGGAGATAGACAAAGTCATAGTGGTATGAAGCACCACTAAATCAGTGGAGTCTCAGCCTCCTTTCTTCTGCTCTGCTACTTGTAATCACTTTAATCAGAGAGAGAGAGAGAGCAAGAGAGAGAGAGAGAGAGAGAGAGAGCAGAGGAGGGGAAGAGAAAGAGAGAGAATCCCAAGCAGACTCCACACTGTCAACACAGAGCCTGAAGCGGGGTTCAATCCCCTGACCCCAGGATTATGACCTGAGCTGAAATCAAGAGTCTGATGTTTAACCAACTGAGCCACGCAGGCACCTCTGCTCAGCCACTTTTTATCACGACCTCCCTGCCCAAAGTCACTTAGTCCTTCAAAATAGCAGCTCACTATCCTTTTCTCATTAGAGGCTAGAAACAGGAAACTAAGTCCAAGATGGAGACAAGATAGAGACAAGATGTCCAGTCCAAGATGGAGACAAGAAGTCTCTTGAATTTAACTCCTAGATCTACAGTAATACACAAAATACTTCCCTCTGAAAGAAATCCAGAAACTAGCTGAGTGACTCCTACACTTCGGGAAAATGAGAAAACATGCATTCAAATGGCTAGGAAAGGCTGAGACACACTGTCACAATAAATATCACTCCCAGCATAGTGCCATAACTCAGGAGGGAACCCCCAACTTTTAACTCCTTCCTGAGCCACAAAGATTTTGAACCCCACATCTAGCACTCAAACTTTTAAGACTCACACCTGAGCCCCTAAAACACCTAGCTGTAAAAGCCAATGGAGCTTGCATCCACAACTCTCAAGACCACAGCAAAAACAAACAAACACATGAACAAAAAAACCTACACACACACATACACACAAAAACAAAAATGCACACAAAATAACCAGTTCTTAAGGGGCTCACAAGGACTCATGGCTGAATAGTGAACATTCCTTGGGGCTCAGTGCAGAGGCAGAAGGCAAAAAATATCTATCTCCCACTATTTCCTTCAGAGTCCTATTTGCATACTTTAAAAGCTATTGCCTGAGGGTCAAGCTTCTAATTTAGAGCTCATTTAGGAGCTGACCATAATCTTCCTCAGAGAAGTTGCTAGACACCATCTCTGCCTTTTCATTCAAGTTCATACCAAGTCATCAATAACTTCCTGGAAAGAATTTATGCATACATCTGGCACCCCAGGTTTTATAGATGCTGCCCAAGGGACAGGCTCCTATATCTCTTGGCTCTGATAGCCAATAGAGTTTTTATTCACAAGTTCCACAGGACTGTAGTAAACAAAGAAACAGTTATTAACCAACTACCCCCCCCCCCCACCGCCCCAGGACAGAGAGAAACACTTATCTCCCAGGCTTTCCTTGAAACAGGCCTATTTGCTTACTTTAAAAGCTGCTGCTTGAGGGCCTGGCTTCTAATTCAGCCTGGCTGACTGTGATCCTGTCCAGAGACTGGGGAAGGCAACAAATACCGCCTCTGACTTCCCAATTCATCCCACTACAAATCCCCAATACTTCCAGGAAAGGACCTTGTTCACAAGTCTGGCACCTAAGATTTTGTGGCTGCCACCCAAGGGATGAGCACCTAGATCACTTGGCTCTGATAGCCAAAGGGGTTTACCATCATGAGTCCCACAGGAGTGTAACAAACAAAGTAGCGTTTCTTGACTAACACAGGAATACCTCCCTGTGGCTGTATACCTGGGCTTAGCATAGATGGAGTAGACAAAAAAGTCCATCTTGCAGTTTCTCTCAGGAAGGACACTAAACATGTATTTTCCTTGAGTATCCAGTTTCCAATTAATCTGCATCTAAGGACTGAAAATTCTCCCCTTTAAGACACTAACAGGTTTTGGCACACCCTTAACAACTGGGAGCCACTAAGAACAAAAAAGGCAGGTTGGACAATCACAGAGGTTTGATAGACAACCAAGACTGGGCCAGGCTAATTGATAAGCATCATGTCCTCCATGAGAGCTTTCTATCAAGACTGAGAGAGGTAGCTCTTTTATCTAATGTACAGAAACTAATGCAGAGAGTCCAGGAAAACGAAGGAACAGAATAAAGAGTATGTTCCAAAGGAAAGAACAAAATTCTGGAAATACACCTTAATAAAATGGAGAAAAATTAACTACCTAGAGTTCAAAATAATGGCCATAAAGATACTCATGAAGGTTAGGAGAACAATGCAAGAACAAAGGAAGAATTTCACCAGAGACAGAACATATAAACAGTACCAAATGAAAAAACAGAGTTGTAGAATAGGATAAGCAAACTGAATAATTCAAAAGTGGGTTCAAAACAGTCTATATAAAGCAGAAGAATTAGCAAACACAAAAATAGGACAATGGCATTTATTCACTCAAAGGAGCAAAAAGAAAAGAGAATGAAAAAGAGTGAAGATAGTTTAAAGGTCTTATGGGACAATATCCAGTGAACCAATATTCACACTCTAGGGGTCCCAAAAGGAAGAGAGAGGAAGAAAATGGCATAAGGCCTAATCAAAAAAATAATGGCTGAAAATTTTCCTAACCTGCAGAAAGAAATAGACATTCAGATCCAGGAAGCCCAGACAGTTCCCAATAAGATAAATCCAAGTAAACCCACACTGTGATCCATTATAACTGTCAAAAGTTAAAGACAAGAATCAAAAGCAGCAAGAGAAAAACAATTTGTTGCACACAAGAGAATTTCAATAAGACTTTCAGATATTTTAGCAAAAACTTTGCAGGCTGGAAAAGAGTAGCACAATATATCCAAACTGCTAAATGAGAAAAAAATTGCCAACCAAGAATACTCTAACCAGTAAAGTTGTCCTTAAGAATTTAAGGAAACTAAGGAGTTTTCCAGACAAGCAAAAGCTAAAGAAATCATAACCACTGGGTCAACTTTACAAGATGTTAAAGGGACTTCTGGAGTTTAAACAAAAAACACTAATTGGTGTCAGGAGAGTACATCAAAGTATAAAGCTCATTGATAAAGTTAAATTCAGAATACTCTAATGTTGCAATAGTGGTGGGTAAATCAGTTACATCTCTAGTGTGAAGGTTAAAACAAAAAACTATGAAAAATATTTAAAACTAAAATGATTTGTGGGGCACATGGGTGGCTCAGTCGGTTAAGCATCCAACTTTGGCTTAGGTCATGATCTCACAGTTTGTGAGTTTGAGCCCCACATCAGTCTCTGTGATGACAGTTCAGAGCCTGGAGCCTACTTTGGATTCTGTGTCTCCCTCTCTCTCTGCTCCTCCCCTGTTCATGCTCTGTCTCTCTCTTCTTCAAAAATAAATACTCAAAAAATTTTTTTAAAAAACTAAAATAATTTGTTAATGGACACACAAGGTAAAAATATATAAATTATTATATGAAAAACACAAAATATGTTTAGAAGTAGTGAAAAGGTAGAGTTTTTACATCAGTAAAAGTTGTTATTAGCTTAAAATAGACTGTGATAACTGTCATGTTATATTTTATGTAAGCCTTGTGGTAACCACAAAGTAAACACCTACAGTAGATACACAGAAGATAAAAAGAGGGAATCAAGGCATACCATTATAAAAAATCATTGATTCACAAAGGAATATGGCAAGAGAGGAAGAAAGGAATAAGAGAACTACAAAACCGCCAGAAAACAATAAGTAGAATAGTAAGTAGAATAGTAAGTAGAATAAATTCTCCAATCAAGATCACCTAGAGACTGAAAATGAAGGGATGGAAAAAAGATATCAATGTAAATAGAAGCCAAGAGAAAGCAGGGTTACTTATACTTATGTCAGAAAAAAAAATGGACTTTAAGCCAAAGATGGTATTAAGAGAAAAAAAGAAGATCATTACATAATGATAAAAGGGTCAATCCAAGAGAGAACATATCATTTGTAAATCTTTATGCATGCCACATGGGAGCACTTAAATACATAAATCAAATATTTACAGACCTGAAAGAAGAAATAGACATCAATACAAAATAGCAGGAGACTAATACCCCACTTTCAACAATGGATAGATCATCCAGATAGAAAATCAGTAAGGAAATATTGGACATAAATGACATGTCAAATCAGATGCAATTAACAGACATTTACAGATTATTCCATCCATCAACAGAATACATATTCTTCTTCTCCAGGATAGATCACATATTAGGCCATAAAACAAGTCTCTCTCTTTTTTTTATTTTTAAGTTTATTTTTGAGAGAGAGACAGAGTGTAAGCGAGGGAGGAGCAGAGACAGAGGAAGACACAGAATCCAAAGCAGGCTCCAGGCTCTGAGCTGTCCACACAGAGCCCAACGCAGGGGTTGAACTCATGGACTGTGAGTACATGACCTGAGCTGAAGACGGATGCTCAACTAAGTCACCCAGGCTTCCCAACAAGTCTTAATACATTTAAAAAGAATGAAATCATAATATGCATCTTTTCTGATTACAATGAAACTAGATAAGTATTACAAAAATGCTGAAAAAATTCAAAAATATGCGGAGACTGAACAACATGATACTGAACAACCAATGAATCAAAGCCAAATTTAAAAAAATCTTGAGACAGTTAAGATGGAAATGCAACATATAAAAACTGTGGGATGCAAAAAAAAAAGGAGTTTTAAGAGGGAAGTTTATAGTGATAACCACCTGAGAAACAAGAAACCTCAAACATCCTAACTTTACATCTCAAGGAACTAGAAAAAGAAGAACAAAGCACAAAGTTGGCAGAAAAAAAGGAAGTAACAAAAATCATAGCAGAAATAAATGGAGACTGGGGCTCCTGGGTGGCTCATTCGGTTAAGCATCCAATTCTTGGTTTCAGCTCAGGTCATAATCTGTTTGTGAGTTCGAGCCCCACATCACACTTTGCACTGACAGGATCCTGCTTGGGATTCTCTCTCCACCTCTCTTTCTGCCCCTCTCCCACTTGCACTCACTTGTTCTCTCTCTCTCTCTCTCTCTCTCTCTCTCTCTCTCTCTCTCTCTCACAAAATAAATAAACAAAAAAATTTTTAAAGAAATAGATGGAGACTAAAACAGTAATAGAAAAAAGCAATGAAACTATGGGAGCCAGTTTTTTTGAAATGATAAAATAGATAAGCTTTTATATAAGTTTACCAGAAAAAAAGAACTCAAATAAATAGAATTAGAAACTTAAAAGGAGAGGGCACCTGGGTGCTCAGTGTCTGACTTGGGCTCAGGTCATGATCTCCCAGTTCATGGGTTTGAGCCCAGCATCAGGCTCTGTGCTGACAGCTTGGAGCCTGCAGACTGCTTCAGATTCTGTGCCTCCCTCTCTCTCTGCCCCTGCCCCACTTTCTCTCTGTCTCTTTCTCTCTCAAAAATAAATAATAAAACATTAAAATTTTTTTTAAAAAGGAAATTTAAAAGGAGATATTACAACTGATACCACAGAAAGACAAAGAATCATAAGTGACTACCATTAACAATTATATGCCAATAAGAAGGACAAACTAGATTTGGATTAATTCCTAGAAGCATACAATCTTCCAAGACTGAATCAAGAAGAAACAGAAAATCTGAACAGACTAATTACTAGTAAGAAGATTGAATCAGTAATTTAAAACCTTCCAGCAAAAGTCCAGGACAAGATAGGAGGCTTCTCTGGAGAATTCTAAAAAATTTAAAGAAAAATTGATACCAATCTTTCTCAAACTCTTCTAAAAAAAAAACAGAAGAAAAAGAAATACTTTCCAACTCACTTTACCAGGCCAACAATACCCTGACACCAAAACAAAACAAGGATACCACAAGAAGAGAAAACTATATCCCTGATAAACACAGATGCAAAAATCCTCAACAAAGTATTAGCTTACCAAATTCAACAGTACGTTATAATGATTATAAACCATGATCAAATGGGATTTTTCCTAGGGATTAAAAGATGATTCAACAGGCACAAATTGGTGTAATATACCACACTACCAAAATGAAAGGTAAAAATCATATGATTAACTTTATAGATACAGAAAAAGCATTTGGCAAAATTCAATAACCTTTTTTGATTAAACACTCTCAACATATAAAGAGTATAGAGAGAATGTACCTCAACATAATAAAGGCTATATACAACAAGCCCATACCTAACATTGTACTTACCCTTCCTTTAAGATCAGGAAAAAGACAAAGATGTCCACTCTTGCCAATTTTATTCAACAGGGTATTGGAAGTCCTAGCCAGAGTAATTAGGCAAGAAAGAAATACAAGACATCTAAATCAGAAAAGAAGTTGTGGTGTATGGGTGGCTCAGGTAGTTTATCTTCCATCTCAATTTCAGCTCAGGTCATGATCTCTCAGTTCATTAGTTCAAGCCCTGTATCAGGCTCTGCGCTGACAGCATGGAGCCTGCTTGGGATTCTCTCTCTCCCTCTTTCTTGGTCCCTCTTCCACTCTCTCAAAATAAATAAATAAACTTTAAAATAAAAAGAAAGGAAAGAGGTCATTTTTTCTCTATTTGCAGACAATATGTATTTATATAAAACCTTAAAGACTCTCCCAAAAATCTATTGGACCTAACAAACAAATTCAGTGACATTGTAGAATACAAAATCAGTATGCAACAATTAATGCATTTCTGTTCACTAACAACAAAGTATCAGAAAGAAAAATTAAAAACACAATTCCACTCACAAGTATATCAAAAAGAATAAAATACCTAGGAATAAATTTAAACAAGGAGTTGAAAGGGGTGCCTGGGTGGCTCAGTCTGTTGAGCATCCGACTTCGGCTCAGGTCAGGGTCTCGCAGTTTGTGAGTTCGAGCCTTGTGTCAGGCTCTGTGCTGACAGCTCAGAGCCTGGAGCCTGTTTCAGATTCTGTGTCCCCCATCTCTGCCCCTTCCCCACTCATGCTCTGTCTCTCTCTGTCTCTCAAAAATGAATAAACGTTCAAAAAAATTTTTAACAAGGACTTGAAAAATCTGTACACCAAAAACTGTAAGATATTGATGAAAGAAATTGAAGAAGACACAAGTAAATGAAGGGATATTGCATACTTATGGGTTGGAAGAATTATATTGTTAAGATATCCATACTACCCAAAGCAATCTACAGATTCAGTATAATCTCTATCAAAATTCCAATGGCATTTTTCACAGAAATAGAACAATAATCCTAAAATTCATATGGAAACACAATCTTTTGAGAAAGAACAAAGTTGAACGCATCACCCTTCCTCATTTCAAACAATACAAAACTATAGTCATCAAAACAGCATGGTACTGGCATAAAAACAGACAAAAAAAAAACAGTAGAACAAAATAGCCCAGAAATAAGACCACACATATACTGTCAATTAATTTATGACAAAGGAGTCAAGAATATTCAATGAAGAGTCGATAGTCTTTTCATAAAATCGCATTGAAAAAACTGGATAACCACATGTGAAAGAATGGCTCTGGACCTCTACCTTACACCATACACAAGAGTCTTTCCAAAAATGAATTAAAAACTTGTATGTAAAATCTGAAACAATAAAACTCCTAGAAGAAAAGTACACAGTAAGCTCCTTGACACTGGTGCTGGTGATAAGTTTTTGGATTTGATACTAAAAGCAAAGGCAAGAAAATCAAAAATAAATATGAGACTACAGCCAACAAAATGGTCTTCACAGCAAACAAAACCATCAGGCAAATGAAAGGGCAATCTACAGAAAAGGAGAAAATATTTTCAAATCTTATATGACAAGGGGTTAATATAAAAATATTTAAATAACTGATACAACTTAATACCAAAAACATAATCCAATTAAAAATGGGCAAAGGGACTAAATAGATATTTTTCCAAAAAGACACACAAATAGCCAATAGTTACATGAAAAGGTATTCAATACCACTAATTATCAGGGAAATCCAAACCAAAACCACAAAGAGATATCACCTTACACATGTTAGAATGTCTACCATCAAAGAAGTAACAAATGTTGGTGAGGATGTGTAGAAAATGGAACATTTGCGCACTCTTGGGAGGAATGTAAGTTGATGCAGCCACTACAGAAAAAAGTATGGAGGCTTCTTAAAAATGTTTAAATAGAACTACCATAAGATTCAGCAATCCCACTGCTGGGTATACATATGCAAAGGACACAGAAACAGGTTATCAAAGAGATATCTGAACTTATATGTTTACTGCATCATTATTCACAATAGCCAAGATATAGAAATAACCTAAATGTCCATCAATAAAAGAATGGATGGGGCGCCTGGGTGGCGCAGTCGGTTAAGCGTCCGACTTCAGCCAGGTCACGATCTCGCGGTCCGTGAGTTTGAGCCCCGCGTCGGGCTCTGGGCTGATGGCTCGGAGCCTGGAGCCTGTTTCCGATTCTGTGTCTCCCTCTCTCTCTGCCCCTACCCCGTTCATGCTCTGTCTCTCTCTGTCCCAAAAATAAATAAAAACGTTAAAAAAAAAGAATGGATAAAGAAGAGATGTTTTATTTACATACAATGAAATATTATTCAGCCATGAGAAAAGAGAAAATCTTGCCATTTGCAACAACATAGATAGAACTTGAGGACACTATGCAAAGAGAAATAAGAAAACAAAGAAAGAAAAATTATACATGGTATCATTTAAGTGTAGAACCAGGGGAAAAAGTCAAACTCATAGTAAAAGGGAGTAGACTGGTAATTACCAGGGGTTGGGGTTGAGGAGTATTACAGGGAGGTACAAACTTTCAGATATATGATGAATAAGGTCTGAAGATCTAATGAATAACATGATGACTATAGTTGATAACACTATGTTGTATAATTGAAGTTTGCTGATAAAACTTAAACATTCTCAGAAAAAAAAAGATTAATACATGAGGTGACAGATGGATTAATTAACTACATAGGAAGAATCCTTTTTCAGTGTACTATACATATATCAAATATACATATATTATACATATATCATCACAACATACACTTTATTTGAATTTGTCAATTTTATCTCAATAAAATTGAAAAATAATTAGTGTTCTAGTCCACTTAGGTAATAGTGATTAGCTAGTGGATTTTCTACTATAAATTGTTATATAGTGGAATCGAACAATACTAACTAGTATTAAACCCAGTTTGTCAGGTACTGGTCTAAGAATTTTATATGTCATTTAATCTTCATCCATACCCTATAAAGTAGGTTGTATTAATATCTATCATTTACCTGATGAGGAAAAGAGGCAGAGAGGTTTAGTAACTTGACCCAGACCACACATATAGTAATTCGTAGAGGTCTGGACCTCAGATAGCCATAAAACTACACAACTTCCCTTATTTTATTTTCAAATTAGACACATTTTTCTTACAACAGACACTGTAGAAATTCTGAATATTTTTCATATAGTTATTGTAAGGCAGAGCAAGTTTACTGCCTTTCTAGTCACCAGCTATTTGCTGCCTTAACGCCTTCATTTTGAAACCTCAAAAAGGCAAAACTGTAATTTATCTTGATAGAGAAAATTCCCCAAAGAAAAACTGACAACTTTACAGAGTTATTAAGATATTTCCATGTCAAAATACTTTTTATCCCACAGAAACTGCCTTTTCTAGCAAAATCCCTAAGGTGAATCTGCCAAAGTTACTTAGGTTTGTAATGCATGCTTCTTACGACTCCCACATCTGTGAAACCTTTTTTTCCCAGCACTAGAGGATGGACCTGAATGTAGCAGAATTGAATGTTGCTGAAAAACTCAATGGATTTGGTCCACTGTGGCTAGAAAACAAGCTTTTATAAGAGAATATAAGAAAACACAATACTGTTAACATTCACAAGGCAGCCTTCCCAATTAGGGTAGATAAGAGCCCAACAAATATTTTTGTTATATCAATTCTGTCTATGTGACTCATCACATAAGAAAAATCTACCACATTGAATATGTTTCTCTGTCACTATAACTTTTTATAACCTCAGATAAATTGCCTAATCTCCTGAGATTCAGGGTAATCATTTATAAAAAGTAGGTTAGAGTAAATGAGTCTCAGATTTCTTCAAGTTCCACAATTCTGTGTTTTAGTGACCTTGCCTTAAACACATATTCTCTAGTGAAAGGCACACTCAGAGTTGTGCGCACTCAGTACATATTGCATTGTTGGATGAATAAATGTTTGAATATAAAAATAGATGAATAGAGGTGAATACATATATATTTATTTACAAAGTAGTTTTCTCACCCATGCATATTAATTTAGCCTTTAGTTTTTAGCCCTAACACATAATTTCCTTAAATACATCTTTTATTTTGAGCTTCTTATTGGGAATTTTCAAGCACAGAATAAAAAAGATAAGGGCTCAATAAATGTGCACACACCCATCACCCAACTCGAAAGCATTAACTTGATACCAGTCTTTAGCTTATCTATCATCCTTTTTATACTAAAACAAAGCAAATTTCAGATATATCATTCCACTCATAAATAAAAGCTAAAATAAACCACATTGATGACAATTTCTGCTTTCCAGTTTACTATAGAAACTGGACTATCTGCCACAATTGAATTACTGGAAGTTCACCTATTATTTTCTGCTTATTTTGAATGTAGTCAGAATCCTAAGGAAAAAAAAATCCTTGAAAACCTAAAATTTACACAGCATGTGTCCTTTCAAGTTGTATGAGAGGGGTAAGAATGTTTAGCCTATAATTTGCAATAGTTCTACTGACAAACCATTCAGTTCCAGTAAACACTTAGGGGGATATTGATAAAGATTCAGGAGAGGAAAGTAGAATACATTCCTGAATCAGATCTTTATAACATTTACATGTTTCTTTGATTGGAATTCCAGACTCTAAACATGACCATATAAAATTAAGCTCTGTGTTGAACTTAAAGCATACACACACACACACACACACTCCAATATATTTAAAATGTATTCACCTTATATAATTGGCCATATTTGTTTTTATTTATCATAAAGCAAAATACAAAATTAACTAAACTCTCTGTGTGTACACTTTTACTTTCCCAGCTTCTCCACATCTTTATCTATCTATTCTTTCCTGGGATGCTTTTATTTGCAGCCCTAAATTTTGGTTAAATACTAGTCACTAAAACATGCCTAAAACCCCAATAAACTCAATTTAGACATCCTTTTCTTATTGATTTCTAAATTGTCTTTGATTTATTCACCCACTTCTCTCTGAACTATGCAGATCAGCACAATGCCAAAATAAAGTGATCTTGAATTTATATTTCCTTGTAAATCTAGCTTTCTGGTACACCCATATTAAATCCCCGTTCCTAAGAAGACTATCTTCAACATTTCCTCAAAGATCGTGTCTCTGAAATGCTAGGTTTTTTTTTCCTTCAAACTCTTAGGTGAATAAGGAATAGGAAAAGGAAAAATTAAATTTCAAATAGATCAAATCCAGATGGTTAAAAGGTAGCACCAAATAAGTAGGTCAAAACTACAAAGCATTTAAAAGATAATAGAAGAGTATATTCATAACATAAGTGTAGGGAAGGATTTCTAGGTAAGACACAAAAGTTACAAACAAAAGATTGATAAATTTGTCTAAATAAAAGTTAAGAACTAAGTTAAAAGCAAGCACCAAAGTAGAAAAAGAATGTTCTAAGGCATATATCTAATAAATACCCAAGTATTCAGAAAATAGAAAAATACTTCATCAGTCAAAAAAATAATCCAAGACATCCCAAAAGAAAAATAACAAGATATGAACAGGTTCATTTAAAAAGTTGAAAATCCGGGGCGCCTGGGTGGCGCAGTCGTTTAAGCGTCCGGCTTCAGCCAGGTCATGATCTCGCGGTCCGTGAGTTCGAGCCCCGCGTCAGGCTCTGGGCTGATGGCTCGGAGCCTGGAGCCTGTTTCCGATTCTGTGTCTCCCTCTCTCTCTGCCCCTCCCCTGCTCATGCTCTGTCTCTCTCTGTCCCAAAAATAAATAAACATTGAAAAAAAAAATTTTTAAGTTGAAAATCCAAGTGACCTATAAACACTTGAAATTGGGTTCAACCTCATTAAAAATCAGGGGAACAAAAATTTTATTTGCAAAGAGACACTACCAGATGCTCATTCAATTGGTGAAAAATTTTAAATATAACTAACAACAAATGTTGGTAAAGATGTAGAGCAATTGGAACTTTGAAAACCTGCTAGTACAGTGCAAACTGGTACCATCATCTTGGAAGACAGTTAGTGTAATAGCAGAGTTAAAGAAAAGCATCCTCTATGACACTTTAATTTCACTCCTAAGCATTTGCCTTAGAGAAACTTGTGCATGTGTGCACTGGGATACACGTGTATATATGTATGTCTACTCACCACATAGATGTGCTGACCAGCAGCATGTCTTAAATAGCCAAAAATGGAAGCAACTCATTAACAGGTGAATGGATAAATACCATATGGCAATACATGAGATAATGAAAAATAAATACAACATCATGGGTAATCTTACAAAGACAGAAATTGAGCTAAAGCAGTAACAAACAAAAGAATACAGTGTGATTTCATTAATAAAAAGTTCAAAAATAGGTAAACTAAGCCCATTTTAATTGTAGCTGCTATAATGCTGTATTTCTTGACCTGGGTGGTGATTATGTGGACATTTACTTAATAACTACTTGTTAAACTGTGCATTTGTATTTTATGCTCTCTTCAGCATGCATATTTTATTTCACAGTAACAGTTTTAAATTAAGATGACCTCAGATGCTCTAATATATGTCTTTCCTTGTTATTTCTTACATAATAATATCTATACTTAATTATGAGTGTTAACATTTTAAATATAAGGATTTTTAAATGTACTTTTTTATTAATGTTTTAACATAAAGAATAGTTTAAAAAGGAGAAGATTAAAGAGTTGACTTTTTTGTCATATTTGCTTCAGATTGGTTTATTAAAAAAATAAAAATTATAAACATAGCAAAAGCTACTCCCTTATCCATCTCTTTTTGCTCCTTCCCCTGAGGTAGTAATTTTTCAAAAACAGGTGAGTATCATCAGTTTGTATTTTTTAATTCATATATATATATATATATATATATATAATTATAACTATAAAGAATATAGCAGACTGGTTTTAAAATGTATATAAACTGTATCACCTCACAGATATATTTTTGCACCTAGCTTGTTTGCTTAAAAATTATGTTTCATATTTACATATGCTGATGAATGTCCTATTTGCTTTTTTTACATTTTAACTCTTGGAGAGTATTCTATTGCACTAATGAAACACAATCTGTTAATCTATTCCCTTATTGAGAGACAGTTAGTTTCATTCCACTTCTTTGCTTGACAAAGAATGCAGCAACAAATTTTTGTACATATATATGTCTCTTGCCCATATTAGAATATCTCAAAAATTATAAAAATATACAGAAAACTCTAGAACTTAAATCACTCGTTATCTCACCACTAGAGATTTATAGTTTTATATGGCTATTTGTTTACAAACACAATGAAATTGGGAAATTGTATAACATGTACATATACACACATGGTGGTTTTCTATCCTGCTTGTTACTTATGATGAATAATTTCACATGCCATAAAATAGCCTTTAGAAACATGTTCACCAATGGTTACATGGTGTTCTTTTGTACAGATGGACCATAATTTATAAAATCACTCCTCTGTGTAAGACATGTACCTGTTTCCAAATACTCTGTTCTCATTCCAGTTTTCTGTATTCTAGCCAATCTAGCTTTCTTTCAGTTCCTCACATATAACTGCTTTTTTCATGCATCACGGCCTATGTACATAATCATATTCTTTTTCATACTTCTCACATGGCCAGTTTCTTCTCATCTTTGACATCCCAATGTCAATAACCCATTTGAAATCTCAATGTCAATAACCCCAGCAAAAAGAGACATTCTCTAAGAGCTCTTTCTAAATTATTATTCTTTCTCAGGTGCTCTTTACTTCCCCCAAATAATATTTATCAGACAACATAACTATTTCTCTCCATTTATTTTTGAGAGTGAGAGAGAGTGCAGGGGAGGGGCAGAGAGAGAGATGCAGAGAGAGAATCCCAAGCAGGCTCCACACTGTCAGTGCAGAGCCCCACACAGGGCTTAAACCCACAAACCACAAGATCACTACCCGAGCTGAAACCAAAAGTTGGACACTCAACTGACTGAGACAACCAGGCACCCCGTCATAACTATTTCTTTATATGTCTTTATTTTTGTCACTCTCTCCATGAGGTCAAGGACACGATTGTTCTTGATCGCTTTCAGCATTGGACAGGTTTTGCACTGCACAAATGTTGGAGGAATATTCATATGGTAGTTATAACAGGTTTGTATATTAATTACAACTGTGTTCCAGCAGATGGCCTAGTGTACCTGAGGAAGAGGTTCCTTTTTAAAGCATACTCAATATTAACTTTGAGAGATTCAATAAATAACTATTGAGTGAATGGATGAATTTACATTATAACTTATTGGTTATCCTCAACACCAATTTTCTTCATGTCTTCTTTCTCTCTACATTTTCCCAGAACTCATTGCTGCCCTTGTGTTTACCACACAAGATGAGTGAGGAAGCATGATCACAGAATCTTTGTAGTACTTGGATCAATGTCAGTAATTTGTCATACAAAAAGACTGGATGAAACAGCAAGTATTTTTGATACTTAAAAATATGAGGCCTAACCCACCACATTTAATTAACTCAGTGAAAAGAACTTAAGTATGTAGGTGATCAACATGTTGTAAAATTGGCTTAAGAATTCTGTCTTGCTCTCATAAAGCTACCATTATATTGTGCTTTTCTGGGGCATTATTTTCATCCTGATATCTAAAAGTTAAATTTTATTATCTACAAAGAAAAATATCAAAAACTTGGTAATATTTAAATTACAAATGCTCCCAATTCTGAAAATACTATGCACTGACACTTTTGTAGACTACAAGAATCATTAAAGCAAACACCAGTCTATGCTTGTAAAGTCAAGAATAATGAAAGTATATTTGGCACACTAAGAATAAGCCTTTCTTTACATCTGACAGTATGAAAAATAAACTTTGGCAGCTGCATTTCAGCTATGATGGGAACTTTCTGACAGCTTTCCTCTCTATTGCTCATAAGAAAAGGACTTAAATGAATTAGTGTCAGGTGGATTAGTCAGATTCTGTTCAAACGGACAGAAGATCATGTCTGTACAGCTACTTTAAACTCTCAACATTAGTCTAAAGAATGGGAGAATGTCCTGTATTTAAAATTGAGTGAGTTTTGGAATGTCAAATATATATCTTTGAGAAAACATTACCTCTAATGTGGGAAAGGAAAAAAAAAGGTATAGTTCAGTGACATCAACACTAGAGCTATCTGATAAAAACAGGTTATAGTTTATATATTTATGCAGTTGAGTGTTTACCTTTTAGACTCATAACTGATTTGAATCAGATGCAATAAAATAGCAATTCCAGTCAGAAAAACGTAGTTTCAGTCATAAAAAATGCATTTTTAAAAAGTGGCAAAGATCCCTTAAGATCAAATGAAGCAATAGCTTTATTTTACATTTAAGAAACTAGATGAGAAGAAGGGAAATATATTTATCTGAAGTCATATAGCTAATTAATTTCAGTTAAAGAAATTTAAAAAATTGACTATATACTAATGAATACTTTTACTTATTTTAGGGCATTCAAAATGGCCAATAGGTACCAAATGACAAACAACACCATACCTACAATTATGGAATACTTTGGGTTATCATGTTTGAAATAATTATATTTAACAATTGTGTGACAATATTAAAACTTGAGATTTAATATTTCTAATACTTAACTGAAAATATTTGGGGGAGTCAAGCAACATGGTTGGAACTGTATATGATTTATCAATATTCAGTGTATAGGATAGATTGGAATGAGAAAAGATGGGAAATGGGAAGCCAATTGGGAGGATATTCTAATAATCTAGAAAAAAAGGTAATAAAGGAAAAATTACGGTGAATCAGTTTAGGAATTGATACAATTAATCAGGCAATAAGAAATGTTCCAAAGAAAAGATTCCTGAGTATTAGGAGCAGAAGTTATGTGGTACGAGGATGGGTAATGGATGGGAAGTGAAAAATCAAAATCAGTGACCATAGAATAATGCTCAAAACCTTCTAAAAATTAAATGAAAGTGAGAAATATGAAAATAGCTGGAAATGATCACGTTGGCAGCCTAGTGGAGAGAGACCTTGACAATGCAAAAGAGTGGATAGATGATAGTACATGTCACCTAGAAAAAAAAAAGATATTCCTTTCCATCTAAGCTAAAAATATGAAAGAGTCTAGTCTAGTGTGTCTAGCATAAAGAGAAATGCAGCTTGAATGGCTTAAAAATAGTAAAAATAGTTTAAAATATTGATACACATTGGGCACTTCTTTTGCAAACTGACATGGTATGTCACCACAATCAGTAACTTTTCCCATAGAGAAAACACATCAAATATGAAAAATAATGACAGTGGCAGAGAGATTCCAAGATATCCCCCAATGCTCCTCACCTCCTGGTACTCATAGCTTTGTGAATTCCCTTCCCTTTGAGAGTGGGTGCGACCTGTGACTTGATTCTAATGAATATAAGGTGATGGGCTGTCACTTCTGTGATTATGTTACACAAGACCATAACTGCCATCATTCTAGCCATCCCTCTCCCTTGCTGGCATTAGTGAAGCAAGCTGAAATGTGGTGAGCTGCCCAATTTGTTAAGGAACTGAGAAGGACCTCTCAGCTTATCAATTATACTTCTTTAAAAATTATTTTAGTGGTTATCCTAGAGTTTACAATATACATTATTTACTAATGAAGTCTACTTTCAAAGAATGCTATTCTTCCCAAGTACCTAATAGTGTGGCGATTCTTCCCTCCCATCTACAGGAACACCACTGTCATTCATTTCACTTTTCCATATGCACTAATCACCCAATGCAATGTTACTATTATGACCTTAAATAAAAGTTATATTTTAAATTAATTCAGAATTTAAAAAACAAAAGACTTTTTATCTTAATCTTCATTCACTTTCTCTCTGAGGCTTGTTTCGAGATGCAAGTTTCTGATGTAGCATTTTTCTTCTTCCTCAAAAACTTCTACAATCTCCTGCAGGGGCAAGCCTGCTAGATATCAAGTCCCTCAGTTTTCCCTTGTCTGAGAAAGTCTTAATCTTCCTTCCATTTTAAAGGATAGTTTCAGTGGATATAGAGTTCCAGCTAGGTAACACTTTTCTTTCATTGCTTTATTTCACTCCACTCTCCTCTTGCTTGCATGAATTCTGAAGAGCAATATAATTATTTCTTGTTCCTTTATAGATAAGGTGTTACGTTCCTCTGACTGCTTTCAAGATCTTCTCTTTGTCTTTGGTTTTCTATAGTTTTAATATGTTATGCCAAGGTGTAATTTTGTCTTGTTTTGTTGGTATACATTCTTCTTGCTCTTCTCTGAACTGCTTGGATCAGTGGTTTTAAGTCAAAAAGTCCATACCTATTACCTTATAGGGCTATCCTTTAATTTGAAAAACATCCAAATTCAGGTTCAGATTGTAAGCTGCCATTGGAGTACAGTCCCTCACATTTTGATAATGTAAAACCAGATGCAGTAATTTGGAGGTTTATCACATACTTTCTAATGGCCAGATCCACAGTCTTTTTCTCAGTTTTCATTCCCTTCATAGTATTTGATACTTAACTCTTGAAGTACTCAACTCACTAGCAAATGTGCCCTTTTTTGTCCATATTACTTTCCAGACATTTTAGCTTCTCACTTCAGCTGCATATAATCTACTTTTATTGCCATAAATAGTAGATCTCTACCATGTGTGAACTTTCAAAGTCAAGATAGGCATATCTAGTTCTATTTTGCTTCACTTTATTGCACTTTGCACATATTGAATTTTTTAAATAAGTTGTTTGTGGCAACACTGCCTCAAGCAAGTCTATTGGAACCATTTTTCCAACAGCATTTGCTCATTTAATGTCCCTGTGTCACATTTTGGTAATTATCACAATATTTAAAACTTTTTCATTATTATATTTGTATGGGTCTGTAATCAGTGATCTTTGATGTTACTATAATTGTTTCAGGGTGCTATGAAACATGTTCACATAAGATGGTGAACTTAATAAACATGTATGTTCTGACTATTCTACCAGATAGCCATTCCCCATCTCTTTCCCTCTCCTCAAGACTCCCTATTCCCTAAAAAACAACAACGTTAAAATTGGGCCAACTAATAACTCTACAATGGCTACCAAGTGTTCAAGTAAAAGGAAGAATTTCACATCTCTCACTTTAAATCAAAGCTAGAAATGATGAACCTTAGTGAGGAAGACATGTTAAAAAGTGAAATAGATCAATAGCTAGGCCTCTTGAGCCAAAGAAATTGCCAAGTTGTGAATGCAAATGAAAATCTCTTGAAATTAAAAACACTACTCCAGGGAACACATGAATATTAAGAAAGTGAAACAGCTTTATTGCCATTATGGAGAAAGTGTTAGGGGTCTGGATAGAAGATCAAACCAGCCTGTAAGCCAGAGCCTAAACCACAGTGAGACCATACCTCTTTTCAACTCTATGAAGGCTGAGAGAGGTGAGGAAGTTTCAGAAGAACAATATGAAGCTAACAAGGTTCATGAGGTTAAAGGAAAGAAGCCGTCTCATGACATCAAAGTGCAAGGTGAAGCAGCAAATGCTGATACAGAAGCTTCAGCAATGTATAGAGAAGATGTAGCTAAGATCATTAATGAAGATGGCGACATTAAACAACAGATTTTCAATGTAGATGAAACATAGATGTAGATGAAGAAGATGCCATCTAGGACTTCCATAGCTAGAGAGGAGAAGTCAATTCCTGGCTTCAAACTTCAAAGGACAGGCTGACTCTCATTAGGGGCTAATAAAGCTGTTAACTTTAAGTTGAAGTCAATGCTCACTTACCATTCTAAACATCCTAGGGCCATTATAAATTATGCTAAATCTACTATTCTCCCTCTACTCTATAAATGGAACAACAAAACCTAGATGACAGCACATCTGTTTACAACATGGTTTGCTGAATATTTTACTCACTGTTGAGATCTACTGCTGAGAAAAAATGATTACTTTCAGAAAATGGCTGCTACTTGGCAATGCACTTGGTCACCCAAGACCTCCAAAGGAGACGTATAATAAGATTAATGTTGTTTTCACACCTGCTAACACAACATTCATTATGCAGCCCATGGATCAAAGAGTCATTTAAACTTTCAACTTTTATTATTTAAGAAATACATATTATAAAGCTATAGATGCCATAGGAAGTGAATCCTTTGGTAGATCTGAGCAGAGTAAATTGATAATCTTCTAGAAAGGATTCACCATTCTAGATTCCATTAAGAACATTCATGAGTAATAGGGAAGAGTTCAATGCATCAACATGAACAGGAACTCAGAAGAAGTTGGTTCCAACCCTCATGGATGGCTTTGAAAGACTCAAGATTTCGGTGGGGGGAGTAACTGTGGATGTGGTGGAAACAGTTAAAGAACTAGAGTTAGAAATGGAGCCTACAGTTGGTTGGGTGTCCGACTTTGGCTCAGGTCATGATCTCACGGTCCGTGAGTTCCAGCCCTGCGTCGGGCTCTGTGCTGATGGCTCAGAGCCTGGAGCCTGTTTCAGATTCTGTGTCTCCCTCTCTCTCTGACCCTCCACCGTTCATGCTCTGTCTCTCTGTGTCTCAAAAATAAATAAACGTTAAAAAAATTTTTAAAAAAAGAAATGGAGCCTAAATATGTGACTGAATTGTTGCAACTTCATGATAAATGTTGAACAGATGAGGAGGTGCTTCTTATAGATGGGCAAAGAAAGTGGTTTCTTGAGAAGGAATCTATCCCCAGTTAAGATGCTGGGAAGACTGTTGAAATGACAACAAAGGATTTATATTATGACATAAATTTAGTTGATAGTGCAGCAATAGATTTTAAGAGGATTGATCCTAAAGGAACCTGGGTGGTTCAGTCCGTTAAGCTTCGGACTCCTGATTTCGGCTCAGGTCATGATCTCACGGTCCATGAGATCATGCCCTCCCTTGGGCTCTGCACTGACAGCACGGAGCCTTCCTGGGATTCTCTCTCTCCCTCTCTTTCTCTCCCCCTTTCCCACTTGCACACTTTCTCTCTCTCAAAATAAATAAACACGAAGAAGAAGAAGAAGAAGAAGAAGAAGAAGAAGAAGAAGAAGAAGAAGAAAGAAAGAAAGAAAGAAAGAAAGAAAGAAAGAAAGAAAGAAAGAAAGAAAGAAAGAAAGAAAGAAAGAAAGAAGAAAAAGAAGATTGACCTTAATTTGAAAAATTCTACTGTGGGTAAAACACTATCAAACAACATTGTATGTTAGAGAAATTGTTCAAGAAAGGAAGAGTCAGTTGATGTAGCAAACTTGATTGTCTTATTTTAATAAATTTCCACAGCCACGCCAACCTACAGTAACCACCTTGATCAGTCAGCAGCCATCAACATCAAGGCAAGACCCTCCAACCAGCAGAAAGATTAAACTCTATGAAACCTCAGATGGTGGTTAGCATTTGTTAGTAATAAAGCATTTGTAATCAAAGTATGTACTTTTTAAAAGATATAATGCTATTGTACAGTTAATAGACTACAGTATAGGGTCAATATAATTTTTATATGCACTGGGAAACTAAGAAGTTCATTTGGCTTACTTTATTGTGATATTTGCTTTTTGTAACATTTACTTTATTGCAGTGGTCTGGAAGTGAACCACAATACCTCCGAGGTATGCCTTTATAAAATATTATCCCTTTTAAAATAAAAAATAGACTTAGATCTTATTAACTCTTGGACACTCCCTCATTTTAGCTCACTTCTCAAAGGCAAATGAATTTAGTTTTACTTTTAGAATTAAAGTTTTTAGAAAATTCCGTACAATGCATTAACTATTTATTATATTTTCAATAATTACACATTCTTCCAAGGGGCTTAATGAAGCACCAAATTGCAAAGTAAGCATTAGTCTTCAAAATACCCCTAAGAGGTAGATAAAACTAAATGAGAATAAGATCTCTTTCAAGGGTTAGATTCTTTAAAAAGGTAAGGTAGCCAATTCATTATTAACAATACTTCTTACATTATCACACAAGTTAAATCAACACATGAATCCAGAAATTCTGGAAGCATCTTTGATGACTAATTTGACTCTCACTTCAACAAAGAATCATGTGTCCACTATTAATCTGCTCTAAAATCTCCCATCCACATACTTTCTTGAATCCACTACAATAGACTTGAGGTGTACACATGATTTTTAATCTGGTACTTCTTTTTTAACCTCACCTAGCTACTTTATCTTCCCTATAGATAATCAATATTTATTTTTGTTAGGCTCTAGCTCCTATGTTAATGATTTGACGTCAAAGATTGACTGCATTTGACAGAAATGCTAGGAGCTAGACATGTTGGGATGAACTATATTCTAATTTGGGTGATTTCTTTCACTTGGCACAGTTCCCTTTTCCCTCAAAAAATAGTACCCTCTGTGTGAATTCTGGCTACAGCTGAGGAGATCGGCAATTTCAGTCTCTAAAACTTACTATAAACCAAGAGAAAACTGACCAAAAAAAAGACGGGGATGGGGGAAAATCAGTGTTGTGAAACTCAGTCAAAGAGATACAACAACCTGAGAAGCATTTATGCTTGAAAACTGCTGAACTTCAGAAATGGAAAAAATATGTGGTTAATTTAAAATATAAGTATTTTCTTTCATTTCTTCTCTTTTTTTAATGCTTATTTATTTTGAGAGACAGAGAGAGACTGAGTGCAAGTGGGTGAGAGGCAAAGAGAGAGGGAGACACAAAATCCAAGGCAGGCTCCAGGCTTCAAGCTGTTAGCATGGAGTCTGACCAGGGGCTCCAACCCACAAACTGTGAGATCATGACCTGAGCCAAAGTCAGACCCTTAACCAACTGAGCCACCCAGGCACTCCTACATTTCTTCTCTTAACTTTAAGGGAAAAAAAGATTGTGTAAGCAATAATTATAAAACTATAAAGCCAAGTTTATAACAGATATTGTAATATATATGACAGCCAAATCATAAAAGAATGTGATAGGAAAGGAGCAGTTATATTAGAGCAAAGTTTCTGTATTTTACTGGAATTTCTATCAATCTGAAGGAAATTATGATAAAATGCATATCAATATTCCATGACTAAAACATAGTCAACATAATAATTTAAATATGTTTAAAAATCTATTTAACACACACAAAAATAAGAGCAATCAAGAAGGAGCAGGGTAACATGGAAGAAAGACAAAAAACAAATAGCAAAGTAGCACATGTAAATCTAGACAAATCAATAATAACATTTTTTTAACGTTTATTTATTTTTGAGACAGAGAGAGACAGAGCATGAAGGGGGGAGGGGCAGAGAGAGAGGGAGACACAGAATCTGAAACAGGCTCCAGGCTCTGAGCCATCAGCCCAGAGCTCTACGCGGGGCTCGAACTCACGGACCGCGAGATCGTGACCTAGCTGAAGTCAGATGCTTAACCGACTGCGCCACCCAGGCGCCCCAATAATAACATTTAAATGTGAGTAGTCTAGGGTGCCTGGGTGGCTCAGTTGGTTGAGAGTCCAACTCCTGATTTCAGCTCAGATCTTAATTTCACAGTTTGTGGGACTGAGCCCTGTGTCAGTTTCGGCACTGACAGAGTCTGGGATTCTCTCTCCCTCTCTTTCTGCCCCTTTCCTGCTTATGTGCTCTCACTCTCTCGCTCGCTCTCTCTCTCTCTCAGTCAAAATAAAATAAAATAAAATAAAATAAAATAAAATAAAATAAAATAAAAGTGAGTAATCTAAACATTCCTAAGACAAAGCAGAGATATTCAGACTGGTTTACAAAAGCAATATCCAATTACATACTGCCTACAAGAGATATACTTTAGATTCAAGACACAAATAAGCTGAAATCCAAAGGAAGGAAAAATATAAACTATGCAAATAGTAACAATAAGAACTATGGAGTGACTAGAGTAATATAAGACAAAACAGAATTTACAGCAAAAAATATTAGAGACGAAGAGGGGCATTTCATAATTATATAAAAGTCAATACACAAGGAAAATACAACAATCCTAAGTATATTTACCTAATAACAGAAACTTAAATGCAGCAAAAACTGATAAATCAATTCAACAATTTTGGTTTGAGATCTCAGTACTACTCTCTCAATCATTAATAAGACAACTAGTGACATTATAATTATATCGAAAACTTGAACAACATTATAAATATTTTCATCCTACCTGCAGAATTCACCTTGATTTAAACTGAATATGGATTATTCTTTGGTATAAAACATACGTTAGGTCATAAAACATGCCTCAATTAATTTAAAAGAATTTACATTATAAAAAATATGTTCTCCAATCACAACAGAATTAAATTAGAAATCAAAAACACTGGTGAGGATGTGGAAAAAGGGAACCCTCTTACACTGTTGGTAGGAATGCAAACTGGTGCAGCCACACTGGAAAACAGTATGGAGTTTCCTCAAAAAGTTAAAAATAGAACTACCTTATGACCCAGCAATTGCACTACTAAGTATTCATCCAAATACAAAAATACTGATTCGAATGGATACATGCACACTGATGTTTATAGCAGCATTATCAACAATAGCCAAATCATGAAAAAAAGAGCCCAAATGTCCATCAGCTGGATGAATGGATAAAGGTGGTATATACAATGGAATATTACACAGCCATAAAACAGAATGAAATCTTGCTATTTACAATGATGTGGATGGCGCTATAGTGTATTATGCAAAGTGAAAAAAGTCCATCAGAGAAAGATACAAACCATATGATTTCACTCCTTTGTGGAATTTAAGAAACAAAACAGATGAACATAGGGGAAAAAGAGAGAGAGAGAGAGAGAGAGAGAGAGAGAGAGAGAGAGAGAGAAAGAGAAAGAGAGAGAGAGAGAGAGAGAGAGAGAGAGAGAGAGAGAGAGGCAAACCAGAAAACAGACTCTTAATTATAGAGAACAAACTGAAGGTTACTGGAAGGGGGAGGAGTGGATGGGGTGATGGATTAAATGGGTGATGGGTATTAAGGAGGGCACTTGTGATGAGCACTGGGTTTATATGTAAGTGATGAACCACTAAATTCTATACTTGAAACTAATATTATACTGTAGGTTAACTAAATGGAATTTAAATTTAAAAATATCACATAAGTGATAGATAACTAAACATTTTCTGAAAGGAAACTCAATTACCAAATATTTTAATAATTTTTTACACATCTGCTATCAATTCTAAACATGAGTATTTGCTTGAATATTCTTTTATCATTAATAAAACATTGTGCAATTGAAATGTCCACATCTTACATTCTGCAATAGACAACAAGGACTGCTCATATTTTGACTAGCTATAATCAAGGTAGTAAGACTTATTTCAGCTAAAAACTGATTATTTTTTATTTTTTAAAGTTAATTTATTTGAGGGGGGAGGGGCAGAAGGAGAGGGAGAAAGAGAATCCCAAGTGAGCTGAGGTGCTTGAATTCATGAAATGTGACATCATGACCTGAGCCAAAATCAAGAGTTGGATGCTCAACCAACCGAGCCACCCAGGCGCCCCTATAAAAAAGATTATTTATAATAGAATAATGATCACATATCACTAGTTTCTGCTGAATATGGAAATAACATGGAACTTCTTGGACACACACACTAAGAGTCAGGGAATTGCTGTTCTTTTTAGAATGCTCTTAGGTAACAGTATTAAGAGAATATTGAGCAGAAAAAAAATGCTCTTTTATTAAAAAGAATGTGTTACTCTCATAGGAATGCACATTTAGATAGATGGTAAAATATATTATTCTAAAATAGTGAGTGTCTGACCTAAAATTAGAAATGTTTCCTTAAAATACAAACCAAGGGGCGCCTGGGTGGCGCAGTCGGTTAAGCGTCCGACTTTAGCCAGGTCACGATCTCGCGGTCCGTTGAGTTCGAGCCCCACGTCAGGCTCTGGGCTGATGGCTCAGAGCCTGGAGCCTGTTTCAGATTCTGTGTCTCCCTCTCTCTCTCTCTGCCCCTCCCCCGTTCATGCTCTGTCTCTCTCTGTCCCAAAAATAAATAAACGTTGAAAAAAAAAAACATTTAAAAAAATAGACATATCTTCTTTAAAAAAAATTAAATAAATAAAATACAAATCAAAACGACACTCAGATATCACCTCACGCCAGTCAGAGTGGCCAAAATGAACAAATCAGGAGACTAGAGAGGCTGGAGAGGATGTGGAGAAACGGGAACCCTCTTGCACTGTTGGTGGGAATGCAAATTGGTGCAGCCACTCTGGAAAACAGTGTGGAGGTTCCTCAAAAAATTAAAAATAGACCTACCCTATGACCCAGCAATAGCACTGCTAGGAATTTACCCAAGGGATACAGGAGTACTGATGCATAGGGCCACTTGTACCCCAATGTTTATAGCAGCACTGTCAACAATAGCCAAATTATGGAAAGAGCCAAAATGTCCATCAACTGATGAATGATAAGGAAATTGTGGTTTATATACACAATGGAGTACTACATGGCAATGAGAAAGAATGAAATACGGCCCTTTGTAGCAACATGGATGGAACTGGAGAGTGTTATGCTAAGTGAAATAAGCCATATAGAGAAAGACAGATACCATATGGTTTCAGTCTTATGTGGATCCTGAGAAACTTAACAGAAACCCATCGGGGAGGGGAAGGAAAAAAAAAAAGAGGCTAGAGTGGAAGAGAGCCAAAGCATAAGAGACTCTTAAAAACTGAGAACAAACTGAGGGTTGATGGGGGGTGGGAGGGAGGGGAGGGTGGGTGATGGGTATTGAGGAGGGCACCTTTTGGGATGAGCACTGGGTGTTGTATGGAAACCAATTTGACAATAAACTTCATATATTGAAAAAAAAATAAAAAAGAAAAATAAAAAAGAAATGCTTCCTTAATACATCCAGACAAAAATAGTCAAAGCTGAAAAGGAATTAGTATAGGAAAATTGATTTTTAAAGTTTAAATAATTTAGACCATTAAATAATTTTAGACAAATGTTTGCCCTACAATAATGTGCCCATCAGATTTTGTTTTTCGTTTGTTTGTTTACCAAATAAGGGAGGTGATTGTAGTGGTAAATAGCATGAGCAGGGTGTCTGGGTGGCTCAGTTGGTTAAGTGTCCAACTTCGGCTCAGGTCGTGATCTCACAGTAATGGGTTCAAGCCCCATGTCAGGCTCTGTGCTGACACCTCAGAGCCTGGAGCCCACTTCAGATTCTATGTCTCCCTCTCTCTGGCCCTCCCACTCACGCTCTGTCTCTTTCAAAAATTAACAAACAATGAAAAAACAAATAATTTTTTTTAATTTAAAATATTACTTTAACTGACTTAATACTTCTTTCATTTGTATCATCCTTTTAAAGTTTATAAAAGATGATGCCTTCATGTTTGACCAACTATCTGACTTTTCACTAGATATGAACTAAGTTTCATTAAATGATCCAAAATACACACTTGTGTTAGAATAATTGTACTTGCACAAGATAAATATATGTGGCATCTTCTATATAGGCCATTTAATTAATAATATGGTTATAAGCAAAATTCAAAATTTTGAAAGTGTGAAAAAAAAAGGTTATAAATATTCCATGACAGACTCAAGCTATTAAATCACACTCACAGAGCATTCAGCAATCCACAGGCCAGACAGAGGTAATGACACTTGGCATCAAAGTGTCAAAAGATCCACCTGATATGGAATAAATAACCCCATTTTATTTAAGCATGAGGTCAATGTTCAGCAAGCTTTTCCTCCCTGGAAGGGTAATGATTTCAAAGCAATTAGCCCTCAGCTGTCAGAATCCAAAGGTCAGATTTGACCATTTGCTATTTTTAAATGCCTAGGCCTATCTATCAGCTAACCTAAAATTTGTGATAACTGTACAACTACTTTTGAGTGCTGGAAAGAAAGTAGGAAATCATGAAACGAAACTGTAATTTAACCTGTGAAATGGATACTCAATAACAAATGTAATATGTAGTTTTGAAGTATTAAAGTTTGGAAACTACTTATCTCCGATTAAGGAGAGAGTAAAAACAGCTTTGATTTTCTCTAACCTACTAGAGAGCTAGAAAACAAAGTTACATTTTCCCCATATTACTCAACTTTCAACAATTATTTTTTGGTGTTTTCTTATTTTATGGTTTCTTTCTGTAACCTTAAGCAAGTTGCTTAATCACCCTGAATTTAGTCCTCAGTGTGCCCCATAAATAATTTAAACCTTTCACAAATTTCCTATGGTATCATGAATTCTATACTAAACTTTGGCTATTAGGTTGTGTCCAATTTTTTTTCAACCTGTAATTTGAAGGGTCCCTCCGCTTCAAGAGTTAAGGTATAATTAGCCCTTCCACAGAGACACAAACATCTGACTGAAACTTTTACTTTTCTACAACTGAAGGAATTGCCCCCATTCCCCACCTCCCACTTTTTTTTTGATTTGTTTACAGTTTTATTGAGGTATAATTTACATTAGATAAAATTCATCCATTATAAGTGTATAAATTGATGGATCTGGGGATTTGTACAGTTATGTAACCATTACTACCACCAAGATACAGAACAGTTCCATCACCGTAAAACATTTCCTCTGCCCCTTTGAGTCAATCACCTACCCTGTCTGTGCCCCCCATGGTAAATAGGATACAGACTGATAATGGTTTATGATTAGTGGAAAATGTGTAATCTCAGCTTAAAGCTTTATGGTTTTTAAATTTTGCTTTATACTGGAGAGAACACATGTGTTCATTAAATCTTTTGACCTTTTGACTTGTAAGGAAAAGAAAGATTGGCTAAATAATAGGGGTTAATGAAGGGGGATTGCCTTTTTGTTCTTATGCTTGGCCATCTTGCTATCTCCTCTGTATCTATGCTTCTCGTGGAGCTTTGGTTAGTGACACTAATAGCAGTGTTGTCTCTCTCCTCTTGATAGCTATTGATACTGAGGTAGCTAGGTTTCTTTCTATGCTGTTGGTTCAATTGCTATCAGGCCTTGGATTTCTTTGGACTGACTGGTCAATGCATGGAGTGAGGAGAGCTATGGGGTAACCTTTGACTTTACCATTAACTCGTTCCACTAAACTCTTCAATATTTCTCTTTACACGCTGCTCCATTGTTCACTTCTCATCAACCAGCCAGTCTTCTCTGTACTTCCCAGTCCCAATTCCAGAGGAAAACAGACTTATTTGACTAAATGTTTTCTACACTATTTGAAGAAACACAAATTCTATAGATAGGTTAGGTGCTATTTCTAAAATAAGAAGAAACATTTTCAACTATACTTCTCTTATAATGATTCTATATATGAGCCATTTTGTCTTACATCTGGAAGGTTCTCAACCAACCAATATCATATGTCCAGAACCTATCATACCAAGCCACCTAACAAATCACTGACTAATGTATGGTCTACCTTACGGTGAAGTGCCTATTCCCAGCCCAGCCAGTGACCATTACTGCCAAATCATGGTGTAGGAATGCTTCTCTGAGCAGACAGTCCATTCATAGGGAAGAGTTACCAGGCACCATTGACATATCTGATATGATAAATATCCATGTGTACATTCACATACACACATGCACACCACACCAACATACATTAGAAATTGAAAGCATTTTGCCTGCTTATTTTAATGTATGGGTAAATGTTCTAAGTAGATGTAGAGACCTAACCTACAGTCAATGCCTCAGTTATCTACACTTTTAGGAAGTCTGGACATTTGTAACCTGGATATTCCTACTCTGAATTATGAAAATGAAAATAATATCTGGAATAAATAAATCATGGTATATATTCAATGGTAACATACAGTATATGTCAAAATATAAGTTTTTACAGTCCTAGTTAAAGAACCTGTGATATGGTGGGTGCTAACTGGTGGCCCTGACTATCAGTTCTCAAATAGTAGATCTGTGGGGTTCATGCCTGACAATCTCTAAGAGATCCACACTCAGATGTACAGTTTGGGCCAATGTGTAATGGAAATGTGGGGTTATGTTTTTGTAAAAATTTTCTAAGTGACTCACATGGATAGCCATGTTTGCATAGTAGTGGAAATCACAGTGGTAATTTGGACTGACTTCACTTCTACCTGACTTGAACTTCCCAAATAAAGCTTAATCATGGCTTGATCTTTCTGGTGATCAGCCCCTATCCAGGAGCCCACCAACAGTTGCTTCATTAGAAAAAAATATACTCCTATCACTCAGGAAATTCCAAAGGAATTAGGAACTCTGTGACAGATAACTTTCATCGCTTAAGAAACTATAAGGGTCCTAGGAGCTCATGTCAGAAACTGGGTTCAGAGACCAAATATTAAAACAAAAGATCTTCCTAGTACTCCTTTCTTGCAAGGTTTTAGGAGTTTTATGTCAGGAACTGGAAGCAGAGACCAAATATATTTCTTATTATTTCACAGGGGTCATTAACTCTGGCATTTTTAATGAGAATAAACTTAAAATAATCTAAACAATATTGTAGATAAGCTACATTTGCCTATTAAGAATTACTTTCATTTGTTCAATGATTTTACTATACTCAGGGCACTTTATTAAGAGCTTTACTTACATTAGCTTATTTAATTCTCACACAGCCTTATGAGTAGGCTATATTTATAATTTTCATGTTACAGGTAGAAAACGGATGCATGAGAGGTTAAGTAACTGCCCAAAGGTTGGGGCACCTGGGTGGCTCAGTCAATTAAGCATCCTACTCTTAGTTTTGGCTCAGGTCATGATCTCATGGTTTATGAGATCGAGCCCTGCATCAGTCTCCATGCTGACAGTAGGGAGCCTGCTTGGGATGCTTTCTCTCTCTCTCTCTCTCTCTCTCTCTCTCTCTCTCTCTCTGCCCCTCCCCTGCTTTATCTGTCTCTCTTTCTCTGTCTCTCTAAATAAATAAATAAATAAATAAATAAATAAATAAACTAAAAAAAAAAGTAACTGTCTGAAGTTTGCATAGCGAAGGCATGACAGGAGCAGGCAGTCTTGATTCCAGGCCTTCAGAAGATGTGGCATCGACTTATACACATACTTATTAACAATATTACATACCTAACAATTAGGCACAGAGGCAGTTAATTTTACTAAGCACAACTCAGAAGCTGCCTTGTTTCATCACAAAGCAAATCCCTTCTCACTAAAGATTAATAAACACATCTAGTCAGTGTGGGTAAATTCTTGTTTAAGGTCCTAGATCCTACCGTCTTTCAATCTATCTATTCCTTCTGTCTCTGACTTGTACTTTCTGCTTATTGGGCCACATGCTAACTTTTGATGACAGGCAACAGGCACTTTCAGATCTCCTCTGCAGTGACTCACTGTCAGATTAGTAAAACGTAAGGTTTCCAATGCTTACAAAGGAAAGTTTCTACAACTGCTGCAATTACTATTTTTTCATCACTATGTTTACTTCCAATTAAGCTCTGTGGGTAAGAATTTACAAAACCCATCCCCCTTCTGAATGAAAATTTGAACTCTGGTTAACTTCCTAGATCAGTTTTTTTTTTTAATGTTTATTCATTTTTGACAGAGTGAGAGAGCATGAGCGGGGGAGGGGTAGAGAGAGAGAGAAAGACACACAGAATATGTGCTGTCAGCACAGAGCCCGACGTGGGGCTCAAACTCACAAACAGGGAGATCATGACTTGAGCTGAAGTCAGATGCTTAACTGACAGGTGCCCCTCTAGCTCAGATTTTCTGAAAAACTGATAAAAATAGAATACCAACTTTCTTATTAGGCAACTTCACACGTGGAAAAAGTGACCCCTACCAGATTGCATTTGGACTGTATGAACTATAAATACTTAGTAGAAAGTCATAATTTAAGGCGCATACTGATTTTCATGATTAGGCACATCACATGTGTTACATGCATTCTCCAGGTCAGAGTCTCCACCTGGTCTAAAGTACAGCCCAACCCTGAAGGTATTTGAGTTTGCAGTTGCTAATAGTCCTCTGTCCCTGGGAGGAATTTTATTATCAGACCTGAAGTTGGAGCTAGGTTTAGTGGCCACCTCATCAAAACTGGACCCCAAGAGAAAAGTGTTTTTAAAAAAGAAAACTTTCTTTCCTTCATTTTTTTCTTTTTAAGCAAGCATTTGCCATACCTAATGACATTGCTGTGTTGCACATTTAAACTTCGAATGGTTTAGAACAATAGCAAGAACAGGTACAAATAGTCTCTATAAATGTTCATACAAGAAATTTAGAGTATAGTATGTTTCAAGTTTTTAAAAATTACTTTGACAAATCTCAGATGAATTAAGTTACTTTTAACGAAATTTCTTGTTCTCACGGTGAGTTTTCAAGATAAATGCAGAATGAAATAAACATGTTTTTTGTCCAATTTCATCAATACCCATAATTATAAATAATAATAAGTCTAGGGCTAAGACTAATGACGTCAGCAAAATCACACTAAGTAGATTCAGTTTACCCTGATTTATGAAAACAGCATTTTAAGGCAAAGAAGTAACAAAAGTATCCTGTTATTTAGAGAACAATGCAGTTTAGGAGTGGAAAACAAATCATGTCCATTCATTCTTTCAGTTGGTTTAATTCTACAACTTTGCATATTCACCTAGCCTTAGAAAATGGTAAAACTATTTATCTTAGAAATGGAATTCAAATTACAAAAGGGCCTATTTCCCTCCAGTAACAATCAGCTCAGTACTTACGAACTCCATTTTAATAAGTAAATTTGTTCAATATGTAGATCAAATTCCATGTTAATTAACATCTTTCTAGAAAACCCTGAATAATAAAATTCAAACAGAATTTAAATTATAATTTATATGAACACTGATTTCTATTTTGATAAATTATTTTCTCATAGTAACTTGCATTTTAATTGGAAGGGTAATGATTCTATGTAACTAAATTCTTAGTTGTGGAATCTTTGAGCCACTAAAATTTAAAACATAAGAGAAGTATAAGGCTTCAGTTGAATTAACTAAGGGAGGAGATGAGTGGCTAGAAGTAAAAGGATTAAAAAAAGAAAAAGAAGGGGCACCTGGATGGCTTAGTCAGTTAAGCATCTGACTTCAGCTCAGGTCATGATCTCATGGTTCAGGAGTTTAAGCCCCATATTGGACTCTCTCTGCTGTCAGCACAGAGCCCACTTAAGATCCTCTGTCCCCCTCTCTCTTTGTCTGCCCCTTCCCCCCAGAAAGAAAGAAAGAAAGAAAGAGAAAAAGAAAAAGAGAAAGAAGTTTGGAAAGAGGTAAAAAGAACCAGAGATGCAGGGATGCAGGCAGGTTGCCCAACTGTGGGACTCAAGAGAGTGGGAAAAAAAAAAGTATTACATTCTTTCTCCTGACCAAGATATACTCTTTGGACAGAGCCAAAAGAAGTATTAAATTGTCTAAGTCTATGGGTCCTCTTTGGTCTGTCCTGGAATCTGGGCACAAGCAGCTACTGAGGAAGAATGGGGAAGGGGAAAATGTTAGAAAAAGAGAAATGTGGCTAGCTACAGCTTAACCCATGTTCCAACTCAGTGGTTGCTCGCATAGAAACAGTATTGAAGAGGTAAAACAGGCAGATTTTCAGCCAGGTGCATCAGTGTTGGGGTTGATATTGTGCTGAAGGTGACCTTTAGGCAGCAGCCTGGAACACTCAGGGATGGCTCTCAACTGAAGTAATGGCTAGAAACTAAGAAAGCAAACAGAACCATGAGAGAAATAATAGATTTGTTAATAGTTGATGCTGCAGTAATACTCAGCAAATTAATACAATTTAGAAAATTTTTGTTAGTTATGACTTTTCTACAGATCACAGGTATAATCAATTCATTACTTTACAGCACTTTTAAAATTATCTCTTTTTTTTAATGTTTATTTATTTTGAGAGAGTGTGTGTGAGAAGGGGAGGGGCAGAGAGAGAGAGAATCCTAAGCAGGCTCTGCCCTGTCAACGGAGAGTCCCATGCATGGCTCCAGCTCACAAATCGTGAGATCATGACCTGAGCTGAAATCAAAAGTCAGACATTTAACTGACTGAACCACCCAGGCCTCCCAATCTTCTGACTCTTGACAAGCTAACTGACAAGGCAATAATTCCCAGCATAACCAGATGTGTAACAGAAAGAGGAACAGGCTGATAATGGAGCATGAGGAGACAAGGATAGTGGCAGAATTTAGAATAGCAATTCCTAAACTTTAATATGCATGTGAATCAACTAGTGATCTTGTTAAATTGCAGGTCCTTATTCAGTAGGTCTGAGGATAGTCTTCAGATTCTGTTTCTAATCAACTCCCAGGTTATTCAAATGTTACTGGTCCATGGGATACAGTTTGAACAACAAAGAATTAAAGAATGAGAACAATTTCTAAGCATAAAAAAGTTAAAATACAGCAAGACGACAGCCAAACAACAGTCTAGAGCATCACAATTCTGGCCAACACGACCTTCTTAGCAAGCCTATATAGTATGGGCAGCCCAACATCCAGGAAATGCAACATTGGGCTGGTTAAAACAAACAAACAAACAAACATACAAATAAACAACAACAACAAAAACCATATATATTCCTCTAAAAGGTAAACCATTATTGGATAATACATTTCCACAAAGAATTATTTTAACTAATACTAAATCTTTATAAGATTTCATTAAATTTTACAATTTCCTGTAAACATTATCTTTTTCACCCCAATCAGAAATACTGTAGACCCTGGGTAGATTTGTGAGTTGTGAGGAAGGTAAATTGCAACCTAACATAAAAAGACATTTCAAAGCAAAGGATGTTTTCCCCATTAACCTTCAGGGTAACTTAGTTATGACATGAGATCAAGAGGTAGTGACTAGAAGAAGAGATTAGAAGAAAGAAGGAAGCAGGAGATAGAATTCCACAACACCTACACTTGCCCAAGTAGGTAGTACTGAAACAAGAGCACTGTTTGTAAACAAGCAAAGAAATATGATGACTCAAAAATACAAAAGTCAGGAGCCTATGGCATCATGTATAAATCAAATGGCAGCCACACCTAAAATAATGATAGTCTGCTTCAGAATATACTCAGAAAGTATGATGGTACAGTGAACTGGAAAGCAAAGGATGACCTACAAGTTCTATCTTTGTCACTATGCAGAAGAGTTGATATATCCTTAGAAAGGCCTTTTTGCAAGGTTGGCCCCTTGGCTAGCATCTGAAAACTTGGGTATAAAGAGGAAATTTTTCCAACATTCTTAGAATTGATAAGTCACTCACTGTGCCTCAACTCTGTAAAAACAATGTGGTTTATACTGAATATCTACTTTCCTTCTGAGAGATTATAAATTTGGTAGAGTCTAAGCAGAGGGTGCCAAAATGATCTGGATTCAAACATCTTAACTAACCTTCTGTCTTCCATTTTTACCTTCTACCCCTTCAAAAAATTCCCCAAAGTTCAGTAAAGGAGATCTTAATAAAATTTTAAAATAACTAACAGCTTTGTGGGACAGAGAGTGAATGAGTTTGTAATAACTCTATTAGGTAGCTGAGAATTAAAAATAAGATTAACACAGTTCCATACTCCTGCAGTGTTACACGTTCAACCCCACAAATGCTGGTGTGATGCCAATCATAAGAACAAGAGCAACATGAGCAGAATTTATAAACCCTCTCAAGCTTTGTTGTACCATTAAGGCTCCTGTAGTCCAACAAGCCCTAACTAGTTCTTTAAGCAAATAAAATGTTGTAGAGGATTAACTTCTGGGGAGGATAACAGATGAGGAGGATCCTAAGCTCATCTTGTCCCATGGATACAACTAGCTAACCACCACATCAGTGTAGATAACCCAGAAAATGATCTGAAGGGTGGTGGAACAGACTCTCCATAACTCAAGGTAGAGAAGAGACCACATTGAAGAGGATAGGAAGGGTGGAGACTCAGTCAGGGACTGAGACCCTTGGGACTGTCTGCAGGAAGGAGGATCACAATGGGCAAGGAGAGAGGACAGGAGCACATGTCCAAGCCAGGCATCCCAGACATGGAGGACTCACATGGGGAAGATGAATCCTCAAAACATTGGCTTTGAAAATAAGAGGGGTCCCCAAATCAGTGGGAACTTTAAAAATCAGCAGGCTTAGCTCTGAGAGAGCCTGGAGGGCAGATTCCCCACCCTTAAAGAGACAGCACAACAGACAACCCCAGTGAGATATGAGGTAGAAGTAGCAATTTGAAAAACATGATTTATTTATAATCTCAGAGTTTGTGCTGGAGGGGCAGGGATCATTGAGAGTTCTCCAAGAACAAAAATGCTGACAGGCACCGTATCTCTCCCCCACCCCCCAGTGCAGTAGAAACAATTGGCACCTAGCTTGCTAACAGCTCACACTCTGCCCCTGTGTTCTTCTGGGGATGGTCATGCCACTCCCAGCCCCTCAGGCTTCAGCAGAATTTTTCCCAGGCAGCTACAGGTGCCCTTCTGCAGCAGACCAGCAAAGACCTTGCTAACACCACACACCCTGCCCCTGAATTTTCCGGAGGAAGTGTATCCAATAGTCCCTTGGCCAGAGCCCATCCAAAGCAGTGTCACAAGCCTGGCAGCATGCAACCAGACCCGACAGAGGCAACACTACTGCAAAATGACTCCTGCATTGGGGAGAGGGGAAGATAACCACACACATGGGTCCAGATGAGACCCCAGCAGCGGGTGGGTGGCAGACATATGGTCTGACTGCAGGCCCTGCCTACCAACAAAAGTTTCTCAAGAGACAAAAGAGGGAAAGCACCTTGCAGTTTAGTGCTACTCCATCTCTGGAAAACGCCTGGTCTGACTCAGCTCAAACCCAAGGCAGCCCCCTAGACTGGCTTACTAAAAACACAGCAAACAGCCCTTGCCCACAACAGAGTCATTGCAGGACACTCTGCAATGAAGGTAAACAGCCACGATAGTAGGGCACATGAAACACATAGAAAAGACATCCATGAAGTGCCAGTTTCTGATAAATAGGGGACTTTGCCCTGCAGGACACTACAGGATCTCTTCTTCATAAGGTCACTACTTTCAAGAGCAGAAGATATAGCTGACCTTTCTAAAACAGAGAAACACATACAGAGGCACACAAAATGAGGACACAAAGGAATATGTTCCAAATGAAAGAAGAGGAAAAATCACAGCAAGAGAGCTAAATGAAATGTTGATAAGATGAAGCGGAGATAGAGAATTTACAGTAATGATCATGAAGATACTCACTTAAGAGAGGATTAAAAATGGAATTACCATATGATCTAGTAATTCCACTTCTTGGTGTTTACCCAAAGAATACAAAAACACTAATTCAAAAAGATATATGCACCTTTGTATTTGTTGCAGTATTTTTATAATAGCCAAATTATGGCAAAGACCCAAGTGACCCTTAATAGAAGAATGGATAAGGAAGAAATGGTGTGTGTGTGTGTGTGTGTGTGTGTGTGTATACATATATGTGTGTGTGTATATATATATATACACATATGTATATACATATACATATACACACATACATATACATATATACATATAAATACATACACATATAAATACATATACATATACATATACATATATATATACACACATACATAATTTCCCCCTCCCCCCCACTGGAATATTATTCAGCCATAAAAAGAATGAAATCTTGCCATTTGCAACAATATGGATGGAGCCAGAAAGCAAAATAAGTCATTCAGAAAAAGACAAATACCATACTATTTCACTCAGATGTGGAATTTAAGAAATAAAACAAATGAAAAAAGGATACAAACCAACAGACCCTTACCTATAGAAAACAAACTGATGATAATCAGAGGAAGGGTGGGCAGGGGGAATGGGTGAAATATGTAAGAGAGATTAAATGTATCATGATGAGCACTGAGTAATGTATAGAATTGTTGAATCATTATATTGTACACCTGAAATGAATATAACACTGTATGTTAACCACACTGGGATTAAAATCTTAAATAAATAAATAAATAAATAAATAAATAAATAAATAAATAAATAAATAAATAAATAAATAAATAGAAAAATAAAATGTCATAGAGGCAAATGTTCACTCTATCCTCAAGAAAATGACAACCCCTGGGGCGCCTGTGTGGCTCAGTCGGTTAAGTGTCCAACTTTGGCTCAGGTCATGATTTTGTGGTTTGTGAGTTTGAGCGCCATGTGGGGCTCTGTGCTGACAGTTTGGGGCCTGGAGCCTGCTTCATATTCTGTGTCTCCATCTCTCTCTGCCCCTCCCTCACTTGTGCTCTGTCTCTCTCTGCCTATCAAAAATAAATAAAATGTAAAAAAAATTTTTTTAAAGAAATGACAACCCCTATACAAACTACATTTTTTATGAAGAATACTATAATGTTACATAGTGTGAAGAACAACACGGTAAACAAAGGCTGAGCTTTCAAATAGTGAGGAGCAGTACAGATGCGGAATAGATTAATGCCCTGGTGGGTCTGGACTACAGGGCTAGGCTACATACTGCCAAAATGACAGCTGCTACTGTGTTCAATAAACTGAGTTACCTGCTTCCAAATGGCAGATCTGTCTTTACTGCAACCTGCCACCTCCAAAAGTAACTGCTTGAAGAGTGGAAAGAGGGGATGTCTAACAGTTCCAGTGCCTGCCGGCAAGTTTGATGTCCATTTTGAGGGTGACCTGCAGGCTTCTCCTTGCTCTTAGGATAAAATCCAGAGATGTCATTGTAACCTACAGTGACTGCATCATCTGACTCTATGGTAATTTACCAATTCCATTACCCAGCACTGACTGGTCAGTATACTCTAGATCCACACGCTCCTTTCAGTTCCTCCAGGACCATGTTCCTTCCTTCCTTGGAGTTTTCTCTCATGCTGCTCCCTCTGCCTAGAAAGCTGTCTTCCATCAGTATTTTATCCAGCTAACTTCTACCACTACTTAGGTATCCAAATCTAATTCCCCAGAGAAATGCAGTCTAAGGTCTAAAATGGAACCGCATGGTCAATACACTTAACATATAGTGTGCTTCTGTGCTGTAGTTCCTAACTCAAGCATAATTAATATTTATGGGAAAACTTCTTCAATTTCTATCTCCTCTACTACATTGCAGGTTCTGTATTGTGATGGACCCTGTTTTATCTTGTTCATTACTGTAATGCTATAATCTAAAATGATGTCTGACCCCTGAGGCCTTAATAAATATTTGTTGAAAAACTAGTTTTGAAGAATCAAAGCATTCTATGCAAAATGAATAATATAAGCAAAGTCAAGGGATCACACAGCTATTCTAGCAACTAATATAAATGGGGGTGCATTAAGAGATAAGTTATGAGATCACTTAAGGATAAATTGAGAAGAACTGAGTTTTCTGGTTAATTAGTACAGACTGAGTAATTAAAGGACTTATGTTAACAAATAATGAGATTACAGTTTCATGTATCAGCTGTGAGAGACTGGTTAGAAAGGTACTGCATTTATAGAGGTTTTGGGAAATGATCTCAGGATGATGGCAATGATTGCTGCAAGGATTGAATAGATATAAACACAATTCAGAAAGGAGGAGGAAAGGATTTAATTTTGGGTGAGAGCTTGAAGATGAGAAAGGAATCAAAGATTTTGAGATTTCAAGACTTAATGAACAGAGGGATTTTTTGCTTCTGGCTTTGATTGAATAAAACAAAACTAGCTCTTCCCCTATAAACTACCATATAATTTAAAAAATACACACAACAACTCTTTTCAGGAACTGGACAATAATCAGTGAAATCCAGCGATATCTGAGAGATGAGATATTCATGACATAAGCCCAGAATTTCCCTCTCTCTGTTTCTCTGTGTGATTTCCCAATCACAACACAATAAGCTGGAAACCAAGCAGAGTACAGCTATTTCATTGAGCTAAGAAAGCAAAGATCAGAGTTCATGGCAGCCGGGGAGTGGCTGGAATTTGTGGGGCAGAGCATCTAAGAGGAGGGAGCTGTTCATAGAATGGGACACAAAATTCCATATAGGATTTCTTTGGTTCAGGAATGGGCTGCACATATACAGGGAAAGACTAAAGTCAGAGAGCATCTGCTATGTGTTAAAAGCAAAAGTAGAGCCTACTTTTGACATGCCATAACAAACCTTAAAACCAAGTATGAAAGATCTGCAGGAGAAAGAGTTTAAATGTTAGTTCTGCCAAGATATAGAGACTCGGGAAACACCTTGTGAAAACAAATACTATAAGTCAATCCAGCTTCCAAAGATTTATAGTTTTTGGCCCTCAATAGAGCCTCAATGAGTCTTGAAGGAATTAAAGAATACAAGGTATTGTGCTAGGCACAGGAAATGCCAGATAAATTAAATCATGGTCTTATGCACAGGAAAGGGACTGCACAAATCCAGGGAGAGAACTTTTCAGCTAGCATGAAAACATCAGTACTCTCATGCTCAATATCTGTAAAATTTCTTACCACTGGACAATCTCTTTTGAAATTTACTTTCTTGGATTCCAGAACATTCCATTCTAGTTTTTCCCTTCTTTAGTCTCAGACTAGGCTTTTCTCAGTCATTTTATCTAATTCTGTCTCCTTTACCTTCGCCCTAAAGTAGGTGCTCCCCAGTGTTTAATCTTAGACTCTGTTTCTCATCTTCACAATATTACAAATTCTCTCTGGCTATTTCAAGTACCAAATGCCTGTAGTCACTTCTGTGTGTTTGACACACAAATCTGCCTGCCTATCTAGCCATGAGCTCCAAACTAATACTTTCAATTATCTCCAGAGAGACACCTCATTAACCACTCAAGTTTTAGCTAAAACCAAAATTTAACTTATTAACAAGACATGTTGTTCTTGTATTCTTTATACTGATAAATACCAGGCCACTTGGTTCATCATCAACTTAAGCTATGCATAGAAATGAAAAAGCAGAGGTGAACTTGGTTATTCTTTAGTCCATTGCAACCTTTTCAAGGATAAATAAGATCATTATTTTTCAGTATTTTAATCCTCTATTAGGCCAATCAGCTATTTTTTAAATATAATATCAATTTTTATAAAAATGATAATCACACCAGGTGATCCATTTCTGTAACAGTGTTTTGCGAGATTTAGTGTGCATAGGAATTTCAATAATACCAATGACTAATATTTATTGGAAGCTTACTAGATGGTAGGCACTATTATAAGAACTTCCCACAGTTATTTAATTTAAGCATCACAAAAATAAAGTAATTCCCATGTAACATTTTAAAAATAGAAATTTTGATATAGTATGTCTGGTTTGAGACTCAAGAGTCTATATTTTTAACAAATATTCAAATGTTTTTGATGTATGTAGGCATTAGATCCACTGTTTTATAGAGTCTCTTTTTAATATGCCACTAAGTTTCAATTCCTGGCACCACTGTGTTAATTCAGGACTTATCTCTCTCTCTAAATATGTCAATTTCTATTTTTCTTTACATTTGCAATCCTTCCCTACTGTACAAATTCTTTACTTTGTCATCAGCAAGTTTTTTTCAGCCCCTTCAGAATAGAATAGAACTGCCTTGGCAACACATGGTGGTACTATCTGCAAATATGTTCAATTAATTGAGCTATATTACGATAGATAATGCAACACTGTTCATTTATTCCTATATATTTAGAACCTCTGACCTTTTAGCTTAAAATAGATCTTGTAAGTGATATTGACTTTATTATAATTAAATTATAGTATGTTCTCAACTTCAAGAAAATTCCTTCTAATCATTCTAAACATAGAAGCAACAGATTTTAAACAAGCAGAGTTTCACTAAATAAAATTAAAATTAACAACCCCAAATATCAGTAGCTTTATATATATATATATTTTTAAGTTTATTTATTTATTTAGAGAGGAAGAGAGAGCACATATGTGTGTACCAGTAGGGGAGGGACAGAGAGAGAGAGAGAGAGAGAGAGAGAGAGAGAGAGAGAGAGAGAGAGAGAATTCCAAGCAGGCTACGCACTGTTATTGCAGAGCCTGATGTGGGTCTCACATACACAATTGGTGAAATTATGATCTGAGCTGAAATCAAGAGTTGGATGCTTAACCGACCGAGCCACCCAGGCTCTGTAGTAGTTTAATGTATTAATAATTTACTTCTCCTTCTCATGTCACATTTAATAGATATACACATGTCACATGTCCATTCACAGCATGGTGGGGAAAAATCAGGGAAGATCTGCTTCACATAGTCATTTAGAGACCCAGGAGCTTTCCACCTAGTGGTCCAACCATCTTTAGGAGTCTCTTTTTATAAAAGCAGTATAGGTATAACACTCCTTTAAATGACTCCCTAAATCCCTCAGATTCTACTTCCATTGCATACAAAGTATTAAGATTGCATTTTTCTGAAAAAGAAAAGGAAATCACTGAATCTAAATAAACTGGAAAATCTTTAATAGAAAAACCTCCTTATAGAGTAATATTCCAGCATGCAAATATGGTACACATAGACATAAATGTATAAAGCTATAGTCTAAATTTTGATAGTAATTCACATTTAAGGGATAAAAGATGGCTACAATCTATAGCTCAAAAAATTGCACACCTTGCAGGAAAGGAACAAAACTTTATTTCACCATATTACAGAGGCTAAAAGTAGCTAACTATATAAAATGTAATCAGTTGTTAACACTTCAAATGTCCATGTTCTGCCTTTGTACCTACAAAGCTAGTAAAGTCTGATACACTAATGTGAATGTTCAGATAGCACAGCAATACTTTAACTCACACTGTCCATTCAATGTGAACTATGATGCTAGGGTACAAAACGCCAATTAAAGATGAGTTGGTAAGTATTTTTCCAGCCTTATGAATTAGGACAGACCGAATTCATGGTTATAGCCATTTGATTCCTAAAGCTTATCTAAATCATCCAACCTACTGGAGAACTTATAAAATAAATGCAACTCTTGTGACTCAATTCATAGAAAACTGTTTCTATATGAGGGCTCAAATTTCCCACTAAACTTTTTCTTTTTATAATAGTTATTTCAAACAGCTTTTCCTCACTCTAGTAAAAAATCTGAAAGTTAAGAGCAACTGCATTTGGCAGGCTAGGCCAAATTAATCAGAAGAGCGTTGAACATAATGAAATGGGATGATTCCAAATACTCTATCTGAATTCTGTTTCACCTACCTATTAGTATCTTTGGTTCTGGAAGAAGATATTAAGAGGAGACACTCCAGGCAAATACACATGTAACAGGATGTTAAAACGCAAGTCTTTTTGCTTTGATTTCAATTAAGTCAAAAAATATAATACACACCAATAAAAATGAGTGTAAGACAGATGACCATATGTAAAATTTGCAAAGAAAACATTAATACCAACAATTCTTGGATTCCTGAAGCAAATCAGAGATAATAAATTGGGTCAAGGTATGGAGAGAGTGGATTTTTAAAGAGACTCATTGATGGAAATCCCAAGAGAATGGGGTAAGTATGGAAGGTGAGAAATTTTCTATCTAAAACCTTAGATTCCATTGTACTACTTCCAGATCCTAGAATGTCAATTCTCTAAAGTATGAAAATATAGCAAATGTTTCAGAATTTTAAAGTGGCTTGTGTTAGCAGAATAAACATAACTGTGTTGGGGCTGGCCTTCATACCCAGAGAAGGCCAGGTCTAAGACAGTGAGCTATGCCAGAAAGAGAAAAAGCAAATTTGAAGCCATTTTAAGGCCCAGTTCCTACCTTTCCTCCTGAAAAGTTAAACAACACCAATAGCTTCTTTGTGTATGGACTACCAGAGAACAGGGGCTAGAGGTAGAGCAGTAGACTGAGGAAAGCATTGTATTGTACATATCATGACATAGAGCTAAACAAGTCCTCAGTGATGGAATCTTCAGGACACACACACACACACACACACACACACACACACACACACACTAGCACCTACAAGAAAAAAAAAATCAGCACCTGTGACATCTACCAGGCCCAAAAACCTTGAAGTCAGTTTATGACATCGCCAGACATCTGTCAAGTAAGATATTTCTCTGTCCTGTGTCATTTTCTTTTCTCTCCACTTATTTCCTTTTGTTGGATATAGACAGTAGAAGAGGAAGTAAGGTAAGAAGGGGGATAGAAAAAAAGAAGCTGAGTATATTATCATCCCCTTATTAGATCAAAGATTTTCATCTGCTATAGGTCTTAGCTAAAGAAGGGAGAGACTACCAAATGCTAGACCTTCCTATAGAGGAAAAAGAGGTTATAATCCTCAGTGAAGTTTAAAATATTAATTATTATTTATGGTGATTTTTTACATAATGAATTAACACTATATTTTTAACTTAGAAGGACTAAAACACTAAAACTGTTATCAGACAGGAACAAGAAATGGGTCTGTCAAAATTTCATCAAGGGTCAGAGTAAGAACACCGCCTCTCTAAGTGGAACATGGAAATAAAATTGTGCTTTGATTACAAATAAATTACATATGTTAACATTCAAATGAAACAATATTTACAATTAAAAAGGACTTGACACCAAATAACTCTGGGGTACGCCAGCTTTGGCAAATGGACTCAGCCACCTATAAATTATAGATCATCTGTTTACAACAGGTAAGCCTACGAAGCCAAGTCCCTAAGGCCACAATTGTTCTTTTGTTATCAGTATTTTATCTTGCTAATGGTAATAACACATCAAGGAGAAAACTAGTTTCTCCCAAAAGCATAAAGCATTTTATTTAAGCCCAGAGCAAGTAAGAAACATTCCCAGTGGTCCTATCAAAACAATTAGAATATTCCAAAAATATACATTACAGACCAAGCAAAGGACCACTGAATGGACAAAATATATGTTCACTCCAATATCCCTACCATGTCTAGTTCTGATGCTTGTTCTGTTTCTTTAAATTGTGTTTTTTGGGGGCACCTGGGTGGTTCAGTCAGTTAAGCATCTGACTTCGACTCAGGTCATGATCTCGGTGATTCATGAGTTAAAGCCCCACATCAGGCCATTGGGCTGGGGCTGACAGCTCAGAGCTTGGAGCCTGCTTCAGATTCTTGTCTCCCTCTCTCTCTGCCCTCTCCTGCTCACTCTCTCTCTCTCTCTCTCTCTCTCTCTCTCTCTCTCTGAAAAATAAACATTAAAAAATTTAAGTCATCTTTTTAAAAAATAAATAATAAATTGTGTTTGTTTTGCCTTTTATTTTTTTTAAATGTTTTTTACTTATTTTGAGAGAGAGCAAGCACACAAGCATGTGGAGGGTGGGGAGGGGCAAAGAGAGAGAATCCCAAACAGGTCCCATGCCACCAGCACAGAGCCCCATGTGGGGCTCGATACTGTGAACCGTGAAATCGTGACCTGAACCAAAATCAAGAGTCAGACGTTTAACCAACTGAGCCACCCAGACACCCCTTGTTTTGCCTTTTAATATGCCTTTATTTTGTTCTTGATAGCCAGATATGGGGAATTGCAAAAAAGGAACTGCTATAAAAAGGCCTTTAGTAATATGGTAGTGAGGGAAATAATTTTTAGTCCTTCGATTAGGTCTCCGTCTTTTCGTGAGCCTATGCCTCTGCACAATAAACTTCACAAGTGTTTCTCAGGTGTCTTCTCCCCAATTAGGTGGTGCGGGATAGCTAGAGGATGTTGGGGTTAGGTAGTTCCATTCCTCTCAGTTAGCTGGGCTCTGATAATACACCAGCAAGTTAGACTCCAGTTAACTAGTTTCTACTGAGGGCGTATCTTATTGAGAAGAATACAATGCTCTGAGTATCTCAAAATGTTTCCTTTGTTCCTCCCCCTTCAAGAAGCCTGAAGGAATTATTCTCCTATATTTACTGTAGGAACCTGGTCAAGTTTCTGGAGGTAAATCTCACATATTGCAGGGCCCCTGCCCATGACTGGAGCCCCTGTTTTTAACACTCAGAATTATCTACCCTGAACTTCTAGCAATTTCTTAGTTTTATAGTTCAGGTTTTCCTTCCCTGGCACTAGTTCCTGCCATGGTTTCTACTCCTGAGTTTCTCCTCTCAGGAGCTCTACTCCCTGTATTTGCCTGACTCTTCAATCTTGGGGACAGTAGTTTGTCCTATGTCTCCCCTCACCTTCAGGTCCAAGAATTGTTGATTTTTTAGTCTGTTCAGGTTTTTAGTTAAGATAAAGTGGCAACTTACAAGCTCCTTATAGGAGACTAGAAGTCTTAAAATAGATTTTAATCTCTTCCAGCATTATACAAGAAAAGTCCTAACACTGTTAATCAATAGTATCCTTGACTTTGACCTTTTAGCTTCCCTCTCAAAGGTTACATTGAGTGTGGGGCAGGATGAATGCCTCTAAAATGTATTTAAAAGACATGTCTTCTAAACCATAACTTAGTGGAAGGGATAAGGGCTTGAACAAAAGCAAGTGTTGCAGTTTTCTCCATTTTACTACTTGAGTAAACAGCCACAAATTCAGTTTTGCTATAATCAGGTTCAGGGTACAATTTCAAAAGAGCTCAAAAACTGGCATTAAACATGAGCTTATTATCGATCCTTATCACATAACTTTCTACCAAAGACTTGTATCTTCACCGTGTATGTGAATACTTACTTGAAGAACACAAGGAACTTCCAGTGTTTATTTTCCAATACCTGGTCCGACATTCAAAAAGCAATTAGCTTACAAAACGATGGTTTTGAACCCAAAGTCACCATGGTCATGAACCAACATCCAATAGTTTTAAAATTCTGAGGATATCCTCCTAATCATCCTGAACAGACAGCCAACTCCAAGCAAGCAGAGTTTCACTAAGCTAACTAAAGCACACAAAGGGAACCGGTAACTATTGCCATTGTAGTGATTAGAGATGTTTCCGACAGCCAGGAGATTCACTGTGACATAATATCAAGTAAGTTTGGAGTTTTTCCCACCCTCACAAAATTAGGAAGTTAGTCACTTCTTGGTGGATATTATGCTATCAGATAAAATGAGAATAATAATGCATTCAATGTGTGATAGATTACTACAGGTAATCCCAGTGCCTAAGAGGAAAGAAAATAAAGGTCATGGCCACTGAGGAATTTCATAGAAAGATAAAACTATTTTTAGTTGAGTTGCTGTCATCCTTCAGGTTGATAAAACAATGTCCTCTCATTAGTTCTGGGCTCATAAATGGCCTGTAAGGATTTCTGGTCTACAGATATCATTTTTTACTCACATGCTAACTTTTTAGAATTACACCCTTAGGAATCCATGGCTTTGGCTTTAAGACAGTGATATTTAGCCAGGCCGGTACATTAGAGTCACCTGGGAGCTTTTAAACCTAAATATTCTCCAAGCTACAACTTCTGAGTGTCTGATTTAATTGGTTTGGGGTAGAATCCAAACAAGATTTTTTTTTAAGTGACAAAAGACTTAAAATGGGGCTGATTTGGGCACATGCAGCCCTTAATGTAGGAAGGTGAAACTACATATGTTAGAGTAAATAGAAGATGAAATCCAAAGATACATTATAGACCTGTAGAAGAGAAAGGAATAAAGACAAGATAAAATTTTAAACTGTTCACTGCAATATTTTGCCTAGAACCAATTCTGGGAATGGAAAAGACTGATGAAGCGTGGATGGACTTGGAAAAGTTTGGCACTTTGGTGAATTTTAAAATCTTGTCCTGAAGGTCTATTTATCACAGTTGACTTCTTTCTGAGAAGTAGCACAAAAATGTTTGACAAGCATTGTCTTCACCAGTCCTTAGCTCAGCAGGTATTTTTTCAACTTTGGATGGAGGAAATTTTCACAGAGACAATAAGTAACTCTACAAAGGTCACCCAACATTTTCTGTCACTCCAACTGGGAAAATAATAAGTTAAACTTAAGTAATGCCTTCTTTTCAAAGAGAACTAAACACATTTCCAGGTGGAGGAAGGTGAGAAGAATCATCATCCTTTGTTAGGTCAGTTTGCTACTTAGACCTACAGATTAGCAAAATACAAAAGAGTTTATGGCAGATCCCATTTCTACGCCTTAATCTCAAAAACTATGGAACTAGTAAATAAGATTTAAAACCTTTTCAGAGTGCTATAAATGTTTGTGAAATAAAGATTTATTTTAAAAATAACAAAACTAAACTGTTTCTACAATAAAAGGAACATACTGGCTTTCTAAAATATTACAACTGGGGTTTTTTGTGTTTTTTTTTCAAAAAACAGGACCATTTAAAGAGATAAATTTTCAATAAAAGTGTTTTTAACACAAAAACAAACCTTTACTCCTCTGTAAAATTTAATTGAGATGCCAATAAAATATAATGTTCATTGTAATTTGCAAGTAGGATTTCTTCACTTGCCAGAGCATAACAGTGTTGTCTGAGCACTTAAAACAAAGTAATCAGGTGTGTTTTATGGTGTTACACCTATGTCAGATTATTATGGCAACATATTTCAAATTAAATAGCTCTGATACAAACATTTCATTTAATTTTTCTTTTTTTAACAGAAATTAGATTTTGGAGTTAAATTATTTAGCAACCAAATGGAAAATAAGCAAAAATATAAGATTGCATTACCTCTAGATGATGATGTTAGCAACCAAGACTAATGGCTGAGACATACAAATTACTGCCCCAAGGTGAGCTGGGAGACCATCTGCTCCTCCCTGTTCAATTTCTTGAAGCGATTCTAACTGCTAATTAACCATGAAAAGTTGTGCTGTGAACCTTTCACCTGACATTCTTCTGAAACAGTTCCTAAGGAGTGCTCAGAGCAACGTATGTATAATCAATTGCCATTTCAGCGGTGACCTGCTGTCCTGCAGAACAGAGCCTCAAACTGTGATTGTTCAGCTCTTGAGGAGGAAACTTTCATTTTTACTTTTTATTGGCCAATATACACAAACTTATCTACTGGACTGTTTTGAGTCATTTGGTTTGCTTCTCTCATAAACCTTAGCTCCTTAGATGATCAGACCCAGGAGGAGAGCAAATCTGACTCCTACTTTATATGCAGAGAGTGCTGGAGGTGGTCTTTCTTAGCGTGCAGAACCCAGGCTCCAGAGTCAAAATTTCTTGCTGCTGCTTCTGGCTTCACAAATTAGAAAACTGGCTTTCAGCCTTGATTGCATATTGGAATCACCAGGAGAACTTAAAAAAATGCTGATGTCTGGGTCCCATCCTTAGAGATTTTGATTTAATTGGTCTGGGGTGAAGCTTGGGCATTGGAGAGTTTTTAAGTTCCCCCAGGTGATTCTAATGTGCAGCCAAAGAGGAGAACTGACTAAGGAGGATCTAATTAGATCTGATTATTACCTTCTAAGATACTTTTAAGACTAGTTCCTCAGGCTCTGGTTGTTTCAGAAACCACAAGTCTATGACTCTAAGCCCCTTTAAACTGTGATCCCTGTGGTGCATTTCTATAAAGCCCCTTATCTAATACATTTTTCCAACTTCTCTTTCATATCCACACACTCTTCCAATTTGCTCTGGAAAGATCAGAATCCATCATCAGCAAAATTACCTGACTCAGTAACTAAAATTTGTTGTTACCAAGAACTGCACTCGGGAATGTCTCAGTTTCTAATATCCCACTCTCCACAACTAAGATATTGTTGGATCTTCTGTATCCCAACTCCAAAAACCCTTTGCCTTACTGGGATCTCTAATCTATTGATATTATTTTTCTCCATTATCTCCTTCATAATTAAAAATAAATCCTTTCCCTATTTACATTCCATGATCCATCATGATATTCGCTTTCTCCATCTCTCCCCCTAGTATACTAACTTGCCAAGATCCCAACTCTAGTTAACTTGTAATCTTCACCTTTACTACCCTTACCTGAGAAGCTGAACATGGCTAAAGAAAATTTCAGAACCAAGCTGGTCTCAAGTACATGACCATAAACCACAAGGGGAGAGGTAATCTTGCCTGAAATTCTATAAAAGTGCCACAGTAAAATTATTCTCCCACTCTCCTAGATGACAGATCACCTTTCTCTTATAATATCCAAAACCCCATCTTCCCCTCTGTCACCTAATGTTTTTGCTCTTAATTCTATAGGGAAAACAGGAACCCCAAATATCACTTCTTCCTCCTTACACCATCTTACCAAGGTCAGCAATGACCTCCACATTGCAAATCCAAATGTCAGGGCTGTTTTTGTAAGACCCCATCTCTTAATCACTTTCCCCTTCCTGAACAGTTCATGCTTTCTTCATTTGGCCTCTCAAAAACACCTCTCCTCCCTCTCTCTCAGGTCCTACTCTCTCATTTGCTGTAACTTCTCAGTATCTTGTTGGATTTTCCTCATCTTCTGCAGACCTCTTCTCATGTATCTACATACACTTGACAGGTAATTTTATTTAATTCCATGTCTTTAAGTGTAATCTTTTCCCTGAACACTAGACTGTTTCCAGTTGCTCACTTATAGCACATCTTTTTTTTTTTAAGTTTTCTTTATTTTGGGGGAGAGAGAGAGAGAGCACAAGCAGGGGAGGGGCAGAGAGAGGGAGAGAGAGAGAATCCCAAGCAGGCTCTGCACTCTAAGTGCCCTAATGAGGGGTTCAAACTCACAAATCACAAGATCATGATCTGAGGCAAAATCAGAAGTCAGACATTTAACTGACTGAGCCACCCAGGAGCCCCTTACTTGTAACATGTCTTAAATATCTAACAAATTCCATACTTAACATACTGTAAATGAAAGTATTGATACAATTACACTCTAAAACATGCTCTTTCCCTGAAATTTTTAATAAGATGGAACTTTCATTTTCCCCAATGCCCAGATCAAATACATTGGATATCTCCTTAATTCTTATCTTGTTCTCTGTATTCAAAAAACACCTAGAGCCCAACCACTTTTCATATCATCCAACATTATCAACCTGGTCTCTTGCCATACTATTAAGATTCTTCTTGGTAGGCTACTTAGTTCTACCTTGCTCTAATAAGGACATTGAGAGTGCTATTTTTCAAACATACATCAGAACATGTCACTACTCTGCTCAAAATCTTCCAGTGGCTTCTAGCCCATTCAGAATCTTCACCTGAAGAGATCTGACATAATAAACCCCCTTCCAGTGGCTTGCCAATGCTCTGTCCCCTCTTGGACATTTTTCCTATCACATTCACACACAGTCATGCCTTTCCATCCAGACTATTCTTGCCATCCCAAACAAACTAATATTTAAGGACTTTAAGAACCTTCCAACTTATTTATTTTATTCTCTCTTACTAGAATACCCTTTCCTCAAATATCATCCCGGTTCTCTTGCTCTTTTCATTCAGGTTGAAATGCCATATAAACAGAGAGGCCTTCCTTAATTATACCACCTAAAGGAATCCTGAGATTTATATCCCTAGTCTCACCATTCTCTACCTCCTTATCCTGACTTATTTATATTGATTTTATAACCCTAAAACCATAGCTATTCATTTATTTCCTGTATCCCACCCTCAATTTAATACAAGCTCTATGATAGCAGGATATTGTCTGTTTGATTTATTCATTATTTTATCTCCTCTGCGACAAAAACAGTGCCTGGATCATAGTATGTTCTTAATTTTAATGACAGAAGATGCAATATCTTCCAATTTTCTTGTTTACAAAATAGGAAATAATACCTGATTATTGTGAATGTTAAATACATTTATGTATGTAAAACACTTGTCCATAATAAGAGATTGATAAAATTGAAAATAAATATATGGCCAGGAATATGCCAATTTGTTACAAAGGTGACTAACTTCATTAGGTATTCATCTTAAAGAAACAAATTACTCTATGGAATTTGATGTGACGTCAGTTTGCAGTTGAATTCCTGCCAAGGATTTCAGCATCATTTCTCTGGGTTGACAATTCCACCTCATGAGTGTCTCAGAAATTATTTAGAAAAATAAAATCATGGAATAGCTCTATTTAAAATTAAAAAGAAAACTTTAGTTACTTCCCATCTCATCTTTTATCCCTTGAATGTTTATGTTGTTAAAGTAAATAAACAAATGAGACTAACATAAAAGTTTAAATTACCAAATTCACACATTTAAAATAGAAAATATTTGAGTGACATCACCACAATGGTCAAATAAGACATCCTTTGTTTGTATCCCCCCTCAACACCAATAATTTGGCATCTGTCCTTAGACTAACTAAATATCTTTATAGGAGCCATCAAATCTAGGCAGGAAATTGTGAAACCGTAGTGGAGTCCAAGAACAAGAAGAGCCAATTTAAGAAGACAGGTTAGCTCCAAGTCAGCTTAATTGCCAACCATGGTTCTAGCTGTAGTCCCTAAAACAGTTCTGTGCACCTGAGAAATTCGCTATAAACCCATTTCCATTTGGCTTTGGTTCTGTGGCAAGCACTAGCCCCAAAGATGGAACTCTGTGATTTACCCAATAAGTAATTCAAATTAGCTGTTTTAAGGAAGCTCTGTGAGCTACAAGAAAGCACAGAAAGACAATTTAATAAAATCAGAAAAATATACACAAACAAAATGAGAGGTTTAACAGACAGGAATCACAAAAGGAACCAAACAGAAATTCTGGAGCTGAAGAATACAGTGAACGAAAAGAAAAATGCAATAAAGAACATTGATAGCAGAATAAAAAACAAAAGAAAGAATTTGTGAAACAGAAAATGGAGCCTCTGAAATTGTATAGTCAGAGGTAAAGAAAGCCTACATGAACTATGATATACTATTCAGAGAAGTAATCTGTAAATTATTAGATCCCCAGAACAAGAGAGGGAGGAAGGGGACAGAAAACTTAGCAAAAGTAAATGAGAACTACCCAAATCTGGGGAGAGATTTTCATATTCAAGTTCACAAAGCTAATAGATCACCTCAAAATTTCAATCCCAAACAATCTTCTTCAAGTTACATTAAAATAAAACTATTTGAAATCAAAGCAATAATAGAGTTTAAAAAGCAGCAAGAAAAAAAATTGTCTCATAGGGAGCATATATATAAGGCTATCAGTGGATTTCTCAGCAAAGTTTTGCAGGAGAGCAGAGAGTAGGATGATATAGTCAAAGTGCTGAGGGAGAAAAAAAATCACAAAACACAAAACTGCAAACCAAGAGTACTTCACCCAGCAAAATAGTCCTTCAGAAATGAAGGAGACATAAACCCTTTCCCAAGCAAACAGAAGCTCCGGGAGTTTATCACCACTAAATCTACCTTACAAGAAGTGCTAAAATGAAGTCTTCAAGCTGAAATGAAACGACACTAATTGGGAGTGTGAGAATATATGAAAATATACAACAAAATGGTAAAGATAAATACAAGTCAAATTCAGAGTACTCTAATACTGTAATATGATGGTGTGCTAACCTTTTAACTCTATTAGAAAAATTAAAGGACAAAAGTATTAAAATAACAATAGTTATAATAATTTGTTAATATATACCAATAAAAAGGGTAAATTGTAATATCAAAAACATGAAGATGGGAAGTAAAAGGGTAGAGCTTTGTATGTGATCAAAGTTAATTGGTTATCAGCATGAAAGAGATTGTTATATCTATGTTTTATGTAAACCTCATGACAATCAAAAAGCAAACACTTATAGCAGATACACAAAAGATAAAGAAAAGGAATTGGAGCATAGCATTACAGAAAATCATCAGTTCTCAAATGAAGACATGAAAAGAGGAAGAAAGAAAAAAGGGAACTACAAAATAGCAAAAAACCATATCATGGCATTAATAAGTCCTTCATTATTAATAGCTACTAATAATCATCTTAAATGTGAATTGATTAAATACTCAGTCAAAATATAGAGTGGCTGAACGGATTAAAAAACAAAAAACGTAACACAAAAACAAGACCCAACTATATGTTGCCTGCAAGAGACACTTCTGCTAGATACACATGGGCTCAAAGTAAAGGGATGGGAAAATATTAATAGGCAAGTAGAAACAAAGAGAGCAAAGGTAGCTACACTTATATCAGAAAAAGAGACTTTAATCCAAAGCTTATAAAAAGAGACAAAGAGGTCATTATGTAATGATAAAGTGTCAATTCATGAGGATATAAGAATCATATATATACATATGCACTCAACATCAGAACACCCACATATATTAAGCAAATACCAACAGATCTGAAGTGAGAACTAGCAATACAATAATAATAGAGGGCTTCAATACCTCACTTTCAACAATAGAGAAATATTCCAGACATAAAATCAATAAGGAAACATTGGACTTAAACCATATTCTAGCCCAAATAGGCCTAACAGACATACACAGAACATTTTATCTACCAGCAGCAGAATACACATTCCTCTCAAGAACACAAAGAACATTCTTCAGGATAGATCATTAAATTAGGACAAAAAACAAGCCTTAGCAAACTTGAGAAGACTGAAATATATCAGATACATTTTCCAATCACAATGGTATGAAACTAGAAATCAATAAGAAACTGGAAAATTCCCAAATGTGTGGAAATAACACTACACTCCTGAGCAATCAATTGGTCAGGAAAGCAATAAAAAGGGAAATAAAAAAGTATCTTGAAGCAAGCCAAAATGGAAACATGATGTATGAAAACTTATGGGACACAACAAAAGCAGTTCTAAGAGGGAATTTAGCAATAAACACCTACATTAAGAAAAAAGGAAAGATCTTAATTAAACAACCTAAATTTACACCTCAAGGAAATAGAAAAGAAACAAATTAAGATGATACTATATTTAGTGAAAAGAAAAAAATAACAAAGATCAGAGGAGAAATAAATTATAGACCCCCCCAAAACAAACAAACAAACAAACAAACAAACAAACAAGAAATATCAGTGAAACAAAGAGCTTGTTTTTTTGGAAAAATAAAGAAAGTTGAGAAAACTTTACCTAGCCTTACTGAGAGAAAGAGAGACAAAGCTCAAATAAATAAAATCAGAAATAAAAGAGGAGGTATTACAAATGATACACAGAAATTCAAAGGATCATAAGAGACTAATATGGATAATTATACACCAACAGATTGGATAAACTAGAAGAAATGGATAAATTACTAGAAACACACAACATACCTAGACTGAATCATGAAGAAATAGAAAATCTAACTGATCAATTAATTTTAAGGAGATTGAATCAGTAATCAAAACCTCCCAACAAAGAGAAGTCCAGGACCAGATGATTTCTTTCTACCAAGAATTTCAAGAATTAACACCAATCCTTCTCAAACTCTTCCAGACAAGTTAAAGAGGAAAAAAATACTTGCAAAGGCATTTTACAAGGCCAACATTACGCTAAAACCAGAGCCAAACAAAAATACTAGAAAAAAAAGAAAGTTACAGGCCAATATTCCTGACGAATATAGATGAAAAAATTCTCAAAAACATTCTACCTAACTGAATTCAAGAGCATATTAAGAGAATCAAGTAGGATTTATCCTTAAGGTGCAAGGATAGTTCAATATTCACAAATCAACAAACGTGATACACCATGCTAAAAGAATGAAAGATAAAAAGTGCATGATCATCTCAGTAGGTGCAGAAAAATCATTTGACAAAATTCAACATCCATTCATGATAAAAACTGTCAACAAACTGGATAGAAAAGGAACATATTTGCTCACAGTAAATGCCACATATAATAAGCCCACTCTAACATGATACTCAATGGTGAAAGTCTGAAAGCTTTTCCTTAAAGATCAGGAACAAGGCAAGGTTACTCACTCTCTGTATACTTATTCAACACAAGAAGTCCTACCCAAAGCAATCAAGCAAGAAAAAGAAACAAAAGGCATCCAAGTCAGAAAGGGTGAAATAGAATTGTACATTATAGAAATTTGTATTTATTATATATTATATTATTATATTTATGATAGAAAATTGCATTATAGAAAACCCTAAAGCCCACAAAAAAAACTATTAGAAGTACTTAACAAATGGAAGTAAGGTTGTAGGATACAAAAATCAATATACAGAAATCTGTTGCACTTCTATACACTAACTATAAAAATATTTGAAAAAGGAAGAAAACAATTCTATTTACGATAGCATCAAAAATAATAAAATAATGTACATAGGAATAAATTTAACTAATTAGGTGAAAGAACTGTACACTGAAAGCTATATGACTTTGATAAAAGAAATTAATGACATACATAAACGAAAAAAATATCCTGAGTCCATTGATTGGAAGAAGTAATGTTATTTAAAATGTCCATACTATCCAAAGTTATCTACATATTCAAAGCAGTCTCTATCAAAATTTTGATAGCATTTTTCACAGAAATATAACAAACAATTCTAAAATTCATATGAAACCACGCAAAAGACACCAAATAGCCAAAGCACTCTTGAGAAAAAAAAAAAAAAAAAAAAGCTGGAGGCATCATGCTTCCTGATTTCAAACTATAATACAAAGCTATGGTAATCAAAACAGCATGGTACTAGCAACAAAAATAGATACACGGACCAACAGAACAGAATCAAGAGCTGAGAAATAAACCCTTGCATAGTTGATCAATTAATATTTGACAAGACAGTCAAGCATACTCAATGGAAAAGGATAATCTTGGTGTAGGAAAACTGGATGATCATGAGCAAAGAAACCAAATTGGATGCCTATCTTACACCACAAACAAAATTAATTTCAAATGGATTAAACACTGAAACATAAGATCTGAAATCATAAAATCATAGAGGAAAACATAGGGAAGAACTCCTTGATAGTGACCTTAGCAACATTTTTTTTAGAAATGACATGAAAAGCACAAGCAATAAAATAGAAACATGGGAATGCAAGCTGGGGCGGCCACTCTGGAAAACAGTATGGAGGTTCCTCAAAAAACTAAAAACAGAACTACCCTACAACCCAGCAGTTGTACTACTGGCATTTATCCAAGGGATATAGGTGTGCTATTTCGAAGGGACATATGCACCCCAATGTTTATAGCAGCACTATCAACAATAGCCAAAGTATGGAAAGAGCCCAAATGTCCATTGATGGATGAATGGATAAAGAAGATGTGGTATATATATACAACGGAGTATTACTCTGCAATCAAAAAGAATGTAATCTTGCCATTTGTAACTATGTGGATGGAACTGGAGGTATTATGCTAAGTGAAATTAGTCAGTCAGAGAAGGACAAATATCATATGAATTCACTCATATGAGGACTTTAAGAGACAAAACAGATGAACACAAGGGAAGGGAAACAAAAATAATATAAAAACAGGGAGGGGGGAAAAACATAAAAGACTCTTAAATATGGAGAACAAACAGAATTACTGGAGGGGTTTGGGGAGGGGGGATGGGCTAAATGGGTAAGGTGCACTAAGGAATCTACTCCTGAAATCATTGTTGCACTGTGTACTAACTAATAAGGATGTAAATTTTAAAAAATTGAAAATAAAATTTAAAAACAGTCAAAAAAATGTTAAACATTTAAATGTTACTGTTAAGGACAATTTCCCAAATCATTCCACATTAAGTCTAATGGTATACCTTTCTCTGATGTGTTGTTTTATTATAGAGGGGTTTGGAGCTACACTAAAGGACATTGGGTCTACAGAAAGTTCCTCTGGTGTTTATTGTTAAAACTACAGAATTTATATTAGTGGACCAAATAATACATTGCATTTGATAAAGAATTTCATGTGTTCTGAACTAGTCCTGCATTGTAATAATTAATATTTCTTGATTCCTTACTATGCGCAAGGCTTTGTTTTAAGAGATTCACAAATTCTGAGTATCATCCAAATTAGATTTCACAATAAACCAATAACATAATAATTTCTATTCTACATGAGAAGAAGTAAGTCACGGTGGGTTTAAAAAAACAAGGCAGGAAGTAGCAGAAAGAGCCTGATGCTTTGCTATAATGCATCAGGAACAATTTCCTAATAGAAAACTTAAATAATTTTATCTGCTTTTATTCAGCTCAACACTATATTTAAGTACTTAATACATTTGTTGGAAATTGAAATAAAATAACATAACATAACATAACATAACATAACATAAAATAAAATAAAAACAAGTGGAACTACATCATTTTAAAAGCTTTTGCACACACACACACACACACACACACACACACACACACACAAATCAACAAAATTAAAAGGCAACTTATGGAATGGGAGAAACTTTTGCAAATCATATATCTGATAAGGGGTTAATATCCAAAATATATTTTAAAATCCTATAACTGAATAGCAAAAAAACAGTATGATTAAAAAATGGGCATAGGACCTGAATAGACATTTTCCAAAGAAGACATACAGATGGCCAACCCGTACTAATCACCACTAATTATCAGTGAAATGGGAATCAAAACTACAATGAGATATCACCTCACACGTGCTAGGATGGCTATCATCAAAAAGACAAGGGATAACAATTGTTGGTGACGATGGAGAGACTAGGGAATCCTTGTACACTATTGGTAGGAATGTAAACTGGTGTACCAATATGGAAAACAATTTGGAGGTTTCTAAAAAAATTAAAAATAGAACTACCACATGATCCAGCAATCCCACTTCTGGTATATATCCAAAGGAAATGAAATCAGTATTTCTAAGAGATATCTGCACTCCTTTGTTCACTGCAGCATTATTCACAAGAGCCAAGATATAGAAACAAGTTAAGTGTTCATCTCCAGATGAATGGGTAAAGAAGGGATGTTTTATATATACAATAGATATTATTCAGCCATGAGATAGGAGGAAATCCTACCATTTGTGGGAACATGGGTGGACTTGGAAGGCATGCTAAATGAAATAAGCCAGAGAATGAAAAATACTACATGGTATCACTTATATGTGGAATTTATTTTTTTATTTTTTTATTAAAAAAAATTTTAATGTTTATTCTGAGACAGAGAGAGAGACAGAGCATGAGTGGGCGAGGGGCAGAGAGAGAGGGAGACACAGAATCGGAAGCAGGCTCCAAGCTGCTGTCAGCACAGAGCTCGATGCAGGGTTGAACTCACAAACCGTGAGATCATGACCTGAGCTGAAGTCAGTCGCTCAACCAACTGAGCCACCCAGGTGCCCCTCATGGAATTTTAGAAGTTGAGCTCATAGGAAAAGATAGTAGAATGGTGATTGCCAGAGGCTGGGGAGTGAGACTAATAGGAAGACGTTGGTCGAAGGTACAAACTTCCAGTTATGAGATGAATAATTTCAGGGGATCTAGTGTACACCATAGTGACCATAGTTACCAATGCTGTGCTATGTACTTGAAAGTTGCTAAGAGAGTATATGTTAAATTTTCTTAACACACACACACACACACACACACACACGTAATTATGTGAGTTGGTGGAGGCATTAATTAATGGTAGTATGGTAATTATTTTGCAATATACACATATATAAAATCATGTTGTACACCTTAAATTTACACAATGTGAAATGTTATTTACATCTCAATAAAGGTGGATAAAATAAAATGATATTTAGTATACATTTGAGTCTCAAAATTATTAGGAATAACATAACGGGCCTTATATGTTGTAAATACTTAAATATTATATTTAAATTTAAGTCTCGAAGTTATGTTATATTTAAATTTAAATGTCAAAGTTATATTATATTTCAATCTCAAAGTTATATTATATTTAAATCTCAAAGACTCAAGGATCCCAATTTAAAGAGTTTAAGAAAATATGGGGATTTTGTGGAGGAACATGGAAGATGGCAGCATAGGAGGACACTGGGCTCACCTCCTTCTGGTGATCACTTACATTCCACCCACATCTGCCTAAATAACCCAGAAAACTGCTGGAAGACTAGCAGAACGGACTCTCCAGAGCCAAGCATAGACAAGAGGCCCAGGAAGAGGGTAGGAAGGGCAGAGAGGCAGTGCATGCTACACAGACTGGTGGCAGGGAGCCTGGGTGGTGGAGGGGCAGCCCGCCCAGCAAGGCAGAACACCGAATCTGGCTTGCAAAAGCAGAGGGGCCAGACTCCATGAGTTCTGACATCCAGCGGGACTTAACATCTGTAATGTTATAAGTCAACAGCTCTGCTCTGAGAGCAGGAGGGCAAGAGGACACCAGGAGGGAGAGGTGTTGAGCCCTGGAAGACAGAGCTCAGCTCCGTGGGGAACAAAGGTGCTGACAAGCGCCATCTCCCTCTCCCATAACCCAACCAAAATCCCAAAGGGAACCAGTTCCCGTCACCAAACTTGCTGGCACTGTGCAAATGCCCAATGCTGTGTTTCTGTGGATCCATCCCTCCAATGGGTCTGCCTCCCTACCAGTGCTGCAGGGCCCCTCCCGGCGGCAAAGTGAGCTGACCCTACCCCTCCTGCCCCCGTGCACCTTGCACATCCACCCTGGCTAATACGCCAGATCCCATCAAAGCAGCACCACAAGCCTGGCAGTGTGCAAGTAGCCCAGACTGGGGCCACGCCACTCACAGTGAGTCCTGCCCCTGGGAGAGGGAAAGATAAGGTACCCATGAGTCTGACTGTGGCCCCAGCAGTGGGCTGGGGACAGACATCGGGTTTGACTATGGCCCCGCCCACTAACACAATTTACTCCAGACAGCACAGGGGAAGTGCCCTGCAGTTTGGAGCTACCACAGGGACTACCCAAAATGACGAACCTAAAGAACTCTCCTCAAAAGAAACTCCAGGAAGTAGCGACAACTAATGAATTAACCAAAAATGATTTAAGCAATATAACTGAACAATAATTTAGAATAATGGTCATAAAATTAATCGCTGGGCTTGAAAAAAGCATAGAGGATAGCAAAGAATCTATTGCTACAGAGACCAAAGGACTAATACATAGTCATGAGGAGCTAAAAAATTCTATAAATGAGGTGCAAAATAAAATGGAGGCAGCCATAGCACAGATTGAAGAGGCAGAGGAGAGAATAGGTGAATTAGAAGAAGAAATTATGGAAAAAGAGGAAGCTGAGAAAACGAGAGATAAAAAGGTCCAGGATCATGAGGGGAGAATAAGAGAACTAAGTGATTCATTCAATCAAACAGAACAGTATCTGTATCATAGGAATTTCAGAAGAGGAAGAGAGAGGGAAAGGGGCTGAAGGTATACTTGAATAAATCATAGTTGAGAACTTCCCTGATCTGGGGAAGGAAAAAGGCATTGAAATCCAAGAGGCACAGAGAACACCCTACAGATGTAACCTGAATTGATCTTCTGCATGACATATCATAGTGACTGGCAAAATACAAGGATAAAGAGAGAATTCTGAAAGCATCTAGGGATAAACAGGCTCTAACTTATAAAGGGAAACCCCTAAGACTAGTGGCAGACCTATCTACTGAAACTTGGCAGGCCAGAAAGGAATGGCAGGAAATCTTCAATGTGATGAACAGAAAAAATATGCAGCTAAGAATCCTTTATCCAGCAATCTGTCATTCAGAATAGAAGAAGAGATAAAGGTCTTCCCAAACAAAAACTGAAGGAATTCATCACCACTAAACCAGCCCCATAAGAGATCCTAAGGGGGATTCCGTGAGTGAAATGTTGTAAGGACCACAAAGTACCAGAGACATCACTACAAGCATGAAAACTACAGACATCACAATGACTCTAAACCCATATCTTTCTGGGGCGCCTGGGTGGCGCAGTCGGTTAAGCGTCTGACTTCAGCCAGGTCACGATCTCGCGGTCCATGAGTTCGAGCCCCGCGTCGGGCTCTGGGCTGATGGCTCAGAGCCTGGAGCCTGTTTCCGATTCTGTGTCTCCCTCTCTCTCTGCCCCTCCCCCGTTCATGCTCTGTCTCTCTCTGTCCCAAAAGTAAATAAACGTTGAAAAAAAAAGTTAAAAAAAAATAAACCCATATCTTTCCATAATAACACTGAATGTAAATGGACTAAATGCTCCAAACAAAAGACATAGGGTATCAGAATGGATTAAAAAACAAAGACCCATCTATTTGCTGTCTACAAGAGACTCATTTTAGACCTGAGGATACCTTCAGATTGAAAGTGAGGGGATGGAGAACTATCTATCATGCTAATGGAAGCCAAAAGAAAGCTGGAGTAGCCATACTTATATTAGAAAAACTAGACTTTAAGTTAAAGGCTGTAACAAGAGATGAAGAAGGACATTATATAATAACTACAGGGTCTATCCATCAGGAAGAGCTAACAATTATAAATGTCTATGCGCCAAATGTGGGAGCCCCCAAATATATAAAACAATTAATCACAAACATAAGCAACCTTATTGATAAGAATATGATAATTGCAGGGGACTTTAATACTCCACTTACAACAATGGATTGTTCAGCTAGACAGAGAATCAATAAAGAAACAAGGGCCCTGAATGATACATTGGATCAGATGAACTTGACAGATATATTTAGAACTCTGCATCCCAAAGCAACAGAATATACTTTCTTCTCGAGTGCACATGGAACATTCTCCAAGATAGATCACATACTGAGTCAAAAACAAGCCCTTCATAAGTATAAAAGAATTGAGAACCTACCATGCACACTTTCAGACCACAATGCTATGAAACTTGAAGTCAACCACAGGAAAAAGTCTGGAAAACCTCTAAAAGCATGAAGGTAAAGAACACCCTAGTACAGAATGAATGGGTCAACCAGGCAATTAGAGAAGATATTGAAAAATATATGGAAACAAATGAAAATGAATATACAACAATCCAAATGCTTTGGGATGCAGTGAAGGCAGTCCTGAGAGGAAAATACATTGCAATCCAGGCCTATCTCAAAAAACAAGAAAAATCCCACATACAAAATCTAACAGCACACCTAAAGGAGCTAGAAGCAAAACACAAAGATGCTCCAAACCCAGCAGAAGAAGAGAAATAATAAAGATCAGAGCAGTAATAAACAATATAGAATAAAAAAAAAAGATCAGATCAATGAAACCAAGAGTTTGTTTTTTGAAAAATAAACAAAATTGATAAACCCCTCACCAGGCTTCTCAAAAAGAAAAGGGAGAGGACCCAAATAGATAAAATCATGAATGAAAATGGAATTATTACAACCAATCCCTCAGAAATACAAGCAATTATCAGGGAATAGTATGAAAAATTATATGCCAACAAACTGGACAACCTGGAAAGAAATGGACAAATTCCTAAGCACCCACACACTTCCAAAACTCAAACAAAAAGAAATATAAAATCTGAACAGAACCATAACCAGTGAAGAAATTGAATTAGTTATCAAAAATCTCCCAACAAATAAGAGTCCAGGATCAGATGGCCTCCCTGGGGAATTCTACCAGACATTTAAAGCAGAGGTAACACTTGTCCTTCTCAAGATTTTCCAAAAAATTGAAAACGAAGGAAAACTTCCAGACTCATTCTATGAAGCCAGCATTCCTTTGATTCCCAAACCAGACAGAGACCCAGCAGAAAAAGAGAACTACAGGCCAATATCCCTGATGAATATGGATGCAAAAATTCTCAGTAAGATACTAGCAAATCGAATTCAACAGCATATAAAAAGAATTATTCACCATGATCAAGTGGGACTCATTCCTGAGATGCAGGGCTGGTTCAACATTCACAAATCAATCAATGTGATACATCACATTAATAAAAGAAAAGAAAAGAACCATATGAACCTGTCAATCGATGCAGAAAAAGCATTTGACAAAATTCAGCATCCTTTCTTAATAAAAACCCTGGAGAAAGTTGGGATAGAAGGAACATACTTAAACATCATAAAAGCCATTTATGAAAAGCCCACAGCTAATATAATCCTCAATGGAGAAAAACCGAGAGTTTTCCCCCTTACATCAGGAACACAACAGGGATGTCCACTCTCTCCACTGTTGTTTAACATAGCGTTGGAAGTCCTATCATCAGCAATCAGACAAAAAAATGAAATCAAAGGCATCAAAATTGGCAAAAATTAAGTCAAGCTTTCTCTCTTTGCAGATGACATTATGCATGAAAAACCTGATAGACTCCACCAAAAGTCTGCTAGAACTGATACATGAATTCAGCAAAGTCACAGGATACAAAATTAATGTACAGAAATCAGTTGCATTCTTATACACTAATAATGAAGCGACAGAAAGACAAATAAAGAAACTGATCTCATTCACAATTGCACCAAGAAGCATAAAATACCTAGGGATAAACCTAAGCAAAGATGTAAAAGATCTGTATGCTGAAAATTATAGAAAGCTTATGAAGGAAATTGAAGAAGATATAAAGAAATGGAAAGCATTCCATGCTCATGGATTGGAAGAATAAATACTGTTAAAATGTCAATACTACCCAAAGCTACCTACACATTAAATGCAATCCCAACCAAAATTGCACCAGCATTCTTCTTGAAGCTAGAACAAGCAATCCTAAAATTTGTATGGAACCACAAAAGACCCTGAATAGCCAAAGTAATTTTGAAGAAGACCAAAGCGGGAGGCATCACAATCCCAGACTTTGGCCTCTTCTACAAAGCTGTAATCATCAACACAGCATGGTATCAGCACAAAAACAGACACACAGACAAATGGAATAGAATAGAGACTCCAGAATTGGACCCACAAAAGTATGGCCAACTAATCTTTGACAAAGCAGGAAAGAATATCCAATGGAAAAGACAGTCTCTTTAATAAATGGTGCTGGGAGAACTGGACAGCAACATGCAGAAGAATGAAACTAGACCACTTTCTTACACCATTCACAACAAAACTCACAATGGATAAAGGACCTGAATGTGAGATAGGAAACCATCAAAATCCTAGAGGACAAGCAGGAAAAGACCTCTCTGACCTCAGCCGCAGCAATTTCTTACTTGACACATCCTCAAAGGCAAGGGAATTAAAAGCAAAAATGAACTATTGGGACCTACCTCATGAATATAAAAAGCTTCTGCACTGCAAAGGAAACAATCAACAAAACTAAAAGGCAACCGATGGAATGGGAAAAGATATTTGCAAATGACATATCAGACAAAGGGCTAGTATCCAAAATCTATAAAGAACTCACCAAACTCCACACCTGAAAAACAAATAATTCAGTGAAGAAATGGGCAGAAGACATGAATAGACACTTCTCTAAAGAAGACATCCAGATGGCCAACAGGCACATGAAAAGATGCTCAACGTCGCTCCTCATCAGGGAAATACAAATCAAAACCACACTCAGATACCACCTCACACCAGTCAGAGTGGCTAAAATGAACAAATCAGGAGACTATAGATGCTGGAGAGGATGTGGAGAAATGGGAACCCTCTTGCACTGTTGGTGGGAATGCAAATTGGTGCAGCCACTCTGGAAAACAGTGTGGAGGTTCCTCAGAAAATTAAAAATAGACCTACCCTATGACCCAGCAATAGCACTGCTAGGAATTTACCCAAGGGATACAGGAGTACTGATGCATAGGGGCACTTGTACCCCAATGTTATAGCAGCACTTTCAACAATAGCCAAATTATGGAAATAGCCTAAATGTCCATCAACTGATGAATGGATAAAGAAATTGTGGTTTATATACACAATGAAGTACTACGTGGCAATGAGAAAGAATGAAATATGGCCTTTTGTAGCAACGTGGATGGAACTGGAGAGTGTGATGCTAAGTGAAATAAGTCATACATAGAAAGACAGATACCATATATTTTCACTCTTAGGTGGATCCTGAGAAACTTAACAGAAACCCATGGGGGAGGGGAAGGAAAAAAAAAAGGTTAGAGAGGGACAGAACCAAAACATAAGAGACTCTTAAAAACTGAGAACAAACTGAGGGTTGATGGGGGGTGGGAGGGAGGGGAGGGTGGGTGATGGGTACTGAGGAGGGCACCTGTTGGGATGGGCACCTGGGTGTTGTATGGAAACCAGTTTGACAATAAATTTCATATGAAAGAAAGAAAGAAAGAAAGAAAGAAAGAAAGAAAGAAAGAAAGAAAGAAAGAAAGAAAGAAAGAAAGAAAGAAAGAGAATGGGGAGTCTAGGTGGCTCAGCTCAGATCATGATCTTGTGGTTCATGAGTTTGAGACCCATGTTGGGCTCTGTCTGACAGCGTGGGGCCTGGAGCCTGCTTCAAATTCTGTGTCTCCCTAGCTCCCTGCCCCTCCCACCTCATGCTCTATCTCTTTCTCTCACAAAAATAAATAAACATAAAAATTTTTTAAAGAGTTTAAGAAAGTAAAAGCCTTTTCTTTTATATTAACACCAAGCAAGATACAATGTTTTGTAAATAAAAAAAGTTTTCTAAATAAATTTATATTATACATTTAAAATAAAATGTTGAAAGATTCATTGTTCTTATAGCCATAGCAAAGGTCTCATTTTGTATGTTTTTGTACAAGACAACAAATCATCAATTTAAAACTGAGAAAATTTTATGAAAATACATTCTACTTGACACATAAACACCTAGGATGGACTAAATGCTTCACTTTTAAATTAGTGTCTTTTGCAATTTTCACCACAACCAGACTTACACTCACAGGTCTGGCTTCTAATTCATTCAGTCATTCCTTTAAATTGTCTAGAATTAAATTGTTAATCTAGACTATAAAATAAATTGGCTTTTAAATTGAACAGAGTTTAACATGTATGTTTGTAATCAAGGGCTTTAGTAGAGAGGTTTTAGATCTAATGAAAACTACACACCTTCTTATAAATAAGCACATACACAAAATTTTGCACAGAATTTAGGGAGATCTCTAAATGGAGAACCTCCATTATCTCCTAGATTCTATGGACCCCAGGTTAAACTCACAGCTAAACAGAAGGAAGACATGTAAACATCTATACAGAATACCATTTACTGAGTCTGTAAAAAATACCAGGTACTGTCCTAGGCACTTTATATACTTATTTAATCATCACAATAATCCCTGAAAAATATATAGTGGTATCACCACTTTGTAGACAACAAAAATAAAGTTGAGAGAGTAAATCACACAAGCAGTGCCACATAACTTAAAGAAATTAAATTTGATACTCTCCATCATATTATTCTGCTATAGCTTTTCTAGGGTCACGTAAAGCATTAACTGTAGAGCCATGATCTGAACTCAGATACCCTTGCCTTTTTAAATTTTTCTTAATATTTATTTATTTATTTGCTTTACCTCAATTACACAGTAGCACCAAATTCTTCTTCAAGGCACATCCATTTTCATAAAATAGACTACACTGGAACTTACAATGGATCCAATTTTCCATCCCTTACTTCCAAGAGACTATTTACAGTATATTAATTAGGTTACTGTATTTTTTAGGTATTTCTCCACTATTCCCCAAATCCTCAGAGCAAATATAAATCATAAAGACATTGAAAAAGCTTTTGAAGTCCTTTCAAGTTCATCGCAAAAATTCAGCAGTCACTCAACAGTAAGTTTGTTTTGTCTTGTTTTCTATTTTAAACAATGAGCTACTCTTTCATTCTCAAGGTCTTTAAAAAAAATCACAGAATTGTTCAGCAACGTACATAGAGTTCACACCTTTAAACTCCACTCTGTTTTTTGTGAACAAGCTCTTACATGTTTCATATCCACTATCTGGGAGCCAACTAATCCTCAGGGAATAAATATCTAGGCCCTCAAGAAAAATGAAATTACCTAGCTAGCCAGCTCCTAGCACTCACCTATTGAAAAGAAACATAGCTGAGTCTTTAATGTTTTGATAAAGCAAGCAGTGATCTGGATTTCAAACTTTTTCCATCCTCCCGTTGAAAACTGAAGATTACACGCCGAATAAGAACCTTTGTAGCTTACGTGAAGCAACTAAGCACTCCTCCTCATCCTTAGTACATGTCACTGGGTTGGCAGCTACCTCTGGCCTTGTAATTTTAACACATTCATCATGCTGTACTTTAATATACAAATCATAAACTTTAACTAAACCACATCTACATTTTCATTAAGCTCAACTATGAATGAAAATTTGTCACCTTGTATATTGCAATCAGAATGGACACAACAAACTCCTGAACTTGAAAAAGATTCATCACTCAGTGATTTGAAATTTTTCATAACACTATAATGCAAAACTAACTTATGCTACTATATACAATTCAAAGATTATTTTTCTTGATATACAGAAAATTCATACAAATCTCTGAGAAAAATGCTGAAACTTCAATAGAAAAAACAAGAGCCACAACTATAAGTAGACTGTCCTCTCCTCTCAAGTATACAAAAGTAAAAGTTCAGTGTTAAGAAGCTGAAAAATATATATGCATAGAAAATTTTCAATAAATTTTAATTTAAGAACCCCCCAAAAGCATTGTGATATATTTACTAAAATTCATGTTTATATGTTTGTTTAATTCTTTAATTACAGAATGGAAATGATATTGTATTTATAATTTTGTTTCCATTTTCCATTCACATTGTGATCATTTTCTCATGTCATTAAACATTCCTCGAAAATATCCTGCAGACATATTAAAATAAACAATCCTCTAGGGAATATTAGGAAGTATTATAAAGCAATATTCAAATGACTTTCTATCACACACAGATTTTAGAACATAAGGGATTCCCTGTAGGGAGTAGAGACAAAGACTTTGTCCTCTAAAATACTTCCCCAGGTTTTATATAATCTTGCAAACTGATAACCATTTTTCTCAACTTTTGTCCTAGATTTATTTTCTTTTCTGAGTAAATGTCACACTACTTATCCAGAATTCTGTTTTTTCACATTATTGTCTTCAGAGTCCCTTCATGCGATTCCAGAAAAATTAAAATTTCATAAATTAAATATAGACAATTATGAGAGTTTTCTTAAGTTAAGAAGATTTTTAAAAATCCCTTATTATGCAGATATTAGCCAAACCTCCAGTTAATGTTTAGTTATAGACCTCTGACTAGAGGGTGCAGGCTATTAAATATATACATCCACACTGACAAGAAAACAAATGTCCCATTCTTAATATAGAGACTGACGCAGAATATATTTTATAACTCTGAAGTCAACATGCTGTGATCTTCAATCAATGCTGAAAACAGTATTTTTATCCAAGTTATAAATAATCAAAAGTTCTAATTTTTGCATATATTCTTTTAAAAAAGAAAGGAATATAAGACTTGGGTAAAGGCTATACCTTACCTCAGAAGTTTTATAACATGCTAGACAGAGATGAAAATCCAGTTAAATAGTATCCAAACTCGGAATTTCTTGTCCATCTCTAAATATTTGTTTGGGGGGTGCCTGGGTGGTTCAGTCAGTTAAGCATCCGACTCTTGATTTTGGCTCTGGTCATGATCTCACGGTTTGTGGGATTAAGCTCACATCGGACTCTGCGCTGAAATCATAGAGCCTGCTTAGGATTCGTTCTCCCTCCCTTCCCTCTCTCTGCACGCCCCCCCCCCAACCTGTTCTCTTGCTCTTTCTCTCAAAATAAATAAATAAAAACATTTTAAATAAATAAATAAATAAATAAATAAATAAATAAATATTGGATCAAATCCACATGTATATTTATTTAAAGTTATTTACACACATGTTATGGGAAAAACATACTCAGAACTGTAACTGTCCTGTTACAAGCCTTAACGAACTCCCATTGCATAATGGATACAGTCCATACAGTCCATCCTCTACATGAAAATATGCATGGCAAGTCAGGCATCATCACACCCCAGGTGATCCTTCCCCTATGCCTTCTCTCCAGCCCAGCTGACCTCCTGAGTTTCTTACATAACTACACTTGTTCTGTCTTCACAGTTTCACTTACGATTATAGACCATTTGCTCTATTCTACTTTATCAAACTCTAAAGAAGAGCCATGCCTTCAAGATCTGTTCTCAGGTTCACTTCTTCCATTAAACTTTCCCTGAATACACGGCTCTTATTGTACTTGGCATACATATTGGTGCTTGGTTATATTCAACTGGTCATTCTTTTTGGATTATATTCTATTGTCTGATGTACACAAATTCTTCCTTTTGAATGAAATTGTAACAGACAAGAAGGCAATTATAAAATACCCTAAGTATAGCACACTGAGATGGAGTCTCATAAGAATTCAATAAATACGTCTTTATTTAAACTTTTCTTCCTAAAATACAGTGCAGTCTAATGCTGCACATGCTACCACAGCTGTGAAACCGGACACTATTGATGTGACCAGAAGAAATGGAAAGGTTTTGAAATTGTTTTATTGACTGAAATGTAAACACAGTCAAAAGCTTGCAATAAAATTTTATCATGTCCCTGCACTTTAAAGAAGTCACATAAATAAAATAACCTTCACATCATTAGTAAGAGTTTAATACTTTTAATAGCCACCCTCATGGTAAACATAGTGTAAATATGCTAAAAAATTAAAAACAAAAATATTTATCTAAATCTCAGTTAGGATTTAATATTAACAGGGTGGAAAAAAAGAGTTCCAAATAATAGGTTGGGGGTAATGTTATAAAAATATGTCTATCCTTGAGAAATCTCCAAATTTAATTATATAACATTTTTACAGCCTCCTTTCTTTTGAATCTTGTTTTTAACCAAATGTGTTTTTCCTAGGCATATTTCACATCATAATTTTTCTATTCAAATTTTGATATAATTTTCTCTCTTAGTTAATGAAAAGTATTCGCAAAATAGGCAAGTTGGTATTATTTTAGGAGTATTAGAACAAAAAAATACTGAAAGGTTCTGAGTGCCTCCTAGACAAACTCACTAACCGAGTGATTCTCTAGATACTAGTATTACAGGGAAACTGACTCAAATTTCTTCCGGTAAAAGTATGAAGAATGTTCCACATAGCTGGCACACAGTTAAAACCAGGAGTCCTAATAAATCTGTAAATGCTTACAATCTACTGGATCTATTATTTTGTTATGCAGAGAAGTCTACCATCACTATGAAAGCTTCAAGTATTTTATTTTTTTATTTTTTTTATTATTTTTTTTGCTTTTTTTTAAATTTTATATATGAAATGTATTGTCAAATTGATTTCCATACAACACCCAGTGCTCATCCCAAAAGGTGCCCTCTTCAATACCCATCACCCACCCTCTGCTCCCTCCCACCCCCCATCAACCCTCAGTTTGTTCTCAGTTTTTAAGAGTCTCTTATGCTTTGGCTCTCTCCCACTCTAACCTCTTTTTTTTTTTTTCCTTCCCCTCCCCCATGGGTTCCTGTTAAGTTTCTCAGGATCCACATAAGAGTGAAACCATATGGTATCTGTCTTTCTCTGTATGGCTTATTTCACTTAGCATCACACTCTCCAGTTCCATCCACGTTGCTACAAAAGGCCATATTTCATTTTTTCTCATTGCCACGTAGTACTCCATTGTGTATATAAACCACAATTTCTGCTTCAAGTATTTTAAATATGAATCCTTTGCCTAAGAGTAGTAAAAATGTTATTTAAGTCTTCACCTCCCAAGAAACAGCAAGACAAATGAAAATACACATAGGAAGCACTAATGAGCATTTGATTTACTCAACATCCTGATCCACTTGATGATTTCATATCTACTGGCCTGTCTCTAAACATCAAAGGTGTTTATCAGTATCTTGAATCACTACTTTGATATGCATATTTCTGTATTTATTTAATTTTTTCCATGGGTAGGCACTCTTCCTTTCAGTTAGTACTAGTTCCTTAAGAGTAAGGTCTTTGATGTCTTTATTTAGTTATTCAAGCAGACAATTCTATGCTTTAAAAGCAACAGATGCTTGCAAAAAACAAATTGGAAAAAGAAACCCATATATTTAAATTTGTCCATGATAGATTTACAAAGTGGAAAAAGTGGTAGAGGTTCATTGAAGAAACTTTAAATTTTCCCAAGTTAAACATCATTTAAAACAGCAACTAATAATTACTATGGGCAGAGATTTTTGTCTCTTTTGTTCTCCAGGGCTTGGCATATTGTAAACATGCAAATATTTGCTGAATGAATGAATGAATGAATGATTTTCTTATAATTAATGGGGGACACCTTAATAATGTCATTTATATTGTGAACAGTATGTACTGAAAATGTTTAATTAAAACTCTATTGTGTAAAAATCTTTATACCATTTCTTTTTTTTCATTATTTTATTTTATCTTCATATCTTTTCTTGACCTCACTGAACTTATTATCTGTGGTAATGGGAAATGAGAATAGTTTTGTTATCCTACATTTAAAAACATTTTTTATACCTTTTAAACTTCTCCTACGTTCATTTTTTAGTGCAGAGTGTCTAATTTATAGTAAAAGTTTCCAAAGTTATGCTGAAACACTCCATTAGTGAAATATTCAACCTTGAAAAGTAAGAAGTTGTATGTATCTTCTAAGTCTGCCAGCTAGATATCAACAGATGAACATTTTTTTAATCCTTTACTCCAATTCTACTGAAGTTATTTAGGAAAAACTTTTCATTGTATTACACTGCACCAACTACTACAGATATCAAAGAAATGTACTCTTGCACTGGAGGAATTCGCAAAGATATGTGAACATAAAGCACTTAGAAAACAAGACACTCTATTGTGACATTGCGAGCTAGTGACTACAAATTATGACTTAGCCTTTGGATTTTAAAAGTAAGTAAGACTTGGATTAGTAGTAACCCATCTTGTATGTTAACATGAAGTACATGGCTCATTATTTTAAAACTCCAGATGCATTTTGGGGGCACCTGGGTGGCTCAATCGGTTAAAGCATCTAACTCTTGATTTTGGCTGAGGTCATGATCTCAGGGTAGTGAGATCGAGACCCACATGGGGCCCTGTGCTAGGTATGGAGCCTGCTTAAGATTCTCTCTCTCCCTCTCCTTGGGCTCCTCCTCTGTTTGTTCATGTGCTCTCTCTCTCTCTCTAAAAAAGAATATACGTAGCTGTATCTACATAGATATATATAAAACTCCAGATGCATTTTTAATTTTAATAGTCATTTTTAATTTTAATTTAATATGTAATAATTTATATATACATTTAGAAGTAACACCTACAGTTTATAATTGAGATATAACAAATAGGTGTGAGTAGATCTTTCCCGAATTTGCTAATTTTTCTTATCTATAACTACCGTACTCTTTAAAATGCAAGACTTTATTTTATACATTTAAAGAGATTACCAGCAATAAAGAAACTATCAACAAGGAACTTCATTCTAAGTAGTATCCTTTTTCTCCAGAAATAGAGTTTGGAAGTATTGGACTTATTATCCATAGAAATAAATGCTTTCCACCCTTCAAAAATTTTCAAGTATTTCTTGGTGTGAGGCACTGTTATAGGGACTCAGCACATAAAGACAAAAGGTCTTTTCTGTAACTTACACTCTAGGAAGGAGTGGCAAAAACAAATAAGTAGCAAATTTAAGTGCCAAGTAGCATAAGGAGGATATAGAGTGACAGGGACACTACTGAGGAGAGAGGGACACTACTAAGGGGAATAAGTGCTAGATATGATAGCCAAGTAAGGCATGTCTGAGGAAACAGTACCGATACTGAAACTTTATGCTCCATGAGAAAATGAATGTGACCTTGCCATGCAATAATCTTGTTGAAGAGTTTTTTTAGATAAAAGAGAAAGCACATTTAGAGATCCCTAAAGGGAAGAGGCTTAGCATCACCCACTTATGGCAAGAAGCCCGAGGCAGCTGAGAAGTATGGAATGTAGGGAAAGAGTTGTGTGAGGAGGCAGTAGGACAAGTGGAGGACAGATTCTATAAGGCACTGAAGTCCATCTTAAGTGGTAAGGGGCAGCTTTGATTCCAAGTGCAATGGAAACCAATTAGTTCTAAACAGAAGAATAGTATTACTTGATTTATTTTTTAAATAATGTGTGTTTACCATTGCTACACAATTTACTAAATGCTTTACAGATGTTATTTCATCATTATATCAACCCTGTAAAGCCAATCATATTATCCCCATTTTACAGAACAGAAAACTGAGATACAGAGTGATTATGGGACATGCTGGACAAGCTGCCAAGTAGCAGCAGAGGTGTTTGTAATCCAAGTTCCTCACTCTGCAGCCTACACTGACAACTGCCCTACACTGCTGAATGGTGCTGGGTTCCTCAGGACACACATAACACAGGACACAGATGAACAGGGCCAAAGGAGAAGGGGGGCAGGGCGCACAGGTCACAGAAGAGGAATCAGGTGTGCAGGTAGAATACAATATTCCTTGAAACTAAAACTATAGGATATTTTAGGTTTCAATGTAAGTCATCAATTTCATTTAAATTAATTTTTGAGAAGCTTGCTTAAAGATGTTAGCAATTGTTACTTTCTATGACTACCTTCTCAGGGGCGTAATAATCACTTCAAATATCTTTTAATCCTCTACATTCTCTAGCACAGTGCCTTGCAAAAAGTGGGAGATTTGAAGTGCTTGTTGAACAAATGAAATACTACAAAATGACCAAAAAAAAAAAAAAAGCAACCAAAAATGCTTCTTCAGTCCCTGGTATCATGGAAAGCCTTAGACCTAACAATCTACTGATGCTGCTTGATGCTGACACTGGTTCTTAGTGAAACCAGTTTCCAAAGAGTTCACTTTGAACTTGAAGCTGTACTTTGAGAAATCTTGAAAGTGTCTTTAAAAGTGTCAGTTAAAAAGCTGGCCCTAGACATTTTTCACTTTTCACATTTTTAGGTATGTTTCCCTGATTTTTGAAACATCAGGTACCCAGTAGCATTAAAGCCCTTGCCTTTTGTTTGCATTAACTAGATAATTTCACAGACTCATTGTCAGTTGGATAAATAAATCTCCTCCCTTGAAGAAGTTCTACTCCCTTCTGAAATGCTCACGGGGATTTGTAACAGTAACCCCTTTCCGTTAGGTTCTGATCCTTCCTGGTAATTTCTTGTTTCTTTCAGGATAAAATGTAATGGCAATAGCTTTGATGTCTTTATCTTGCTTTATCCTTTCTTCTTTAAGAAGCGGTTCTTGTTCATTCTTGGCTCTCAGAATGTGCTTTATGTAACATCAGCATGAAAAGAATTTGAATGGAAATGTATATCCCTTTTTGGAATTGTATCTATTTACCCGATACAAAAGATATAGCGGTTTTTCAAAAGCATAGTGGAACAATGCCCTACTCGTCCCAATTTCATAGTAACATCTGAGCCATGACCAAACTCTCTGACAAGAATGAATATTAAATCAGGACATGAGAAAGAAAGATAAAATAGACCTTTCTTAGTGAAATAAATTAATGATAGATGCATTTAGAAACAAAAACTGATAAATAATTAAAATAAAAAATTATGATGAAATAAAATTTAAAAATCATAAAAATATAAATAAATAATTTAAAAAGAGGGGACAAAAATTACCAGAAATAATTTTGAAATGGTTTGATTCTCTAGTCTTTACATGAATGACTTTACTTTCTCAATGGCAAAGACACAGATTTTCATATCACCCACCCATTGTTTTCCCTTGGTTCTTCTCCCCCACACCCATCCCCAACCTCTCAGGAACTATAAGCAATTAATATTTATGGAATATCTAGTGTGGGTCCAGAATGATGCTAGGCAAAATTATCTGTAATACAAAACACGCCCTCAAAAGACATCTTCTTATTGAAACAACAGTAACATAACAGAATAAAAATATTATTAAGAGCTAGATCATATGCTAGGATAAGAACTGTAATAGGACTGCCAAGACAGGAGATATCTGTGTGAACTGGAGAGTCTAGGGATAGGATCATGAAAGAAAAAGTATTTTGAGCTAAATATTTAAATATGAAAGCAAATAAATTCACAACTTAACTCCTCAACCAGGCCTAGAGGCCATATGTAATCTGGCTCTGTCTTCCCTCTCATATGCTGCGTCTCTCCTCACTCCAGCCACAATGGCCTGGTTATTCCTTGGTGGACTTAAACACATGGCTCATGCCTATGTACTTCGAAAAGTTCAAAAACTGAGTCTAAAACCCACTTAAGAATCACTGATCTAAATAACCGTTTATTACTATCTATAAAACCCCTGGATCATGATCTTGGGAATAAATTAAGTGTGAAAACTCTATGACAACTTTATAATTAAAACCCAAACTAAGAGCAAAAATGTTTTGCAGAGACTGAACAAGATGGTTCAGAAGGCAGTGTCTTAGATCACTGGCTTTTAAAAGGATCATATTGGCACATTTTCAAATATATCTGACTCACATAAAAACATTCTAATTCAAAATCTGTAGCAACGAAAGCATAGCAAACATAAACCAAACATTTGTGGAGATGGACAGCATAGCTCCCCCAACATGTACTTAGCCATGTCTATCTTATCAGTGTGTGCACTGGCCTATCACACTGTCTTTCACTTATTAATTACTCAATAAAAATCTATTAAGTAAATTGAAACATAAATGAAAAAAAATAAAAGAATGAGTCACATCATTTGGTTTCTACCCAAACTGAGCTATGACATCCTGGAAAAATGACCTAGCCTTGCATATTCATACTAACACAGTTTTAACAGATGTATATAGTATTTGCTACAAGAGGCTTACAAATTGAGACTCTTGAAAGTTTCAATGTTCTTTATATTTCAAAGACCCTAATATCACACTTAACTTAGGTTTTAGAGAAGGTATTACTGTTGCTCACTTGATTCTTCACCTGATGAAATGCATTCCATTCTTCAAAACCCAGCTCAAAAATAAAACTGTCAAATCTTATGTAGATCCAGCAGTGTCACTTTTTGAACTTTATCCCAATTAAATAATCAGTCAAGTGTGTAGAGATGTACAAGGATGTTCATCACAGCATTGTCTAAAATAGAAAAAAATAGACCTGAGTCAAACAGAATTAGAGTGCTAAACAAATTGTGACTTACTCTTTTATAACTGTAGTCAGGAAAATAATAATATCTATTAGAAAAATAGTTATAAAATATTGGTGAGTAAAAATATTAATATGATTCTGTTTTAAATATATTTATACAAATGGAAATTTGCAAAAATGACTATTTTACAACATTGAAACACTTTGAAATGTTAAAAACGATTAGTTCTGGATGGAGGGGATTATAAAATTTCAAAATAATTATTATTCAGTTTCTAATTTTTCTATACTAGTCATGTATTACTTGTGTTATTTCTTAAAGGAGTAAATAAAAAGAAAAAACCTGTTATTAATCTTTAGTTTATTGTGTTTTTCCACTTTGATTTGCCTTCTATTAAGCACAGACTCAAATTTAAAGCCTGTCACTAGCAATACATCATATCCTATGGCATATATTTTGTGTACTAACCCTATTTCTGGCTTCATATTATCTTTACATTTTATTTTGTCTTTGTCATGTTCATTCACTCATTTTTATCTTATTATATTTTTTGTGCTTTTATAAGTGCCAACATTTTAAATATGACCCTAAAATCCTAGAGGAGAACACAGGCAGCAACCTCTTTGACCTCACCTACAGCAATTTCTTACTCGACTTGTCACCAAAGGCAAGGGAAACAAAAGCAAACATGAACTATTGGGACTTCATCAGGATAAAAACTTGTATACAGTGAAGGAAATAATCAACAAAACTAAAAGGTAGTCCAACAGAATGGGAGAAGATATTTGCAAATGACATATCAGACAAAGGGTTAGTATCCAAAATCTATAAAGAACTTATGACACTCAACACCCAAAAAACAAATAATCCAGTTAAAAAATGGGCAGAAAACATGAATAGACACTTTCCCAAAGAAGACATCCAAATGGCTAACAGACACATGAAAAGGTGCTCAATCTCACTTATCATCAGGGAAAGACAAATCAAAGCCACACTGAGACACCACCTCACACCGGTCAGAGTGGCTAAAATTAACAACACAGGAAACAACGGATGTTGGTGAAGATGTGGAGAAAGTGGAACTCTTTTACACTGTTGGTGGGGATGCAAACTGGTGCAACCACTCCTAAAAATACTATGGAGGTTCCTTATAAAACTAAAAATAGAACTACCCTATGATCCAGCAATTGCACTATTAGCTATTTGCCCAAAGGATGCAAAAATACAGATTCAAAGGGGTACATGCACCACAATGTTTATAGCAGCATTATCAACAATAGCCAAATTATGGAGACAGCCCAAATGTCCATTGACTGATGAATGGATAAAGATTTGGGGTGTATGTGTGTGTGTGTGTGTGTGTGTGTGTGTGTGTGTATAAAACTCAGCCATCAAAAAGAATGAAACCTTGCCATTTGAAATGATATAGATGGATCTAGAATGCATTACCCTAAGCAAAATAAGTCAATCAGAGAAAGGTAAATACCATATTATTTCATTCATATGTAGAATTTAAGAAACAAAACAGATGAACATAGAGGAAGGGGGGTACAGAGGAGAGGGATACTCTGGATGGGCTAAATGGATGATGCATACTAAGAAGGGCACTTGTGAAGAGCACTGGGTGTTATATGTAAGTGATGAATCACTGAATTATACTCCTGAAACCAATATTGAACTGTATGTTATATAATTAAAATTTAAATTTAAAAAAAGAAAAAAATAAATGTCATGGAACTTCACCAACAGTATGTTTTAAGGAAGTCTGGCTATCAGCTTCAATAGGGTGTCAATAGGACAGCATATACCTTGGTGAATCTAACACAGTTTAAGCTGAATCTTAGCCTTGTGGGTTTAAAAAACTGATTTTTATCAGTCAACTAAAAATGGATTTGTCTCTCCAGAACAAATTCTCAGACCAGTGAAAAGAAGAATAGCATTGTATTAATTCTCAGTAAGAAATAAATCTAGCATTTATACCAAACGTCCATATTGATGTGATCAACTGATTTCCTTCCTGTTGGAAAACTACAAAGGGAGCTAAAATATCAGAAGTTTTCTTGGTTTTCATGGAATCAGAAATAGGGGCACTTTTTAAAAAATGATTATTTATTTTTGAGAAAGAGAGAAACAGAGCACAAGTGGGAGAAGAGCAGAGAGAGAAGACAGAATCCGAAGCAGGCTCCAGGCTCTGAGCTGTCTGCACACAGTATATAGTCTAGTATAGTGTATATACACTGCAAGAAAGAGGTGGCCTTGCCAAAGATCTCATAATTTTAGAGAAAAATAGTGAGGTATAGTGACGTGGATAAAAGCATGGGTTTTAGAGAAAGGCAAAGTGATTTGAGATCCCAGTTCCACCATGTTCTATGTGAACTTGAACTCTAAGCCTCAGTTTTCTGTAAATTGAGCATTTAGGTAATAACAGAGGAGGCTTAAGTGTAAACCACTTTAAGTTGAGGATTTTCTATACCAAGTGTAATAGTTCTGGTAGGAAATGTTAATTCGCTAGGCTGTAAAAATAAAATGGTAATTCAGAAAAATAATTGCAACCATCTAAGATTTTTCTTTCCTATTAAATATTAGGCTTTCTTAGTAACATCTCAAATAACTGTCAGTCACTTTTAGTTATTTAAATAGTCTAATTTTCTTTTTTTTAATTTTTATTTATTTATTTATTTGAGAGAGAGAGAGAGAGCACACGAGCTGTGGAAAGGGGCAGAGAGAGAGAAAAAAAAAATCCCAAGAAGGCTCTATGCTCAGCATGGAGCCCCATGTGGGGCTTGATCCCACAACCCTGGGATCATGACCTGAGCCAAAATCAAGAGTTGGACACTCAACCAATTGAACCACACAGGCACCCCTCATTTTCTTTTTTTAGAAGTTTATTTATTTTGAAAGAGAGAGAGAGAGAATGAGAGAGAGAGAAAGAGAAAGAACAGGCCAGGGAGGGGCAGAGAGAAGGAGAAACAAAATCCCAAACAGGTTCCATGCCATCAGCACAGAACCCCATGTGGGGCTCAAACTCACAAACTATGAGATCATGACCTGAGCAGAGATTAAGAGTCTGAAGTTTAACCCACTAAGCCACTCAGGTGCCCTGCCCCTCATCTTCATATTAAGATTCCATTCTGTTCATTTTGAAGTTTCACATGCATAGTTATTTGAAGGCTTTCTCATACCCATCTCAGTTTATGGGTGATTACAGAACAGATGTTCAAAATGTGATCCAGGTACTGGTGCTAAACTGATATCTGGTTGTTGCTGCACTATAATAGGATAAGGAACTTTCACCAGAGTGAAAATCAACTACATTGCTAAACACAGTTTGTAGTTGAAATGAAAGGAGAAATAAACAAATCCATAATTACAGTTGGAATTTCAACACTCTTCTCTTAGTAATAAGAGAGTAATAAGACAGTAATAAGAGAAGTAATAAGTAGAGGGGCACCTGTGTGGCTCAGTCGGTTAAGTGTCCGACTTCACCTCAGTTCATGATCTCACGGTTTGTGGGTTCGAGCTCCACATCAGGCTCTATGCTGACAGCTTGCTCAGAGCCTGGAGCCTGCTTTAGATTCTGTGTCTCCTCTCTCTGCCCCTTCCCTGCTGGCACTTTGTCTCTTTCTGTCTCTCAAAAATAAATAAATGTTTAAAAAAAAGTTAAAAAAAAAGAGAATAAGTAGATGGAAAACCAATAAAGATGTAGAAGACTAAAAATGCTATCATACAAATTGACCTAATTGATGTTTTCAGGGCATGCCACTCAACAAAAGCAAAATGCAAATTCTCCCAGGTGTGCATGCATAATATTTTGAACTGAATAAAAACGAAGATACATCAAAATTTATGACATGTAACCAAGGGTGTATTTAGAGAAGAATTTATAGCCATAATTACTTAAATTAGTAAAAATAAAGTCTAAAATCTATTATCTAAACTTCTACTTAAAAAAAAAGAAAAAAAACTTTAAAGAGAAAAATCAAACTCAAAGTGAGTAGGAGAGAAATAATATAGAGAAGAGAAGAAATTAATTAAAGAGAAAATAAAAATAGAGAAAAATCTCAAAATAACTTCTTTAAAAATAATAGATATTATGAAACTATAGCTAGAATAATAAGAACAAAGAGAGAAGGCACAAATTATCAATGTCAGTGAAAAAAGAGAACATATTGCTACAGAGCCTACAGACTGATAAAAGATAATGAGGTGATATTATGAACAACTTTCTGGCAATAAATTCAACAAGTTATATAAAATGGCCATCACTAAAGATGCAGCCAATATTAAAAGAACAACCAGAGAAACTTAGGAGCAGCTTTATGGCAATACTTTCAAAAACCTAAATGAAGTGGGCAAATTCCACAAAAGGCACAAATAACCAAAACTAACACAAGAGAAATAGAAAAATATGAATAGCTGTATATATTAAGATATTTGATTTTGATTTCAAAACAGTCCCCTCAAGGTAACTCCAGGGTCAGATGGCTTACCTGGTGAATTATAGCAAACATTTAAAGAATTACACAATCGTATACCAACTCTTCCAAAATTAAGAAGAGGATAATTGCCAACTCATTTTATGAAGATACTATTACCCTGAAACAAAACCAAAGACATTATAAGAAAGAAAACTATAGAGAAATATCTGTTAATATAGGTACAAAGCTCCTGAGCAAATTATTAACAAATCAAATCCAACAATATATGAAAAAAATAATGCATCATTACTAACTGGAGATTTTCCCAAGGATGCAAGCTCATGAAACCTTTGAAAGTCAATTAGTATAATTTACTCTATCAATAGACTAAAAGGGAACTAACTGCATGATCATCTCATGCAGTAAAGTCATATGACAAATTGCCATAACTATTCATTATAAAAATGCTAGCAAACTAGTAATAACTTTGGATTCTGTGTCTCCCTCTCTCTCTTCCCCTCTCTCACTCACACTCTCTCTCTCTCTCAACATAAATAAACATTAAAAAAAAAGAAAGAAAGAAAGCCTTGGCAAGTTCCCAGGAAATAAGATTATCTTAAGAACAAAATGAAAGAGAAATGAAATATTTGCGCAAACATTTGTATATAAATGTTCTTAGAAGCTTTATTTATAATAACTAAAAGCTGGAAGCAATCCAAATTTCTATCAAGAGTTGAATGGAGAAACAAAATGCAGTATATTCACACTAACATACAACTTAAAAATAAATAAACTGTGGATACAGTTAACAATATCATGCAGAGCAGAAAAAAATCCAAACACAAAAATATACATACAGTATAATTCCATTTTTATTAAATGTTTAAAAGACAAAACTAATCTCTCATGACAGAAAGCTGATCAGCGTTTGCTTGAGGTTGAAAGATTGAATAGGAAGATACATACCCAGAAAGGTCATATGTAAGTGATCTGGTCACCAGACTCAGCTAAACCCAGAGGGTAGGTTATCCTATTACAGATGCCAGATGTGTGAGAGAATAAGCCCCCAAGAGGATTCCAGGAAGCAATCATTTCAGTATTCCCAGACGAAAAACCACAGACATCCTGGGAAGAAACCAACCAATATAGCTGTACTGTGTCCAAATTCATAACTACAGAATCTCTACACATAATGAAATATTGGTCTATGCCACCAAATCTGGGATAATTTGTTACACTAATAGTTAACCAAACTAAAGACACTTAAATACATCACAGTAAAATGGTTGAAAATACAAGACAAAGATAAAATTATAAAATGCAGCTGAAAAAAAAAACCACATTATATTAAAAACAACAACAACCAACAAAAGACTCATTAATGACGTTTCTGTAGAAATAATGAAAATTGGGGGGCACCTGGGAAGCTCAGTTGGTTAAGTGCCTGCCTCTTGATTTTGCCTCCTGATCTTGCGGTTGGTGGGATGAAGCCCTTCTCAGGCTCTGTGCTGTCAGCAGAGCCTTCTTGGATTCTCTCTCTCCCTCCCTCTCTCTCTCTCTCTGCCGCTCCCTTGCTCTCATTCTCTCTCTCTCAAAATTAATAAATAAACTTTAAAAAATAAGTACCAGGGGCACCTGGGTGGCTCAGTCGGTTAAGCGTCCGACTTCAGCCAGGTCACGATCTCGCGGTCCGTGAGTTCGAGCCCCGCGTCGGGCTCTGTGCTGGTGGCTCAGAGCCTGGAGCCTGTTTCAGATTCTGTGTCTCCCTCTCTCTCTGCCCCTCCCCCATTCATGCTCTGTCTCTCTCTGTCTCAAAAATAAATAAAGGTTAAAAAAAATAAAAAAAAATAAGTAACAAAAATTGGAATATAATGGAACATCTTTAAATTGCTTAAACTTTAAATTGCATCTTTAAATTATAACATGTAACTTTAATTTTTAGAATAAAAGCAAAATAACTTTTATGAATAAACAAACTGGAATAATTAATTTAGCAGCAGCAGGCCTACACTAAAAGAAATACTAGAATAGAAAATTTTATAGTGGTTGTTAGAGCTGGAAGTGAGGGAGAGCTGAACTGTACATTTTAAATGGCTGAATTTTATATCATGAAAGTTATATCTCAATAAAGCTGTTGAAGAAAGAAAGGAAGAAAGAAAGAAAAGAGAGAAAAAGAGGAATGAAGGAATAAATGAAGGAACCAAGGAAAGAAGGAGGAAAAAAAGAAAATAAGTCTAAATGTGTTCTTCAAGGAGAAAAAAATAATCTCAGATAGAAAGCCAGGGATGTATGAGACAGTGAAGAGCAACAAAAACTATAAACATAGAGATAAATCCAAATGCATATTTTCTGTATAAAACATTAATGATAATGTCTTGTGAAATGTTAACTATAAAGACAATTAAAATATATGATGAGTGGATTATATATTGGGAGAGAAATAAACAGAGAAAGTGTTCCCCGTTCTTGCATTGTTTTGGGGAAGAGGGAAAAACTACCAATTAACGTAAAGATTTGTTAAGTCAAGAGTGCATTATTCCAAATCATGTCTGGTAAAAAGATTTGTATCCTGAATATATAAAGAATTCTTTTTTTAATTTTTTTTAAGTTTATTAATTTATTTTAAGAGTGACAGAGACAGTGCAAGTGGCAGAGGGGCAGAGAGAGAGAGAGAGGAAGAGAGAGAGAATCCCAAGCAGGCTCTGCACTGCTAGCACAGAGCCCAACATGGGCCCTGAACCCACAAACCATGAGTTCATGACCTGAGCTGAAATCAAGAGCCGGATTCTTAACTGACTGAGTCACCCAGGCTCCCCTATAAAGAATTCTTAAAAATAAAAAATAAAAAACAACCCAATGTAATAACGGAAAAAAGATTGGACAGACATTTCGTCAAAGAGAACACACAAAGAAAACACTAATCACATTAGAAGATGCTCGATATCATTAGTCATCAGGGAAACGTAAATTAAAATCATAATGAGATACCACTTCATAGCCACAAGAATGACTATCATCAAAAAGATGGATAATACCAAGTGTTAACAGGATGCAAAGAAACTGGAACCCTTGAGAATTTACAGATAGGAATGTCAAGTGTAGAGCCACTATAGAGAACAGCTGGGCAGCGTCTTACAAAGTTAAAAATACACTTCCCATATAGCCACTCCACTCCTAGGAATCTACCCAAAAGTAATTAAAATATATGTCCACACAAAGACATGTATACAAATTTTCATAGCATCATTATTCATAAGAGCCCCGAACTGGAAACAATCCAGATGTTGATAATCAGGTGAAGGTTAAAAAAAAAAAAAAAGGTATATTTATACAATGGAAGACTATTCATCCAAAAAAGGAATGAACAACTAACACACGCGGCAAAGGGATAATGAAATTATCTTAAATATAAAAAGGACATTATGCTAAATAAAAAAAGTGAGGTATAATGACTGCATATTGATTTCATTCATATAAAATGTCCATGAGAGAAAAAATGTAGACACAGAAAGCAGATCAATGGGATCAGAGATCACTAGCAGGAGGGAACTTTGGGAGTGATTCAAGTGCTCTAAAATTGGGTTGTGGTGATGGTTTCAGAATTCTATAAACTTACTAAAATTCATTGAATTGTCTACTTACAAGAGATGATTTTAGAGTATGAAAATTATCTAATAAAACTGTTAAAACAAAGGGAACAAAATGGCTGAAAGTAAAACAGTAGGAAAAAGCATACCAGGAAAATTCTATACCAAAAGAAATCTCAGATCACAGTATTAGTATTCAAACAGATAAACACAGTATGTTTAAAGTGATGGAAACTTTTCTATAATTTTCCAAAAAGTTTTAAATTTTTGGTGTACTGTACTCAAACATTATTTTAGAATATATTTCATCTCCTGTTCAGTCATTAGTCATTGAAATTACTCCCAAAATATTGGTGCTAAGCTCCAAAGGCCATTCTCTCAGTTTTATTCATATTTACCTTTATCATAGTTTTTCCTCATTGGTCTTCACAAAATCTAATGATAGAATTCTGTGTTTTTGTTTAAAAAAAAAAAAGAGAAACTAAAGCTCAGAGAAGTGGAACAAATTTCCAAACATGACTCTGGTGTATTTCTTAATTAAGAATATCAAACTCTATATCCCTTAGGCATATTGCCTTTGTGCTGCTGAATTAGATACATTTTCATTTCAGATACAAGTTATAAAATGGAATCATTTATGGTCCATTCTCTCCCTATTCACAAAAAAACAGAATATACCCACACATATGAGAAAAAAATTAAATCACATTCTATCCTGATACCTATGTCACCCTCAGTTTTTCTGGGCTGTGCGTGTGTGTGTGTGTGTGTGTGTATGTGTGTGTGTGTTGATTTATTTTAAAGCTTCAGCCATCCACTCTTTGATGCCATAGTAAAGAGATTAGAGAGAGCCAAATGCACTGCAGTCCAGGGCAATAAACAACATGACACCACGGGGAGCCACCCTGCCTAAGATAACAACTCAGTAGGGCAGCATTATCTGTCAGGTCATAATTATGAATATCTTTATGGTCCTGCTTGAGACTTCAGTAACTCTCCTAATCAGTCTCAGAAGTTATCCATGGGGTCTGAACAAAGTAGCAGAGGGAACAATGTGAACACTTTAAGATGTCTGCTTTCTTCCAGAGCGCTTAATCAGAGTTTAGTTTTCTACTCCCTAATGGATTGAAAGATGGACACAAAGAGATCAACCACTGAGAGTAATAGCTGCATACCTGTTATATAAATTTTCGGTCTGTGTATACCATATGAGAAAAGCAACCCAACTTATCTCCCAATACCTTAGGAAGTGCTAGAGATTACATTGGAAGGGAGGCAGGGAGGGGGAGGTGGAGAAAAGGCAAGGAGGAATGATTAACAAAAAAGAAAAGGATGACGTAACTTCTAAGTTATTATCCCCATGGTCTTGATGCTTGCCCTGAAATAATGTATCTTACTGCACAGAATAAACTCCTTAACAAAAAGGAGGAGAAGGGTAGTAGAAAGCTTCTGTAGATAATCAATAGCTGCTATTAATACTTAAATTACCATCTTTTAGTGTTTTTTTTCCTTTTGTTAAAGCCATATAAAAGTGGTATGGCTTTGTATATAGTAAAATGTAGTTGAATTGGGGAGAAAGTCTCAAAGGACTAAAATTATATTCACTTATAATAAAAAATAGAGAAAAGCACGCTATGAATGAATATATCACGATAATAAATGCTGGGGTTGGGGGGGGGGGATAAGTTTTCATTTAATCTTGCCTTACTCTTATACAAATATATACATTGACCTGGATCACTGTGACCCGGGATGAAAGAAATGAACTCGTAGCCTCACTGGGTCAGATAGACATCTTGACTAAGTTAGCATCAAGAAAGAAAGGCTAAGTAAAAAGCATTTCCTCTATGAATAAACCTATAATAAATCACATTTCATGAAACAACTCAATATCATAGAAAGAAAATGCTTTTGGTGAAGGGTTTTCTTAATAAATGATACTTAGAAATGTTGGATGACTTATGAAGACAACTTTTCCCTCCCTCACGGAAATAACCAACATTGTGGAAGGGAGCTCTGAAAGGTTAAGAAGTGTTCTTGTCACAAAAATATCTTGGTTGCCCAACATGATTCACAGAGTCCAGGAAAGGATAGTCCAGATCTGAAAGTAAAAGATAAAAGAAAAAAGTACCAACATTGCATTTTCTCGGAATAGTGGACTTCCTTAAATATTTAGGCAAATTGAAAGAGTACTATGACTTGACAGACAGCTGAAGGAAATAATTTGTCCCATGAGGTACTGTTACCTTAATAGGTAAAAATTCATTAGCGACATTATTAACCTCTTGGTCATTGGGAGATATGCTAAGAGAATTTTAGCATCCATGTTTCATACTAGCAAAATTCCTTTCATCTTGATTTTTCAGATACCATTACAGCAGTTTTGTCAGTCATAATTTCTAGACAAGGAAAAGAATGTCTAACCATACACTGTAAAAAACACAACAGGGGCGTCTGGGTGGCTCAGTCGGTTAAGCGGCCAACTTCAACCCAGGTCATGATCTCGCGGTCCGTGGGTTCGAGCCCTACGTCAGGCTCTGTGCTGACAGCTCAGATCCTGGAGCCTGTTTCAGATTCTGTGTCTCCCTCTCTCTGACCCTCCCCCGTTCATGCTTTGTCTCTCTCTGTCTCGAAAATAAATAAACATTAAAAAAAATTTTTTTTTAAATAAAAAAAAACACAACAGCTTCACTTCCACTATAAACGCTGCTCTAAACCAGCCAAAACCAGTAAGTAAGTACACAGAGCAATTCCAGTATTGTTGCTCAAGGACAAGTGCCTAATAGTTTCATTCCAGGACAACTTTTTATCAACAGCTTTATATACACAGATAACAACTGGAATCTACACACCAGAAGTTCAAACATAAGTGTGAATAAGAATTATGTAAACAGAATCATCAACTCTCCCTACAATCAGGGGCCTTTCCCAACCTTCCAATTACCATCAACAGCAGACTGCTTCTCCTTTTGGCTTGATTGTCCTTCATAATTAATCACACACCTGTCTAATCCTCCTCTAAAACAAAACGTGGTCTGTGAATGACCTGCATCCAAATCGTCTTGAATTCTTTTTAAAATACATATTGCTGTGCCTCACTCCACACCCATTAAATCTGAACACCTGGGAGAAGATCCCTGAAATCTGCATTTTAGAGCATTCTACCAGATACTGTTCTGTACCCAGAGTGTCAAAATCAATCCGAGTCTTGGTTTTCAATTACTCCTGCCACTTCTTTTTTGTTTTTTAATTTTTTTTAACGTTTATTTATTTTTGGAACAGAGAGAGACAGAGCATGAACTGGGGAGGGGCAGAGAGAGAGGGAGACACAGAATCGGAAGCAGGCTCCAGGCTCTGAGCCATCAGCCCAGAGCCCGACGCGGGGCTCGAACTCACGGACCGCGAGATCGTGACCTGAGCCAAAGTCGGACGCCCAACCGACGGAGCCACCCAGGCGCCCCTCCTGCCACTTCTTTAATCTGAATTCTTATCACTACATATCAAGAAGCTGATAACAGTATGGTAGTTTATCTCTTTGCCTGTATCTCCTTCTCCAATACCCTCTGCAGACCAGTGTGTAAAAGTCTCAACATCCTTTTCATCACAAATCTTTTCTGCTCAAAATTCTCAATGGCTTTTCATCATATTTCAGGACAAATTCAAGCTTCCCAACTAAGCATTTAAGGACTCCTATGAAGCGACCTTGTAGAAGTGTATGTCTGGTCCACTGACATTTCTCACTCTGTGTTCCCCTCTAAACAGTTCTGATAACACTAGACTCCAACTTATTTCTTGCATTTCCTACTCTTTCTCGTCTCCACGTCATCCATCTTTCTCTTTATATGCCCTAAGGCTCTCCTTAGTTTTCCAAAATCTAGTTTTCCAAGAAGGAAATACAGAAGCACCTTCACTTTCTCTACCATGGTAGGAAATATTCTAAAATGCCATGAGTTTCTAGACATATTTAAGAAATCCTATTAGTATCACTATTAGTATCACTATCAGTATCACTATTACGTGATTTGGTGTAAATTTATCAGATAAATATGAAATAATATACCAGATATCTGGTACATTACAGGAAAGACTAATTTTTTTTTACCACTCTACCATTTATTAGGTAGTGCAGTAGTTATGGTATTTGCATGCTATCTTTCTATGTAACCTGTTTCTGCTGAAAATAAGCTCTCATTTTCATGTGAAACCTACTCCATGTGGTCCAGGTGGAGCTGACCTTGTCCTATCATCCCTATGACATAAGCCCAGCATATCAGATTAGTCCACCCACCACCACCCCCAACACACACACATTCACACCAAACTTCAGGGACTGGCATTTTCCCAAGTCGATTAGATCAATCCTTGACAACTTTGCTGGACCCTGAAGAAGTGGACATTAATCATTGAAATTGCTGGCTATGCCACTGAAGTAAGCCTACAGCTGCCAGAAGTCCAGCTTGGCTACTATGTTAGAAAATCTTCTCCCAAATTAAACCAACTAAGAGGAAAATGGGACTGAAGTGGGGAAAGGTAATTTCCCGGTAGTATCATTTTTATCCCGAAATCTGTAATACCTAAGATGTAACTGTAAACTTTTCATTTATAGGAGCCAATGAATTTCTTTGGGGTTAACATAATTTCCACTAGTTTTCTGTCACTTTTATGCAAGAGAGCCCTGACTGACACAGAAATATCAGGAAGTAGGATGCTGCTAGTAACAGAATTAAAAATGTGAGAGGGTGGGGACGCCTGGGTGGCTCAGTGGGTTAAGCATCTGACTCTTGATCTGTGCTCAAATCATGATGTCACAATCGGTAAGATCCAGCCCTGCATCGGACTCTGTGCTGACAGCATGCAGCCTGCTTGGGATTCTCTCTCCCTCTCTCTCCACCCCTCCCCCACTTGTTCTCTCTCTTTCTTTCTCAAAATAAACTTTAAAAAAAGTGAGAGGATTTAGTTAACATAGGTGAGGACCTGGGTATTAAAGGCAACACCTGGATGAGACATTGACTTATTGCCTACTTAGCTTTGGATATGAGTACATTATTGGTTCCATGTCTAATAATGCCACTGCCTTCCATATCATAGTGTTTGTCTGTTTACCCTGCTTTTTCTCATTCTTATTGCTATACAGTTTGTCTTTTCACAGAAACCCCAATTTATGACTGCTTTCATTTCATCCTCACTTTCCACAGAGATGAGCAAGTAACCCAAGATGGGCCAATCAGAGTACCTGATACTTGCTTACAAGATACTCAGGGATGGTCTATGATCTAGCTCAGACCAGTCACAAACTTCATTGCAACTTTAGCTGCAAATAACAGAAAATAGGTCTTTTCTTTCTTGCTTTCTTGCTTTCTTGCTTTCTTTCTTTCTGTTGACACACAATGTTACATTAGTTTCAGGTGTACAATGTAGTGATTCAACAAGTTTATACATTATGCTGTGCTCACCACAAGTGTAGCTATCATGTGTCCCCATATATCACTATTACAATATCATGGACTATATTCTCTATGCTGTGCCTTTTATTCGCATGAATTATTCATTCTATAACTGGAAGCCTGTATCTCCCACATCTCTTCATCCATTTTGCCCATACCTCCACCTCCCAGCAACCATCAGTTTGTTCTCTGTATTTCTGAGTCTGTTTTGGCTCTGTGTTTGTTTTGTTTTGTTTTTTAGATGCCACATATAAGTGATATCATATGGCATTTTTCTTTCTTTAATTTATTTCACTTAGCATAATACCCTCTAGGTCCATCCATTCTCTCAAGTGGCACAATCTCATTCTCTATATAATATATAATATAAATATAATTCCATATGTATATTATTCCACATATATCACATCTTTCTTATTCATCTGTTCATTGATGGACATTTAGGTTGCTTCCATATCTTGGCTGTTGTAAATAATGCTGCAATAAACATAGGGGTGCATAATATCTTTTCAAATTAGTGCTTTCATTTTCTTTGGGTAAATATCCACTGGTGGAATTATAAGAGCATATGGTGGTTCTATTTTCAATTTTTTTGAGGACCCTCCATAGTATTTTCCATAGTGGCTGCACCAATTTTTATTCTCAAAATCCTCATTGACACTTGTTATTTCTTGTCTTTTTGATACTGACCATATCTTGCTGGTAGAAGGTAATATCTCATTGTGGTTTGACTTGCATTTCCCTGATGATTAGTAATGCTGAGCATCTTTTCATGCATCTGTTGGCCATTTGTATGTCTTTGAGGCATATTCTTTTGACTGAAACTGTTAGCTACAAAGATAATATGAATTTATAACTTCCCTCCAATAGCTAACTCTACCACCAATCAGGAAGACATTGCCTGAGATTAAAGATATTACAGAGGAAAGAAGAGATGATGGGCGGGGAGAAAATAAGTGACCTCAAATCATCCAGTTAGCCAAAAGGTAGCTCTATCCCCTATGCTTCTCAGTTATGCAAACCAGTAAATCCTTCAATAAACTATACCATGTCATTAATTTCTTTTTTAAATCCTATAGTTCCAATAGCAAATTAAATGGAAATTTAAGGAGAAAGTCAACAAATTATTTCATAGTATAATAAAAATCCACATTCACTTGTTTCTTTCCATTTTACAGCCATATTTAATTACTTTCCTCCAAAAGTACTTAAGGGTACACCATTCCAGACAAATGTCACTTAGCAGCTTTTCAGAGGTTTTCAGCTGTTATGTTAAAGGCCCATTTCAAACACTATAATTCTTCTTGACACATGCAAAGTGTTTCAAACACACAAAATAACTAAACTAGCTAGCTAGTGTCACATGACCTTTTTCCATGTCTTTAAAAGCATATATTCCAACAGCAGTATTTATAGTTCACCTCTCATCCCTGTATCATTATTTCAGAAGTATTTGCTTCTGTGATTCTGATCTCTTTATACTCTTGGTTCAATAATGCCGTTATTAATAACAAAGACACCACTACTACATATTGGTGAACGTAGTGGGGTCAAAAACATTCCAATTTTGTTTTCAACCCATTTACTGCTGAACACACCACATTAATGCTTAAAGACCTAGTGCTTAAAGACCTAATGCTTAAAAAGACCTAGAATCTGGGGCACCAAGGTGGCTAAGCATCCGACTCTTGATTTCAGCTCAGGTCATGATCTCACAGTTTGTGGGATCAAGACCTGCATGGGGCTCCAAGGTGACAGAGTGAAGCCTGCCTAGAATTCTCTCTCCTCCTTCTGCCATTTCTCTGCATGTACATGTTCTCTCTCTCTCTCTCAAAATAAATAAATAAACTTTAAAAAAAGACCTAGAATCTTCCCAATTCCTCTTTTTTCCCCCTTTTTATTCACTTAATTGAATCAAAAATATACTTTCATGATACAGTCTCCTATAAAGGAGGGTATGATTAGAACATTGAAAAATCCTGGGGCACCTGGGTGGCTCAGTTGGTTAAGCATCCAACTTCGGCTGAGATCATGATCTCACAGTTTGTGCGTTCGAGCCCTACATTGGGCTCTGTGCTGACAGCTCAGAGCCTGGAGCCTGCTTTGGAATCTGTGTCTCCCTCTCTCTCTCTGCCCCTCCCCTGCTCATGCTCTGTCTCTCTCTGTCTCAAAAATAAACAAAACAATAAAAAACTTTAAAAAGTAAAATAACATTGAAAAATCCTTGTTCTTTCTTCATATAGAAACTAAAGAATAAAAGACGTTGGAAGTTTGATATTGTATCAATCAGATTTCTCAGCAGGACACGGAATTCACTTGCTGGTGATTCAAATAAAGAGACTTTGGTGAAGGGAGTCCTTAAAAGGGTGAGAAGTGTGGGCAGAGATAAGAAAATAAACAAGGGATGGAGAGGCACTCAAAAGCCAGCATTAGTGGAAAGTCCTCACCACCACAAGGGCCGAAGAGACTAAAAAAAAAAGCATTACCTGAACCCTAGAAAGCTGAACTCTAGAGAAGAGCCACACGAGGAAGCTGCAGTGGCGGGAAAACACAGACATTGCCAAGGATGGTCAGGGTGGTAGTCAGAGGAAAGAAATATCCTACCCTCTGTCCCTCTGCCCTCTAGTCCACTGCTAATGCCTCTTCTTGGTGAAATATGACCAGAAGCAGCCAATGGAGAAACCCAGGAAGGGAAGCAGATCAAAGAGTTCATTCTTGTGGGGCACAGAGCTAAGCAGAGAAAAGTGATATGGATCAAGGGCGTAGGGATGAACATAAAATAACCAAATATGAAGAATAATCATGACCTACTGGAATATTCCAGTTGTTCCCCAAATTTAATTTTACCCACTGGTTAATATTTGGCAAGATTAATTCCCCCTTTTCCTTGTAACAGTGTAGAGAGATTGAAAAATTTAACCCTTTTGTGTATTTTAGTAACCAGCTTCCTTTCTCTTGTTACTTACATTTTGAAAGATAATGCTGACTTCCTAATTTTAATATTTTATCTCTCAAAGTAAGTTACATTACCCTCTATCTTAGATTATTTTGTAAGGCAGAATATTTGCATTCTTTAAATCAATACATTGGCTATTTACCTCTCCCTTCCCCCAGTAAAAATTAAGACTCTACCCTGAGGTAAAGAATTTAGACAGAGCATTTGTATTAGGGAACTGACTGAGAACTCCAAGGCTAAATAATCTGTGCCCAGGAATCTTTGGGGATTTTTTCACTCAGTTCCATTCATTAAACATTTACTCAGCACTATTTAACAGACAGAATGTTTTCCTTAAACTACATATGCTTTTGAAAAAGGGACAGGTAATCCTTAGCAGAATAATAGTGTGGGATATTAGTTACATGAAGTGTGGAAATAAAAAAAGATATTAGCCAGTAGGTTACTAGGAAAACAACTTAAGGAAAAGGGGGGGGAGGGGCATAAGCTTAACAGTGAAATATCATTTCTATGGAATTTTCCTTAAATTCTAACATTGTCCTCACTTACTGGATTATATGGCTTTGGCATTTTGATATTCTCCCCAGATTATATCCCTGTGCCTACTATAGAAAACAAAATAATTCTTCTGACATAACAAGGTGGATAAAAAATGTGATGGAATAGGGAGGACAGATACTAAGATGTGAAATAGCAACGCCGATGGCCCGAAGGTTTACAAATTGCTTTCCAGAGTTTGCATCACAGCAATTTTCACTCACTTTGAAGGTTTCTCAAGGGCAAACAATGTTTCCCTCTCCAAGCAAACAATTCCACTTGCAGCAGGAATAAGGTGTACTGTGTATATCCAGACACCAAAGCTAATAAAGCAAACCTGATAAGAGGAGGTTTGGAATTGAATCTCTTCCAAATGATCTTGTTCTCTTCACTGGGGAAGAAGCACTTAGTGTATTAGTCACACATTAGCAGACTATACATGCAGAACTCATCAGTTACAAAAAAAAAAAAGATGGTTTTAAACGAATGTCAGAAATCTGAGATTAAAAAAGAAATACTGATAAAGACCCTGTATTCTTGTCTCATTCACGTCAACATTATTATGAAAAATGTTTGACTTACCTTTGCCTATTCATTTCAAACTTCAGAAGCCTATTTCTATAAAGAAGGATAATACTAGTTAATGCCATGAAAGCACTATGAGGAATTCATTGATAGACAATTCTAAAGTGATTATTACTGCTATTTCAGCAATGCCCAGTTGCTCTCTAACATAATCAAGAGAAAACTCCCTTGTAAAAATGCTCACGTTAAAGCAGACTGGGCCCCAGTTCAGCAAACATGGAAAAGGAAAGTTGATCCAAATTTAACTCACGCTGGGAAACACAGCTATTGCAAAGTGAAAATGGTCAGATCGCTAGAAATAGCACATGCCGGACATATTTCTATTGTAATACTCCTACTGGCAAGACAGAGTACAACAGAAAATCCAAAATTAGACTAATTTTACAGAAAACGATAAAGCACAGATTCTGAATCCTCAGTTTAGATACCATATACCAAATCATACTTTTAATCTTTTTTTCTTAAGAACTCATGTAAAATAACACAGAGAAACTTGCTTAGCATATACTCGCTAATTTTAGCTACAGAGGAGTCGATAATGGCATTTCTTGGAGAAAGAATGTGATGATAAACTATGGTACAATATTGCCTACTACAAATGACCAATAACCATAAGCAAATATTATTAGATTTACTATTAGTCAATGAACTGCAAACTAAAATATCCATCAGATGCTATTTTTCACTCAATAGATGGGAAAACATCAATAATATCCACTGTTGGTGAGGGGTTGGAAAAACAAATGTTCTCATACCCTGTATCTGCCCTGAGGAAAGGGGAAAAGGAGACAAAAGTGGGAAATTCATGTCAAAATCCTTAGAAATATGTGCACTCTTCCTCAAGAATTTCATTTCTAGGATTTTATTTAAAGGAAATGATCATTCACATGTCCAAATGTCTAATGTTTTAAGGTTGTTTATAATAACCAAAAATTTATACATATAAATGCCTATAGTGAAAATGGCATTCTTCTTATTCTTAGTACTTATTTTTGCAACAAGAATGTGTTATTTTCCTATATAGGAAAAAATAAATATGATTTCTTTGGGAAAGTATGAAGGAAATATGGTGGTAACACAAAAATTACAACAAAAAAAAATGAAAGGAAGAAAGGTAGGAAGGGAGGGAGAAAGAGAAGAATATAGGAAGGAAGGGAGGGAGGGAGGGAGAGAAGGAGGGAGGAAGGAAGGAAGGAAGGAAGGAAGGAAGGAAGGAAGGAAGGAAAGAAGGAAGGAAGGAAGGAAGGAAGGAAGAAGAGGGAAGAGAGGGAAGGGAGGGAAGCAAAAAACACCCTGCATAAGTTCTTCCTAGATTTGTTACCAACCATGATATTTGTCAATGTGTCTTCAAAAATGTACAGCCCTTCTTCATTTAGAAGCATATGAAATTAAATCACATGAAGCAAACAGCACATATCTGAGCAGAGAAAGACTTGAGATATTTCAGGTTACAAGACACAGAACCTGGGTCTCCCAACTGTATCTCACACATTCTCTGTTTTGACACACTTCTGCCCTACCTCTTCAGCTTCTATTCTCACTAATTCATTTACCCTATCATCTATGTATCTATCATCTAAATACTTACTAATCTACCTATGGATTATCTGCCTGGCCTTTTACCTATATACTGGGACCTTTCCCCATCCATCTTCATTCTATCCCAACCCCCTCCCATCCTTCCCAACCTCCACAAAGTAAGGCTTTAAAGTTTTGATGAAATGGAATTGTGCATTTTCAAAACAATTGTAAGCATGATATGAAACCATTGCAGATATATGACAGGGGTTATTAGATAAAAATTAGAATGTGTCTAGTATGTAGGTTAGAATGACATGCAAGAATTCAAAATCTGTGTATGGTCCACATACATAAAGATGTGAGTGAGGAACGCCACACGGGGTTACACACATGTAAAAGGAGATGAACATTGCCACACAGGTTTGTATTAAGTTTCCACCTCACTGGCATTCTGCCTCTAACAAAGTAGTAGTAAAAAATAATAGCTTCCTTACGTCTGTTATGTACCAGAGCACATAGCTAGACATTTTACCTTTTCTATCTCTAATCTTTGACAACAACCCTAAATGCTAGTATATTACCTCCAATTTACAGAGAAAGAAGTTGAAGCTACTAGACATTATTTGCTGAAGATCACACAACTAGCAAATGGCAAAGTTAAATTAAAATCTGGCTTAAACCCAAAGCCCTTCCATTGTGCTACATTTTCTTCCCATGACCTAGCCCAAAGGCTTAGAGATATTGATCTCCTGACTTCCTGAGATATTGATATCCTGACTTCCTTTAATAATGTGCCTTTCATGAATATAACAAGTCTTGAATTTTTTTATTTTATATTTTCATTAATGTATTATGTTGTAAAAATTCTTGAGCACATACATTGCCCATTTTTCTCAGGGTCTCAAAGTCACTTTCTAATGGTAAAAGTCCCCACCATGTCTAGCCAGTTCTGTATACATAGCAAGAATGAAATGACACATGTAGGTTAGGTGGGTAGCACCTCCTTGTCCTTACCTTAAAGTACACCTATTCAAGATTCAAAACAAATCCTAGTTTTGCTTTTTCTTCCTATAAATTCCTTCATGTTTACATTTGACATAAATTCTGTCTATTCACCCTCTCCAGACTGAGGAGTCCTAGATTTTCAGTGCAGATTTATCATAAGCTGCTCCATTATCTTGATTCTTTCCACTATATTTTCCTTCATAAGCTTTGCTTCTCCTTTATTATATATTAGGACCAGAACTTCATACAGTCTGTCACATTTTATATAAAAGCAAACCTAAAAGAAGGCAGGTATAAGAAAATTCCTAAAGTACCTAAAATCTATAAAGAATTTATGAAACTCAACACCCAAAAAACAAATAATCCAGTTAAGAAATGGGAGGAAGGCATGAATAGACATTTTTCCAAAGAAGACATCCAGATGACTAACAGACACATGAAAAGATGCTGAACATCACTCATCATCAGGGAAATACACATCAAAACTACAAAGAGATATAACCTCACACCAGTCAAAATGACTAAAATTAACAACACAGGAAATCATAGATGTTGGCGAGGGTGCAGAATCTTATACTGCTGGTGGGAATGCAAACTGGTGCATCCACTCTGGAAAACAGTATGGAGATTATTCAAAAGTTAAAAATAGAACTACCCTACAATCCAACAATTGCACTACTAAGTATTTATCCAAAGGCTACAAAAATACCGATTCAAAGGGATATATGCACCCTGATATTTATAGCAATGTTATCAACAATAGCTAAATTATGGAAAGAGCCCAAATGTTCATCAGCTGATGAGTGGGAAAAGAAGGGCTGTTTTATATAGAATAGAATATTACTCAGCCATAAAAAAAGAATTAAAACTTGCCATTTGCAACAATGTGGATGGAGCTAGAGTATATTATGCTAAGCAAAATAAGTCAGAGAAAGACAAATACCATATGATTTCACTCATATGTGAATTTAAGAAATGAAGCAGGTGAACATATGGGGAGAAAAGAGAGAGGCAAACCATAAAACAGACTCTTAACTATAGAGAACAAACTGAGGGATGCTAGAGTGGGTAGGGAAATGGGCTAAATGGGTGATGGGTATTAAGGAGGGCCACTTGTGATGAGAACTGGGTGTTATGTGTAAGTGATAACTTGATGTGTAAATGAAAACTTGAAACAAAAAGAAAAAGGAAAAAGAAAATTCTTAAAATTATTTTGAATAAATATTTGAGACAGAATGTAATTCAGTATCCCAAGTGTTCAATTAGCCATTTTGCCCAAGAAAGATAAAAGTAATCCAAAAAACTCAATTATCTTTCTTACCACAATTTGCATTATGAAAAATATGTCTAACTCTCTTACAACAATGTTCCAGATATGATTTGGTTTTTTTTATTAGACATACTTGTGAGAGACTTGACTTCTGAGCTGAGATAAGTTGCAGAAAGGTAAGCACAACAAACACATCCATTTGCTGGTGTGGATTGTAGCAGAGGTGACAATGTTCTGAAGTCAGTAGCTATTGCAGCAACTTCTCTGTTCAATGGGAAACCACCTGCTGGAAGCAGAAGAAGCAGCAATTTTGTGGTTCATTTCTGTGGTGAGACTTTGGGAGTCTATTCCTTCAAATGATTTTGTAAGTTATTTAATATTTGGTTATAAATCTCTTTATATTTAAACTAGCTAGAGTGGATTCAGTTCTCTGCAACTGAATGAATTTGGAGTGGGGGATATTTTTGGTTTTGTTGTTTTTAGCTGAACCCATGGTCAGTTATGCTTCTTGTTGTCAGAGGTTGAATGTTTTTGTCTGTATATTTAACCATTAGAATAGAATGTAAAGATCATCCCTGAAATATTTCTCTGAAATATTTTTAAACATAGTTAATTTCTATGTTGCTATTTGTTTTTCCAAAAATCAAAGTGGAAAAAAAAACTATACAAATCTACATCCCAGAGATTTTTATTTTCTTCCCAGAAGATATTCATTTCATACTGAGAGCTCTCTCTTACAGACAAAATCACCTTGAATTTTCTTCAAGTGCATGTTGAGATGGAACAGGAAAGATACCATTCAGTCTGCCATTCAGAGGTTGAGAAGTAGAGTGTAGAAGAATCTGGTATCCCTTCAAGGTGTTCTCTGGCATTATAAGTACACAATTAGGCAGATTTCAAAGTTGCTATTTGCTATTGTTACTGAGTCACCCCTGAACAGTGGCTATGCCTTCGATGTAGTCACTGGGGAGGCAAAACAATTTAGTTTGCCAAACCTTAAGAAATATTGCCCACACAGTGCCATAAGCATTTTGGGAGCAGTTGGTGCAACAACTTAAATTCAGCTCACGTAAATAAACTTTACCCCAAGTATTTATTAGCCTCCACACAATCCTCCATCTAACCAATTAACACAATCACTTCTCAAGTTCAGATACCCTCACATAACACCATAAAAACCAAGTGCCATCATTCACAATTCTGACATTAAGAGATAACAAATTCTTTATCCTTAGTTTAGAGATGTTTGCCATTAGTAATTTCTTCTCATGAGCTTTGACACCTCCCATTAGCACTGGGTAAGTTCTGGGTACATTCAGGCAGAAGTATAATGTTAGCACCAAGATTATCACTTAAATTATTTTCAAAAGTAAAGATACCCTACTCATCAAATGAAGGAAATGTCTAGCTCTCTAGCTAATTTAGTTGTCTAACACTCTAGCTTAGAAAGGTAACTTCAAAAGAGAAATGCCATTTATCCCCAGATAACCCTATCCATAGATAGACAAATGAAACACATTAAAGAATTTAGTGGCACCTGGGTGGCTTAGTAGGTTGAACGCAGACTTAGGCTCAGGTCATGATCTCACTGTTCATGAGTCTGGCCCCACATTTGGCTCTGTGCTGACAGTTCAGAGCCTGGAGCCTGTTTCAGATCCTGTGTCTCCCTCTCTCTCTGACCCTCCCCCACTTGGGTGCTCTCTCTCTCTCTCTCTCTCTCTCTCTCTCCCCCCCTCTCAAAAATAAAATAAACATTAAAAAAAAGAATGTAAAAGCCCATCTGTGAAAAAGAAAAAAAGACAAATATAAACTCAGGCAAAATATAAACTCAGCACCTGAAACAGGTGCTAACTTCAAACCTCTGTCTTAGGTTATTAGTGTAGTTTACTCCAATTTGATTCCAGAAACCCTTTTCCTTCCTTAGGCTACAAAAGCATCAATAGCTTCTTAGGGACTTGTCTTTGATGAGTCACTAACAGTTACAATCACCACTAGCAACAAAAAAGAGAGACAGACAGACGGAATAAGAGAATGAGAGAGAGAGAGAGAGGAAGGAGTTTGCTTCTCCAAAGATTCCAACAGCAAGCCTGTATCACCCAGTGCATGTTAAACTTAATCATTTAAATATTTATAAGCAGAAGCTTGCTGATGGACAGGGCTGAATGCTCCTCACTGCTCACAGAACCACACTACCATGTGACTGGAACCTCTAAAATACCAAGACGCGGAGTTCCATCTGTTAAGGCCTGCATCCCTGCTCATCTCTGACCCTCATGAATAAAATAAATGAAACACACAGATGAGGCAGCACATTCCTGGGTGATTATTAGTGACCTCAAATTAGAGTTTAAAAATAAGAAAGTGGTTCTCAACCTTAGTAGTACTGTAAACTCACAATCCATTGTTTCATTAGTTCAATTTAGTAGAATCTTTAAATAACAAGAGGTAGAATTGGACCCTGCTCTGTGGATTATTTGCATCACTGATCAGAAAACAGGATTTGTGCTTAACCTAGTTACAAGATTTAAAATAATTCTAGCTACTTATCCAGGCACATTCTCTAAATGCTCTGAAATTCTGCCATCTTGTGGGAATTTGGAAATACGACAAATGACCAGGTTCAAAATTTCATGCTTTACATAATTTAAAATCCCCGTGTAATTGTAAGCATGAATGGATACAGTGTTCATAATAGCACCTAACAAACCAAAGAAAATTTTATTTTCCTTCTATTCATATTTCATATAAAAATAAATTCAAGTTCTCTTTTCTCCTTATACTTTAATGAACTTAATCATTTTATTATTCCTCTTTTTACCTTTTATTATACTTTACATAAATCCATTTTTTTCTAGCTTAGTATTATTTGAGATTCATACTATATGTTTGGGGATTAAAAAACAATGATTTACAAATTTATTTTTCGTATACATAATGAAGTCACTCAAGATGTTAGGGTTTTTTTTTTTTAATCTTTTCTTCTTTGTTTCCAGAAAACCACAGAGCTCAGGGGAGAAATTCAAGTAAACTTTAACCTCTGATGTGACCAAGCAAATCCATAATTTGAAATAACTTACAACTAGTAGAAACTTGAAAGAAGTTGTAACATTTCCTTCCATTTTTCTCATATGTAGAAAAATGAAGGCCTATTTTAAGTTGTTCCCACTTATGAGATTTTTTAGTTTTCCTATCATATAAAATTCAAAAGTAATATATTTCATTTCTATAACTTATTTGAACATTTTATTCTTTCTCACTCTCTTCCTCTCCTTATACTTTAGTAAATTTATTTGTTTATTTATTTATTTTTATTTGTTTTTTAATTTTATTCAAATCCAGTAGAATTTAGTGATTCATCACTTACATATAACATCCAGTGCTCATCCCAACAAGTGCCCTCCTTAATTCCCAGAACCCATTTAAACCATCCCCCCACCCAACACCCCTCCAGCAATCCTCAGTTTGTTCTCGATATTTAAGAGTCTCTTATGGTGGGCTTCCCTCTCTCTCTTCATCTTATTTTTCCTTTCCTTCCATGTTCATCTGTTTTCTTTCTTAAATTCTACATATGAGTGAAGTCATATGATATTTGTCTTTATCTGACTGACTTATTTCACATTCTAGTTCCATCCATGTTGTTGCAAATGGCAAGATTTCATTCTTTTTTGATCACCAAGTTATAGTCCATTCTGTATATATGTATGTATGTATTCCATTCACATCTTCTTTATCCATTCATCAGTTGAAACATTTAAACTCTTTCCATAACTTGGCTATTATTGATAGTACTGTTATAAACACTGGGGTGCAGGTGCCTCTTTGAATCAGCATTTTTGTATCTTTTAGATAAATACCTAGTACTACAATTGCTGGGTTGTAGGGGTAGCCCTGTTTTTAATTTTTTGAGGAACCTACACATGGTTTTCCAGAGTGGCTGCACCAGTTTGCATTCCCACCAGCCATGTAAAAGTGTACTCCTTTCTCCACATCCTTGCCAACATCTGTTGTTTCCTAAACTGTTATTTCAGTCATTCTGACAGGTGTGAGGTGGTGTCTCATTATGGTTTTGATTTGTATTTCTCTGATGATAAGTGATGCTGAGAATCTTTTCATGAATCTGTGAGCCATCTGAATGTCTTCCTTGGAAAAGTGTCTATTTATGTCTTTGGCCCAATTCTTCACTGGATTGTTTGTTTTTGGGGTGTTGAGTGCCATAAGTTCTTTATAGATTTTGGGTACTAACCCTTTATCTGATATGTCATTTGCAAATGTCTTCTCCCATTCCACAGGCTGCTTTTAGTTTTGTTGTTTTCTTCACTGTGTAGAAGCTTTTAATCTTGATGAAGTCCCGATAGTTCATGTTTGCATTTGTTTCCCTTGCCTCCAGAGATGTATCTAGTAAGAAGTTGTTGTGGCCAAGGTCAAACAGGTTGTTGCCTGTTTTCTCCTCTAGGATTTTGATGGTTCCCTTTGTTACATTTAGGTCTTGCATTGATTTTGAGTTTCCTTTTGTGTAAAGTGTAAGAAAGTTGTCCAGGTTCATTTTTCTTCATGTCACTGTCTGGTTTTCCCAACACCATTTGCTGAAGAGACTGTCTGTTTTCCACTGGATATTCTTTCCTGCTTTGTTGAAGTTGGCCATATATTTGTGGGTCCATTTCTGGGTTGTCTATTCCGTCCCGCTGATCCATGTGTCTATTTTTGTGCCAGTACCATACTGTATTGATGATTATATCCTTGTAATACAGCTTGCGGTCCAGAATTGTGATGTCTCCTGCTTTGATTTTCATTTTCGGAGTCTTTTCTAGTTCAGTACAAATTTTAGAATTGTTTGTTCTAGCTCTGTGAAGAACGCTGGTGTTATTTTGATAGGGATTGGATTGAATGTGTAGATTTCTTTGGATAGTATTGACATTTTAACAATATTTGTTCTTCCAATCCATGAGCATGGAATGTTTTTCCATTTCTTTGTGTCTTCTTCAATTTCTTTCATAAGCTTTCTATAGTTTTCAGCATACAAAGCTTTTGCCTCTTAGGTTTCTTCTTAGTCATTTTATGGTTTTTGTGCAATTTTAAATGGGATTGATTCCTGATTTATCTTTCTGCTGCTTCATTATTGATGTATAGAAATTCAATTTATTTATGTACATTGATTTTATATCCTGTGATTTGTTGAATTCATGTAACAGTTCTAGCAGTTTTTGGTGGAGTCTTCCAGGTTTTCCAAGTAGAGTATTATGTCGTCTGCAGAGAACGTTTGACTTCTTCCTTGACAATCTGGATGCCTTTTATTTCTTTTTGTGTCTGAGTGCTGAGGCTAGGCCTTCCAAAACTATGTTGAACAACAGTGGTGAGTGTGGACATCCCTGCCGTGTTCCTGACCTTAGGGGAAAAGCTCTCAGTGTTTCCCCATTAATGATGATATTACTGACGGGTCTTTCATATGTGGCCTTTATGTTCTTAAGGTATGTTCCTTCTATCCTGAATTTCTTGAGGGCTTTTGCCAAGAAAGGATGCTGTATTTTGTTAAATGCTTTTTCTGCATCTATTGAGAGGATCAAGTGGTTCTTATCCTTTCTTTTGTTAATGTGATATATCATGTTGATTGATTTGTGGATATTGAACCACCCCTGTAGCCCAGGAATAAATCCCACTTGACTGTGGTGAATAATTTGCTTAACGTACTGTGGATTTGGTTTGCTAGTATCTTGTTGAGAATTTTTGCATCCATGTTCATCAGGGAGATTGGTTTGTAATTCTCCTTTTTAGTGGGGTTTTGGAATCAAGGTAATTGAGTTTGGCCTCATCAAATGAGTTTGGAAGTTTTCCTTCTATTTCTATTTTTTGGAACAGCTTCAAAAGAATAGGTATTAACTCTTATTTAAATATTTGATAGAATGTCCCTGTGAAGCCATCCGGCCCTGGACTCTTGTTTGTTAGGAGATTTTGATTACTGATTAAATTTATTTACCAGTTATGGATCTGATCAAATTTTCTATTTCTTCCTGTTTCAGTTTTGGTGGTTTATATGTTTCTAGGAATTTGTCCATTTCTTCCAGATTCCCCAATTTGTTGTCATATAATTGTTCATAATATTCTCTTATTGTTTATATTTCTGCAGTGTTGGTTGTGATCTCTCCTCTTTCACTCATGATTTTATTTATTTCAGTCCTGTCCTTTTTCTTTTTGATCAAACTGGCTAGGGGCTTATCAATTTTGTTAATTCTTTCAAAGAACCAGCTCCTGGTTTTGTTGATCTGTTCTACTCTTGTTGCTGTGTTGTTGTTGTTGTTTATTTCAATATCACTGATTTCTGTTCTAATATCTATTATTTTTCTTCTGCTGTTTTGGGCTTTATTTGCTGTTCTTTTTCTAGCTCCTTTAGGTGTAAGATTAGGTTGTATATTTAAGACATTTCTTCCTTCTTTAGGGAGGCCTGGATTACCATATACTTCCCTCCAAGGACCGCCTTTCCTGTATCCAAGAGGTTTTGGACTGTTGTGCTTTCATTTTCATTGGCTTCTGTGTACTTTTTAATTTCCTCTTTAATTTCTTGATTAATCCATTCTTTCATTAGTAGGATATTGTTAAATCTGCAAATATTTGCAGTATTTCCAATTTTTTTTGGTGGTTGATTTCAAGTTTCATAGCATTGTAGTCTGAAAATATGCATGATATGGTATGATTTTTTGTACCTGTTGAGGACTGAGTTGTGACCCATATGTGATCTATTCTGGAGAATGTTCCATGTGCACTTGAGAGAACTGTGTTTTCCGCTACTTTAGGATGAAATTTTCTGAATATATCTGTAAAGTCCATCCAGTCCAGTGTGTCATCCAAAGCCATTGTTACCTTGTTGATTTTCTGCTTAGATGATCTGTCCATTGTTGAAAGTGGGGTGAATAAATTTAAATAACCATCTTCCTATTATTCTTATCCTTTTGCCTAGGTACTGCACTTTATATAAATCTATTATTTTTCTATCTGAGTATTATCTGAGATCCACATCATATGTTTGGGAAAGAAAACAGTGAAAATTAAATATCTGCTTACTATATACCAAACAAACTCACTCCAAATGTTTTCCAGAGGCTGCAGATGAGACACTGAGCATGAAAATCTACAAGTTCCCCACTTATGGCACTGCAGGAGAGTGAAGCATGGAGTGTGAGCCTTACTAGTTCAGACTTCACTTGCTAACATAGGGAGACATTCCAAAGGATACTTGAGTACTTGAGAAAAAAATTTGATGTACCTCATCAAATTAAAATATGGTTATTTGTGGTCTCATATACCAGTAATTTCCTGTGCAGTGTTTCCATGAAACTCGGTTGTGGACAAAATCAACTTCAAGTTGAATTCAGTTTGTAAAAGCCGCAGCTTAAACATGAGAATAAACTGTCCAATGAGGGCATAAAGGTGATGAGGGATGGAATACAGATCCTTAAAGAGGTATCTCTTAATGGAGCAGAGCAACAGAATTTTAAAATGGGATTAATGATAAAGAGAACTGCTTATACCTTCTTTCAGATTCTAAATGGTGTTTTGTTTATCTTAGCTGCCAAAAATAAAATAAATTTTAAAAGTTAAAAAAATACATACATGTTTGCTGAATGTAGTATTTTTTCCTTCATTTTAGGACTATAGTTGATTGCCCTCCTTAAAAAAAAAAGCTCTAGACAATCCAAAAGTCAATTTACATCTGTCTTTGAAAACACATTTAGTTATTTAGTGAGATAAATTTTCAAAATGTATATTAATTGAACTAATAATCATATTAGTCTATATGATCTGAATATAAAATAGGAGCCCGAATGTGGAAGAGAAGAGAAACAAGCAAGATTTAAAATTAGCCACCAAGGACCCAAGCATTTATAAAAGAAATTGACTGATGTGCTAAACTGTTACTTTGTTTTTGAAGTAGAATCAACACACATCCCAACCAGGAATGCTGTCATTTCACCAGAAGTACATACACAAATCTGGACCTCTCCACCAAAAAGGATAAAGTGGGTCACCGAGTTTTCATTCTAAGAAATGTCAAAAGCATGCAGCTTTACTTGTTCTTGTTCCTCCTGATGTCTTCCATAAGCCTACATGTACAAGGGCTTAGGAAAGAGCCTGCTACATAGTTAGCATCCAACTAATGTTGTTTACTGTTATTATTTCCTCAGAGTTCACATGAATAAAAAATTCATATCCTGCAAATGCACAGGGATGGGGGGGGCAGGCAGAGAGAGAAAGGGTGGGCAAGCATTTAATAATATAATTATATGAATACCGGCACCTTATGTTAACTTTCCCAAAGGTCAAAGAGAAACCTTTATGCAGTTTGATATACAGAAACTCAACATTTGATAGTTCTTATTTTCTTCTCCATCTCCAACTATTTAAATATGACAGAATAAATATCATCGTAGACAACTGACATGTTTGTGTGCTTTTGTTGTTGTTAATGAGAAAACTTCCTTTGGGATGAATGATTATTTAAAAGAGGAAGAACTTGAATTCCACCACATGTGAACCCTAGGAGTGGAAAAACATTTGCACAATGCATCTAGGTTGCTAAGAAGGAAGCAGTAGACAATTAAATTCTCCACCACATTCATATTTGCTTGGTTATTTCCTTGTCTCTCCTAAGGTGGCTATAAAATCCATGCTAATTACCCATCTACCTCACAGGGATAAAGCCAACAGTAAATGGCAAGGAAGCAGCTGGAAACTCCTGAGTGTTGCATATTCATGGGGACAGGAGATTCTGTCCCACTTGATCTGGCAAAGCTAAGCCAAAGCCCTGGACCCAAACTATGCATCCTCAAGAGACTGCCAACAAACAGGTGCACAAGGTGCACTGTAAAGCACCAAGTCTATAACGAATGTCCTCTGGAAGCAGACAAAGGGCATAGCAGCAAATAGTAATAGCTGGCCTACTGGGAAACTGCACTTATCTCAATGCAGAAGGTTTGTCTCTTAAACTCACTTCATGTATAAACAGCTTCGGTGAGCTTATCCAGGATTGTTCGAAGAAGTTGCAAACTTTGTGAAGACAGCTAATTCAGCCACAGATTTTTGTCACTTATGGTATTCTTTGACCTTTCATCCTAATATTAGCAATCACAGCTAGCGTTCAATGTTTCTCATGTAATAGACATTTCTCATTCATTGTCTGGTTCAATTCTCACGACAATTCTGTGAGATGGTCATTTTTATTATTCCCTTTTTATGGAAGAAATAACTGAAACTAGAAAGACTAAGTAACTTGCCGAAGGATTTGCAAGGCAGAAATTAAGCAGCAGAGCTGGAAGTAGAACCTTACATTTCTAGAACATACCTTCAAATTCATGATGACTCCTAAATTTTTCTGTAACTTCCTTTTAATTTCCAAATATTTAATGATTGTCCTCTTGTCCTTCCTTTTAGCCTACTACTTTCTCTCTGTCTGCTACAAAGGTACAACCACACACACACACACACACACACACACACACACACACACCACTCAACTATTAACCAGCTTGCAACCCTAGGCATCTACTGATGTCAGGCAAATACCCTAGGAGGGCAATCATTTCCTATGTCTGAAGTTGGAAAGACGTGAGCCATGGATCCCTCTATTTAACTAAATCCTCAAGGGAAATTTCAAGCCTCACTCTTTGGAAAAGGAGAGTCTTTTTGAGTTTTCTCTGAAGGACTTGGCAAAAATCCAAATACTTGAATTTATTTTATGTTTCGGTTCTGAGATTGTGAAATGCTTTTAAAAGTCTGCTAAATTTTACTCTAATGTAGAACAGTAGGGAGGTGATCCACCTCCTGGGAGTCACTTGAAAAGCTCACCGAAGCTGTTTATACATGAAGTGAGTTTAAGAGACAAACTGAAAAAGTGCCACAAGTCTACCCTGTCTCCCTTCAACGCACTGGCAGGCTGTGGATGGTGCTGCCAGAGAATGCAGCAGCCCACACAACTTCACAGCAGCTTCTCAAATGAATTCTACATTTACCCTGGGACCAGAGAGAAAGAACAAAGGCGAAAAAGAATTAAATGGCCTTTACCTGGCCTCTTTTTTTTTAGCATGAATGTTCATAAGATTGTTTAGATATCAAAGCAGACAATGTGTGCTGGATTTCATCTTAAAGGATAAAACAAAATAATATGTTTGGAGGGAGAAAAAAATCTTCTAACAAATCTCCCGTTAATGCTTCTAACTCTGTAGAAATGCAAAAGTTCATACAGGATCATCAAAGAATCATGAAGTGGGAATGTACATTCACATGGATAAAGATATAAGTTCGTCTCTATTCACTCAAAAAAGAAAGAAAGAAAAGTAGGAACTCCTAACAGTTCTTGGTCAACCGTTATAATGTTTAATCACAATTTAAGCCAAAAAAAAAAAAAAGCTCGAGCTAAATGAATTCTTCTTTTTGCTGCAAATTAAGCCCCTTGCTTCCCTTTCAATCCCCAATGGAGATGAAGAATAATTGAACATAATCCTTTTCATAATTCCCTTTCAAATTCTTGAAAACAGTTAGGAATCTTTTCCATCCTAATTTTAAAAACCCTAATATATTGACTCTTACAATCTCTTTTCAATTCTGTATTACTAAATTTAATCTTTTTTATTCTCTCTCACTTCTCTAGAAATTTACTAAGACCCAAATATCAAAATTAGAGCAATTCCCTAATAAAAGCTTGAATAATAATAAATATCCTGAAATAGTTATTCCTAGCTCTCTAATATCAACTATTTCTGATAGCTTTCAAAAATCAATACTGTTAATTATTCATTATGAACTTATGATTCTGGTTAAGTGACATACTTGTTCTTTCCAGTTTCTTAAAAACACTTTATATATGTGGATCCTGAGAAACTTAACAGAAACCCATGGGGGAGGGGAAGGAAAAAAAAAGAGGTTAGAGTGGGAGAGCCAAAGCATAAGAGACTCTTAAAAACTGAGAACAAACTGAGGGTTGATGGGGGGTGGGAGGGAGAGGTGGGTAGGTGATGGGCATTGAAGAGGGCATCTTTTGGGATGAGCACTGGGTGTTGTACGGAAACCAATTTGACAATAAAGTTCATATATTAAAAAAAAGCATTTTATATTAGTGTAAATTTAAAATATCTCTGATACATTAAATCATACTGCTACCTTAAAAATTAATCTCAGTTTGTTGAAACATTGCTCTGATTTATCATGTGACACATAGAATTCTATACGTCTTTCCCAAGGTATTAGATACCTAGCCAAATTTTGTTACTTATAATTTAATGGAAACAGTGGCAGGCATTTCTGTCCAATTGTAAAATCTTTACAATTCGGTCCAATTGTAAAAGCCAAACCAAGACATGAAATAACCCTTTAGAGGCAACCAAGTCCAAAATATACACTTTGGAAATGAATCAGTGGGAGGACAGGAGATAAAATGTCTTGCCCAACTCTTGGTAATCCAGGCCTGATCTCCAGACTCAGTTCTTCCCATGTAGTACACCCTCCACTCTGCTACACTGCCATTCTCATTCATAATGCCATGAACAATATTCTAGGCATGTCTTGTTTTACTTCTGCATGCTATTTAATATGCAGAAACACCTTTCCCCTTTCTTAGCCTCTCTTTCTTCACCTAGGTAACCTCCATCCATAAATTAATTCAACAACTATTCACTGTTACTCAGTGAATGTCAGGGGTATTGCCAAGCCAAAGAGTAATACAGTAAGTCAATGTCAGTGTAATTATATGCTGAGAAGTTCTCAGGTCCATTCCACCCTTTCAACAGAGGGCCAAGTGCACTATCCAATACTCAAGGTATCCAAGATGGTGACAGGTGGAGCCAGAGGAGAATGAAAACACTGCCTGAGGAAGATGGGCCTGATACTAGAAATGAGTAGACACAAGAAACCTAGATGAATGCATATCAAAGGACAGAATAAAACTGTAGAGTTTGGTGATATGGCATTAAAGACAAGTCTAGTCCATTTAACAGCCCCTTATTATTTCTGGATTTTTTTTAAAAAAGATTTTTTTCATTTCTTTCCTGTTATTTATGTCACATCATAAACTAACGCAAAAAATACATGCACACAGTAATACATTCATGAAATAGAAGCATGTTACACCTAAGGTGTTATCCTTAAGATACACAGCTTTGATTCACCCCGGAATTATTCATTTCATAAATATATATTCAGAATCTATGTCCTGTGCTAATTTTTATTTCCTTCTAGTACCAAATGTGATCATTATGATGATTTGGTACTTTCATTTCATTCATCAGCCACATGTGATATTTCCCGATGCTGGAGTTCTTTCTATGTGTGTAATTTACTCATACCCACTAACAACTTTAGTAAAAACAACAGTTGTTTAAGAAAAACATTGCCCTTTATAAACTTTATATATGCATCTAGAAGTACATCAGACATCTACATGTACAAGCATCTGACTAACACTCACAGGGTCCTGAAAAATTCAATAAGGTAATTTATTTCTATTTCTAATGCTATTTGAATAAATTGCTGTCACCACTTGGACTAGTTCCAATGTACTTATTTTTCAAATGTTACCACATAGTTTATCAATCATTATGCAGTAGAGGATATTCTGTCACTATTATATATGGCTGAAATATTTTCCTGGCTGCAAACAAGTGTGCAAAACAAAAGAGAGAGAAAGAGAGGGGGCGGGGATGGGGAATCTATGTAAGAGACCTGAACTTTTCATCTATCCTTCTATCCTATATTTGTCTGTGTTCACCTTTTAAATCATGTCAAAAGTTAAATGGAATAATGACAGAATATACTGAGGAGCCTTCATTCTGTCCCTGTCGCTACTGCTTAATTCAGTGTAGACTGTTCTACAAATAAAACCCAGGGATAATAAATGCAGCCAGTCCCTAAACCATTATGTCATTGCCCAGAACCACCACCGAGGTAACCAGAATAGGGAATGAGCAGTACTGATCCCTGAAGGGTGGTTAATGATCATGATGTCACTGGCTACCATTCACTGTGGTGGCCACTTACTACATCTCAGGGGCTATGAAAAGTACTCTGCAGATATGTATTACCTCAGTTAATCCTTTCACATATGCCCTAAAAAGCAAGCACAAAGTAAAAGATTGAGCCATGCCCATATACTGATCCCAGCCCCATTTTGAAACATAGGACATTCTGGAAAAATATCCACACTGACCTCAGGCCGAGCTTCTAGCAACCATGAATGCAGTGAATTAATAGAAGCTCTTCAAAATTTCATTCTTTAGGGAAATAATGTTCATTACCTATGTGTCTGTCACCATGCATAGTATAACACAAATTTTTTACTCAGTCTTTATAACAACCTCAAGACATAAATTATTATACATATGTTGCTGATAAAACCAAGGTCAAAAAGTAAAATGACTTTAATAAGGTCAAGAGACAGAGCCAGGGATTCGAGCCCTAGTCTGTCCATATTTTTCCTTAATACTGCTACAAATAAAAAATGTAATGCTGTCAACTAGTAGTACTTATTTTCAAAGTCACAAGATGGTAAATAAATGTTTTCATTTTTTGCAAAGTTGGAAAATAGCAGTGTGTTTTGTAACAGTATGTATACCCAAAACATTTTTTTTCTTTTTGAGAGTGTTTCACTCAAATTAAAAACTATCTCATCTTAGCTGACTTATGTAACCAGAATAAAAAATACCTATCCCAATGAAATGGAGTAGAGGAGATGAAAGTAGTGTTTTTAATTTATGAAGACATGATTACTAACAACTGTAGCTTTTAACCAAAAAAGTACTACAAAATAGAATGCATGGAGTTTTGATTTCTCTTAATAAAAATAAGCAGTCAAATTAATAGGTTTTATATGATGAAGAAATCAGTATTCCCCCCATATCCTCCCCGTAGAATTATACACATTAAAATATGTTTACTCATTATGAACTTTCTTCAAAGATGAAAAAGGCACAGAAATATGAACTAAGAGGCAGGCCTATATAGAGATTTGTGTCAGGTTACACTGCTCTGAAACCATTAAAACACTGGCCTAAAAGAATGATATAAAATGGTGAATATTCCACCAAAATGATCATAAAATGTATGAATATATATATATATATATATATATATATATATAGTAATGAATATATATATTGTAATACATATATTTTAATTAACATATATATATATTATATATATTGTATGCATAAGTAACATAATACTTCACATAAAACTAAAGTTTAGAAAAACAAGAGATGGCTCTATTGATCTCTGCATTATTTTTCCTGAGTATTTACCCATTATCCATGATAAAGCAAACCCCAAAACCACATCCAACGCATGGCCTGGGTCTCCAATGCATTTAGAATCTAATCCCCAGGTTCCCTACACAAGGACATTAAGACACATGATCACAAAATATTTAATTTAATCCAGCCGACCCTCCCACTTGGTACTATATTAGTCTGCTGGGGCTGCCATAAGAGAATACCAAAGACTTGGTGACTTAAAGAAGACAATTTTATCTTCTCACAGTTTGGGAGGCTAGAAGTCCAAGATCAAAGTGCCTTCAGGGTTGGTTTCTGGTAAGATGTCTCTTCTTGTTTGTAGATGGTCACCTCACGTCCTCACATGGACTCTCTGTTCATGCACAGAGAGAGAGAGAGAGAGAAAGAGAGAGAGAGAGAGAGAGAGAGAGAGAGAAGGAGAGAATGACTTCTGGTGTCTCTTTTCTTATAAGGACATGAGTCCTATTGATTTAGAGTCCCATTTTTTGACCTCATTTAATCTGAATTATCTGCCTAATACAGTCACTTGGGGGTCAGAGTTTCAACATATTAATTTTAGAGGAACACAATTCAGTTCACAGCAGGTAGCCAATTCCACACAAATAAGGAATTTCGGTTGCATTAAAATAATATACTAAATATCAAAATCTGGCAAACAAGAAGCCAGGGAACCTTTGAGAGGCATTTACAATTCCTAACCAAACACATTGGGCTTCTATGTAACAAACAGGCCAGAACTTTTTTGAATTGAATCAGAACTTTTAGTTGACAACCTCAGTTGAACTAGTAATGTAAATGTCAGTATCATTTGCCTTGAAATATAATACAATATACTAAAATAATTTTTCCTCAGAGGTTTTTTGAGATACATCTACTCCATTGGGTGCAGAACCATTAAACAGTCAAAGAATTACTTTTGATCAAATTGATCAACCATGCTTATTCACAAAACAAACAACTTCCAATCTCTCTGAACCCTGCACTAAGGTTATATCTCACCTAAAAATCCATGTGCGTACATCAAGCCTAAACCATTAACGAGGTGGCTTTTAGACTGTTGTAGGTACACCCTACATTTGAGACTGAAAAAATAAGCTCTGGCTCTTGTATCTTTACTTCATTTTGTTGATACTTTTTTCCATCACAATAACTCTACTCTGAAAACAGCAACACTATATAGTAAAAAAAATGCATTTCCTAATGTATTGTTAAGAACAGCCAAATCAAGGGGCACCTGGGTGCCTCAGTCAGTTAAGTGTCCGACTCTTGGTTTCTGCTCAGGTCATGATCTCACAGTTCATGAGATCAAGACCCACATTGGGCTCTGCACTGACAGTGCTTCTCTCTCTCTCTCTCTGCCCCTTCCCTGCTCATTCTCCCCCCTCAAAATAAATAAATAAACTTTAAAATTTTTATTAAAAACAAGAACAACCAAGTCGATACATAAGCAAATAGCCATCAGAACTCTCACAAATGTTAATAACTATGTTGAACAATCTCAAAGAATGAAGAAAAAGTTTAACTTCATGTTGCTTTTCCAGAAGGCCTTGGAGGAATTATTGGTGCTCAAAACCACTTGAGCTTCACAAATGTTTTAAGCATATCTTTGCATTTCACTTGAATATTTAGAGTATTCAAAACATTGTTGTGATTAGTTTTCAAAATGAAACCATGAATTAATTAGAAAGTTAATCATTGTTATTTCAAGATACAATAGATTTTTTCCCTTTTAGGTACCGCTTATAATTAACATTTTTCCTGCTCTCCTTTCATGAAATATTTTATAAATTATCAGGACCTTTAAAAAAACTTACTTCTTTTCTAATTTTACTATGCTAAACTAATTACAAAATGAATTTTTTATTTCATAATTCTTTACCATTTTTATTCACCCTCTGGGTACTGAATTATAATTAATTCTGCTTTTCTTTCTCTAATAGATTTACGTGTATTATCATATATATTAAATTTTCTGTTCTGTAACTTTTTTCATTTATTGCTTTGCACACTGACAATGCGCACTTCATTAAAAACATGTAATCCCTTAGCTGTGATCAAGGCATAATTGCAAATCTTTATAATATAATAACATGCATGTTCTTCATATTTTATTACAAGAACTCCCTATTCCACTTGAAAATTCTGGAGTTCCTATTCTCTTAAATTGCAATATGAGAATAAAATTTAAGAATTCCAACCGCTTAGGAAAAAACTAATAAGCACATCTATCTCTTTTTTTTGCCTGCTACCACTGTAAGTTAAAATGTACCTACTCAACTATTTATTTTTGTCAATGTGGTATTTAAGTTAATTTATATAATTAACACAACATACAAAAGGACTGAGGTTTTTTATTGGAAAGCGACAAACATCTTGTGTTAAGATGAAACAATAATACTCTGCTCGTAAACTAGATTCTTTGACCCAGCCCACCTTTTTTAGAAAAAGATGTTCAGTACAAATAAGTCAGAAGGCCAGATTTAAAGGAAATAGAAAGTGTAGAATGCAATGTAGCAGGACATGGAGTAGCAGAATGAAACAGAGGGGTCTATTTCATAGGTGTTCTTATGCCCTCCTTTATCCTACATGAATTTTGGTAACATTTTTCTTTTTTTTTTTTCCTTTCTTTTTTTTTCAATATTTATTTATTTTTGTGAGAGAGAAAGACAGAGTGTGAGCAGGGGGAGGGGCAGAGAGAGAGGGAGACACAGAGTCCACAGCAAGCTCCAGGCTCTGAGCTATCAGCACAGAGCCTGATGAGGGGTTCGAATTCGTGAACAGTGAGATCATGACCTGAGCAGAAGTTGGGTGACTGAGCCACCCAGGCGCCCCTTGGTAACATTCTCCTAACATGTCCAGAATTCACACAGTCCTTTTAGGAGTTTGCAGGATGGTAGTATCATCTAAATTCGCCTTTTTTTTATTTCTATTTGAAGTATAGTCAACACATAATGTTACATTTGTTTCAGGTGTACACCATAGTGATGAGACAAGTTTATATATTACTGCTATGCTCACCACAGCTACCATCTTTCACCATACAATACTATTACAATAACATTGACTATATTCCCTATGTTGTATTTTATCCCCATGACTTATTCATTCCATAACTGAAAGCCTGTATCTCCCACCTCCTTTCACCTATTTTGTTCATCCGCCACATGCCCTGACCTCTGGCAACCATCATTTTGTTCTCTCTACTTATAGGTCTGTTTCTGCTTATTGTCTGTCTGTTTATTCATTTGCTATGTTTTTAGATTACACATATAATTGAAATTATATTTTTTTTTCTTTTTCTGTTCTATTTCACTTAGCATAATAGCCTCTAGGTCCATCCATGTTGTCACAAATGGAAACTTGCCAGTTCTTTTAAAAATAAGGAGTGAGAAGGGGTTCTTGGGAACAACTGAAAGCATTTGCAAACATTTTCTGGGAATTTCAGTGATAAGTGATTACTGTAGTCAGGTCATAAACTGTTTAGCACCATAATTCAAAAATAAGACCAGGCTAATGAATCAGTTCTGTAAATTAGTCCTTTATCCCAAATAAATGATAACTAAGTTCAGTAAAAAGTATTTTCTCTTCTTCAGAACACTTTCTACTCTGTCTATCTGTAAAAAGTAACTGCTTTACTGTAAACTAAGTCCATTTTAAAAGGTCAACTGAAGGTTAAAAACACTCAAAATGATCAACAACTGAACATTTTTCCTGAAATGAACAAAAAAATCACTTCTATGTGGTAAACTTCCTCAAGTTTAGAACACCTTTGTTCTTGGGGCACCTGAATGGCTCAGTCGGTTGACTGTGCAACTTTAGCTCAGATCATGATCTCATGGTTTATGAGTTTGAGCCCCATATCTGGCTCACTGCTGTCAGTGTAGAACCCACTTTGGATCCTCTGTCCCTCTCTCTCTGCCCCTCCCCAGCTCACACTGTCTCTCTCAAAAATGAATAAACATTTATTTTTTAAAAAAAGAAAAAAAGAACACCTTTGTTCTTTTCAGTGTTCTTACAATCTAAGTAAGTCTTTCATGTGGGCATTTCTTAACACTTACATTCTTGTCTTTCAACCCTCTTAACTACCTCAGTTTTTTTCCACTGTTTCTCTGTCCTTACTTGCTCTAACAATGATGTATAAAGGTTCTCACCTCTACTAAGTTTATTAGATTAGAACACTAAACTCCTTGGGTCTTGGACTATCCATTTCCATAGAGCAGAAGTCTGTTTCTTGTACCATCATTACCTCCAGAATATAGCAGTAAAATACATAAAAATGTAATGGTCCTATAACCTCTCCAATTCCACACATGGTTGTTCTTTGCAAAGGATTTATTATAGTTTAGATGTAATTCTCTACAGGACATCTTGCTGTAATTTCAAGGCTTTGGTGGGTATCCCATGAGATCCCATGGCACATTGTGCTTACCCTGATGACACTGTGCAATTGTCTTTTAATCTACTGCAAGATCCTTGAGCACAGAGGTTCTGTCTTTCACTTTTATTTCCTCAATACCTACCCCAGTGTCTGGAACAAAATAGAAATTGTATATTTGCCAAATTCATGAAAAAAAAATAGAGTAGCTATTATGGTATGGTGACAATGCCTCCAGCAAAATAGTATAGGAAATATGCTGCAGAAATGAGATTATATCCAGAACTGGGTCTGCATCCCTATTTTGCCAGAGAACTCAAGGTGATAATACGTGATAGGGAGAATCATGGTCCCTAAAGCTATTCACACCCTAACACCCCAAATTTTTAATATGTTACTTTACATGGCAAAGGGTATTTTAAATGTAGTTAAGTTTAAGGACCTTGGCAATGGGCTACTAGCCTGAATTATCCAGGTTGGCCCCAACTAACTATATAATCTTTAAAAGGAGAGGACCTTTCCTGTCACAAAGAGATGCAACAACAAAAGCAAAATTTGAGAGATGATGCACTGGTGGCTTTAAAAATGGAGGAAGGGGTCCTAACCGAGAAATTTAGCCAGGCTTGAGAAACTGGAAAATGCAAGGAAATAGATTCTCAACTTGACCTCAAGAAAGGAATTCAGCCCTTTAGACACCTAGATTTTAGCCCAGTGTGACCAGTCTAGGACTTTTACAGAACTGTAAAATAATAAATTTGTGTTGTTTTCTACCTCTAAATTTGAAATAATTTATTATGGCAGCAATAGGAAAAAATTACAGAGCCTGAGGCTGCCTTCACAAAGGCTGAATCCCCAGACACATCTGGTGTTGCTTGTAATGACTTCAAAAGGTTTTTAATATAACAACCAAAATAAGAACATCAACATAAGTAGTGATGCTTTATTTGGGTAAACACATTCAAATAATGAGTAAAGACTTTCCTCAAAATAAGATATCTTTACCTATATCTGCTCATCCTATTTATAGGGAGACTTATTCATACTGAAAAAATAATTACAGCTATAAAATAAGTAAGTCAAAGAAATGATAGGTAAAGCATAGGGGATATATAGTCAATGATATTGTAATAACATTGAATGGTGACAGATGGTGACTACACAAATCACGGTGAGCACTGAGTAATGCATAGAATTGTTGAATCAATATGTTATACCTGAAACTAATATAGTACTGCATGCCAATTATACTTCAATAACAACTTTGTAAAAGAGAAACAAGAAAGTAAATTGCTTAAGCTTGCTTAGAGATTTAGCAGAATACAAAGTGAATTGATCCATCTTCTTTCTATGAATTACAAGATATTTCTGTTGTTTTTAGAGTGGATAGTACATATTACTAACATGCCCAAAGAAATATAACCCTGGTTCACATTAGAATTATCCAGTTTTTCCTTACATCACCTGCTGGATGTGTGCTGATTTAGATAGAGCATCAGTATAGTGTGCAATCTCACCCTACTCTTATGAAAACTCTACATTACTATGCCAACTGTATGATTAGGCTATAAAAGGGATTGTTCTATTGTCCTAAAAATATTCTAATAACATTCTCAAATAATATTATAAAATTTTGTTTCATGAGCATAATATACCATAAAAGTTTTGCCTAGTATTATCTAGTAATTGACTAGTGATAACTATCACCATAAGAGAAACCTGAGCCATGTAGTACAAGTTCAATAGGAAAAGTGTGATATGTTATCCAATTTTCTACTCAAATCAAATTACAAAACATTTCTTCTGAAGAAAGAGCTACATAGACAACAGGAAGATATCTGAATATTGGTTACCATCATTAAGTAAAAATATTTCTTTAAGATACCATTCAATGAAGTCAGAGATTAATATTAATAAGTGTGTCACTAGTACATGATAAATGTTACACTGTACTCACAATTTTTTTCATTTTTTGTTTACATATTTTCCTATATTTGTTACATCATGTAAAACAATTTACAATTTCTTCAGTCCACAAAACGTGATTATTCAGAGAAATTTTGGAGCAAACTCCTTATTTCATTCCACTTGAAGAGTCATAGAGCCACAGGGTACCATAGAAGGTAAGGATGGGACACAAGGGGGAAATAAAGTTTCAGAACCCTGTCTCAAAGCCCAGAAGCTATCCCACAGTCAGAATGCCCAATATCACCTCAGAGATGGGAGGTTTATTCTGGATAAATTAAACTGAGAGGATATAAACTTGGGACCTCAAGAATGTTTGGCTTGGAAGTGGGATTGAGACTCAAGATTTGAATCTGTAAATCTTCATGCCGAATGCTAAGACCTCGACTTCATTCCTCTAGTCCAACTTTCAGAAGGCTGGTATACAGAATTATGCTCTTTAGGCAAGGGCCCAAATGACTTCAGGAGGGAAACATTCTCCAGATATTGATACGGGAGATTACCAAAGTGAAAATTCCAGCTTGCCAGATGCAATCACCCTATGGTTAAATTCACTTGTCAGAAGGACCTGCTTTCCCACACAGAGCTCCCAAGCAATATTTTAGTAAAATCCCTAAAGAACAAAGGTCACCAGATCATTGTGAAAATCTTCCAAAATAGAAAGCAGAGACCAAAACAAATAATTTTTAGTAGTGACTATCTGCAAAGAATCAGAAAACTCTTCAGTATGCAATTCCGTATTCTTTGGATATGGTCTCAGTTAATGTATATTTGTTTAGTTTAAAATTTGCAGTGTATATAATTTCCCAAAGGAAATATGATTTTGTGTTTTGTGCTTTTGTCTCTGACCACAAAGGCAGAGAAAGGCAAGTCAAGCTTCAGGAAGGAAGTTCTCTCCATATTTCTAGGACCAGACACTGTGCACTCTCTAGCATCTGTCAGAATTTGACATCTCACAGAAATCCGCTGACTCCAAAACCACCACAATTCAGTCCCTTGGCTATTTCATAACATACCAATTAGTACACCATATTTTCTTTCTTTGTGCAGCAGATGGTGTCAGAGACAGTTTGCAAGACTTCTGCCTTCCAGAAAGATTTGATTCAGCTTGATTAGCTTCATGAATTGGTTATCAAGGGACAAAATGAAGACAAAAAGGATATTATGACTAGACTTTCCAGTTGGTGAACATACAGTAATCAAATTATTCCAACCAGTCATATAGTATTTTCCTACATGCACATGGAATGTTCCACAGTAAAATAGCCAGATTAACCATTCCTGTGGGAACAGGCAGCCTATGCTCAATTTATTATGACTCTGAGTTGATTTTTACTAACAGCAGTGACATTATAAAACAAATCATAAAATATTGGAATATTACACCTCACCTGATTCAGTAAGCCTTTTAAAATACAGTTGACCCTTAACAATATGGATTTAAACTGCATGATATATGCAGATTTTTTATATTACAATACTATAAATATATTATCTCTCCCTTATGATTTTCTTCCTAAAATTTTCTCTTCTCTAGCTTACTTTATTGTAAGAATACAGTATATAATACATATAACACACAAAATTGTGTTAATCAAACTGTTTATGTTATCAGTAAGGCATCCCATCAACAGCAGGGTAGTAGTAGTTAGGTTTTGGGGGAGACAAAAGTTATACATGGATTTTTTACTATGCAGGGTGTCCATGCCCCTAACCCCTAAATTGTTCAAGGGTCAATAGTAATTTATAATTGGAAAGTTAAATTGTATTCGTATAAATTTGTATTTGTTAAAACTAGCATCTACATTTCCTAATGTATATATTCTGAGTATTAACAATTGGACTTTTAGATTCCTACATTAGTTAGGAGAGAGTAATAGCTATAAATTTCAAATTCAGATATGTATAACAGCTCAAGAACAAGGACTTCCTTGCTCAAAGTCCAAAGTGAGCAGATGGGCAGCTCTCTCCCAAGTGGTGGCTTAAGGATCCAGTATCCTTCCTTCTTGTGGCTACGCAATCTGTAATGTGTAGCTTTCAGAGTCACAAGGCTTATCATCAATGTGCTGCAAAAGAGGAAAAGGCCTAGAGTGTCATGCATAGTTTTGTCTCTAAAATTGTCGAAACTTGGATATTTTAGAGAGTAGAAGCACCACTTGACAACAACATGTGTAACCCATACGTGTCCTAGGCACACTGAAATGATGGTAACCCTATGTGTGGGAGATTTTATGGACTAGGACTGGAGTGGTGTACTTCACTCCTGCTCACATTCCAATTCATCACATGACCACTCCTAACTCCAAGGTAGACTGAGAAATATGGACTTGGCATGTCCCCAGGAAGAGGAGGATCTGGGGTTGATCAAAGCTAATCATCCAGCCTGTCTTTGATACTCTTCTTTTCTTTTTTTTTTTTTCATACTTAAGTCCATAGCAAATGTTCTATCTAAAAAGACTCATTCATTCCGTAATATTGATACAAAATCTTTGTCCTATAGAGCTTATATTCTGGTGTGAGAAATGGTAATAAACAAATACATTAAAAGTACAGCATCAGGTAACTACAACCCATGAAGCAAAAAGTAAGTCAGGAAGAAGGTAAAAAGTAAGTAGGGTACTGTTTAGATAGAAGAGTCAGGGAGACCCTCATGGTGATGTGGAGCACACATTTGAATGAGAGGGAGCTGTTTGAGCATTTGAGTGAAGAGCTTTGCAAGCAGAAGCAATAAAAAATAATATATTTTTATAAAGGTATCAAGTTAGTTAGTAAAAAATTGCTCTCTTTTGTGTTTTAAATAATCTAATAGTGAATCATGACTATTAGTACCTACTATGTCATATTTTTTAAAAAAATTTCTAATGTTTATTTAGTTTTGAGAGAGACAGACAGAGTGTGGGGGGGGGGGGGAGGGGCAGAGAGAGAGATGGAGACACAGAATCCAAAGCAGGCTCCAGGCTCTGAGCTGTCAGCACAGAGCCCAATGCCGGGCTCAAACTCATGAGCTGTGAGATCATGACCTGAGCCAACGTTGTACACTTAACTGAGCCACCCAGCAGCCCATACTATGTCATATTTTTTAAGAAATCCTTAAAATACTTTCTTTTCAGCCCCTCTGAGAAATTATAACTGAAAAATTTTATACAATTAATGTTTTCCTCTTTAAACACTAAATTATTTTATTTTAAACCCCCATAGTAGAAACTCACTACAATAAAGAACATCTTTTTCTCCCTGGATTTCTTAAAGAAATAACTAATGACATTTTATACTCTCTTGATTACTTTCAGTTGTAAACATAAATCCAACTCAAATTAGTTCATACAAATGAGGGAGTTGTACTGACCCAATGGACTATGCAAAATCTTGATTCAGGTACTTTTTCTCTTTATCATCAAGACTTTTTCTTCATTCTTCATTTAGTTTCTCTCTGTATTGACCTCATTTCTCCTACTCGAGAGGACTTCCTCCACAACTATGGAGGGAGCATGACATGATGTGGCTTACATTATCAGTTCTTAATCAGCTTCCAGTTTACGTAGTGCTACTGTCGCAATCCCAAAGGAACTAAAAGGTTTCTCACTCCCTGCACATAACACAAGGAAGTGTTCTGATTGTCCTTACTGGAGTCACATGCTTACCCCATGCTGGGTAATGACATTTCCATCTGCTGCAGTGGCTGAGAACTAGTTTCCCAACAGAAGGGAAATGCTATTAACAGAAGGAGGAGGGAAGTTTTTCTGGACAGACAACAAATGACTCCCCACCACCCCACCATCATTAAAAATGCTGATCATTATAAGAAAGTTACCAAGTATTAAGTATTAATATGCAATGCAAGTATCAGAATCAGGTGGAGTTGTGTATGAACTCTGGTTCCACAGATTACTACCTGTATGACTTTGGGCAGGTTGGTAAACTTTAAGCTTAGTTTCTTCACCAATTAAATCCTTACAACAATGATACCCATCCCGTAATTCTTAGTACAAATTAAAAGAATATTTAGTTTGTGCTCAATAAATGATTGTATTCATTTTAGTCTCATAACTAAGTTTCAATGAACTCTTACTACAGTCCTATGAAACAAGTATTAATAGCTCTACTTATACAGAAATTGAAGCTCAAAGACGTTCAGTGTCTTTGCCCAAAGCAATACAGCTGGTGAGTGGCAGATCTGGAATTAGGTTCAAATCCCATGTCTGCAGGATTTCAGTTGATCCTCCTTCTACCATACACATTGCCTTAATTATTACACAACTCTTTGTAATAGTCTTCAGAGATTACTGAAGTACAGAGAGTTATTTTTCCCTAATTTAAACAACATCCCCCTCATCCTCTTTACATTGAATTTTCATGCTTTCAGCCTGGTAATCTATCAGTTTCTGATACTGTCCATATGAGCTATGACCATCTTTCAATAGAGAAAGTCAGTTCACTGTAGATAAGTGATACCAGAAATTCTATATTTGAAGACTCATTTTATTAGCTTAAGTTTTTTATCTTAAATTGGAGTTTAGAGATCTGAATTCAAAGCTAAGTGTTAGTATCTGAGTCTCAGTTTCATTATTCATACACTTGAGATACCATCCACTTTATAAAGTTGAAGTTGTGATTAAAAGATACACGGTATATGAAAGGGTTTTGTAAGGTATAAAATGCTCAATAAACATCAGACATATTATTGATACTAAGGTTGAGAATATAACATTTTGATCAGTTCCTTAAATCTTAGTATGAACAGGTTTCTGATCCTATACTAAGGGTAGCCTTTGAAATAAGAGTGAGCCTGGGTCCTGAACATGTAAGGCAGGGAAAAGAAAGTAAGCTCTGCAGTAAAGAAATGCAAGGAAAAGGAAGTCTGAAAACACCAGAAGACAAGCAATCCTTCATAGTTCTGCCTATGGTCCTAGCAGTGCCTATTTCCCTATACATAAAACACAAATGCTCAATTATGCAGGGTTAAGAGAGAAAGGTCCTCTTCAGCACCCTCACACAAGCTTAACTAAACTACAGATAATTTTTTTAAAACGTGCAAGTTCAGAAACAATTTATAGTATACATTAAAACATCTATTTCAACAGGCGAACTTTGTGCATTTGCAAATGAAGAAATTAACACCAATAAATTGTTTTGGAAACAGTATTGTCACTTGTGTGCTATATTAATTTACTGCACTAATTAACTTACTGTCTCACACCAAATCAACATGCCCTCTCTTGGATGAACTCATATTAACATGGGCCATATACGACCTGCCTGCCTTAACTCTTTATAACTTTTCCTCAACATACACACAGACATTTTAATAATTTTCTATGGTGCAAAAATTTCCATTATGTGAACTACTATTCCAGTATGTATGAAACCATTTTGTTTTAATTTTAGCATGTCTTACTTAAGTGTTATCAGTTCTATGTTTGGAAACTCTCTTTTTCACTTTTATTTTTTGTTTGCAAGAAACAAATACACAGTAAATCTACTACATATATCAAGGGTAGTATGGTAGAAAAACAGATATCTCACAGAATTGAAGAATAAGATATACTGTGGCCAGGCTTCATGGGAAGAGAAAAAAGGCTTGAAATACAATGATTTTTCTCTTAGAAATCACAGGGTTTCTTTGATCTCTACTTCTCTTATTCACTGTTTCTCCACTTTGTTCTATACCTGTGTTCCATTCTTCTTTTCTTTCAACTTACTTATCCAAGTTCTAGCTCAGAATGGCTTCCTCAGCTGAATCTATATGACCTTTCAACTCAAATACCTGTGACAAACTAACTGCAAAGTCTTAGCTCAAATTCTTTGAAAATCTGATTGGTCCAACCCATTCTAATTGATTAATTTTACTTGGGAAAGTTTATTCCATATCCAACCAGTTATGGGCAGGGGAAAATTTGCTACAAACATACACTTCAGCAAAGGTTGTGAACAGCCAGTTCATTCATAAGACAGCATGAGAACCTTCCAATTTCAAAAAGCAGAGTAAATTTAGAACTTTCTTCACCTCTTACAGGTCACTTAAATGAAATAAGAAAAATAAGAAATAGAAATGCATATCAATAATCAACAAAAATCAAAGACAACTAAAATCACAAATCAAAAAATAGATTAAATCATTTTTAACAGCATTACAGATCATATAGCAGTTCATAAAAATTAATACATGGTGCTTTTGAAATCAGAAAAACAAGATATTCAAAATTAAAGGCTTTTTTTTCAGCTAAAACTTAAAGTCCTTTATTTCCAACAGTGGAAAGCCTGAATACACTGGCAGTATGAGTTTTCAAGGAAGCATTTGGTTTCGAGAACAAAAAGGACAGTTCCAGGAGAGGAGTCACATAAATAAGGCACATTTGCAGGAATTTAACTGTTGGCGAGAAGCAAGAGGAAAAAGAAACAGTATTAATAACCCCACAGCTTTGTTTCCCCTTTGGTTCAGAAAAAGTTAAAGCTAAAGAAACCCACATAATAATCCTTAGGCAACACAGAAAATTCCAATTAGCCTACAATCCAGCTCTGGAATATTCCCTACATAAAAATCCTGTGAATAGCTGGTCTGAGAAGACCTTCATTTGTTCCAAGACGAGTAGTCAAAAAGGACACAGGGTAGGATATTTACAAAGATAGTATATGAGAAAAATAATAGAGGGGTGGGGGAAACAAAACAAAACAAAACAAAAAAGTTATTCATGAGAAAAATGTTTCCTTGGAACAAAAATTATAGCCAAACATGGTTATAATCATGGATATGCTTAAATAACAATAAAGGAAATAGAGTACAACTTTAAGAAAAATATATTAAGATGAAAGGGAAATAAAGTCAAAAATATTGCTTATGTCATTTACATCTAGGATCAAATATACAACTTGAAGCTGGTAAATTAAGTATAAGAGTTATAAACATAAACTAATATGGTGACAGAGAAAGAAAGTAAGGGGGTAGCAAAAAAAATAGATTAATCTCATTGATCAAAATTCGAAATCAATAGAAATTGTCCAAAAAAAACCCAGAGGATTGAAAGAATTATATCAAAGTGTGATTTAGGAGAAATCAATGTCACAAAAAGATAAATCTTTCAAATTAACAACAACAAAAAAACCTTCAAAATAAAGAAAATGTATTTTGATAGTGAAAGATCATCTAAAAAATTAAGGCTAAAATATATAAATTGTAACAAAATAAAAGGCAGATATAATACTAAGCATTTTCCTTAATTATAAATGTAAAAGGCTAACTTTATCTATTAAAAGAAAAGTATTTTCAGAAAAAAATCAGGAAAGAAAAACTGTTTGCTATATATAAGACCTATTTTAAAAACAGTAATTTGGAATGTCAGAAAATAAAAGGCTATGCAAAGGTAAATGCAAATAATTTAATATTCAACAAATTTTAATTCAGAGCAAAAAAACTATTCATTGAATTTCTAAAGTTGGTTTTATTCTTAAAGAACACAATTTGCAATGACTATAACTGTTAAGAATATTTGTGTATCAAACGGCAAGATTTCATTCTTTTTGATTGCCAAGTAATATTATATTGTATATATATATATATATATATATATATATATATATATATATATACACCACATAGAACTACAGTGTATTATGATAAGTGAAATAAGTCAGTCAGAGAAAGAACTCATATGATGTCACTAATATGTGGAATTTAAGAAACAAAACAGGTGAACATAGGGGAAAGAAAGGAAAAGTAGGATAAAAACAGAAAGGGAGGCAAACCATAGGAAACTCGTAAATACAGAAAACAAACTGAGGGTTGTTGGAGGGGAGGTACGTAGGTGGGTGGGGGGGCTAAATGAGTGATAGGCATTAAGGAAGCACTTGTTGGGATGAGCACTGGGTGCTGCATGTAAGTGATGAATCACTGAGTTCTACTCCTGAAACCAATACTACACTGTATATTAACTAACCGGAATTTAAATAAATAAATTATGTACTCTAAAAATAAAAATAATTAATACACAGAAAATAAAGAATATTTGTGTTAAAATAAAATGGTATTAACATACATAAAGCAAAAGAAAAAATATACAAGTAAAAAATTGAGAGCAACATATTAATAATAACAGCAAGCTTCAATTCACCTTTCTTAGTCCATGGTAGATCAAATGGACAATCCTAATTGATAAAAAATAACAATGAATTAGATAGATTTCAATAACATATATTGACTTCTGTATTCTGAAAATAAAGCTTCCGTTTTCTGAGGCCAGCATTATCAGATACTAAAGCCAAACAAGGACATCACAAGAAAAGAAAACTACAGGCCAATATCCATGATAAACATAGATGCAAAAATCCTCAATAAAGTAATAGCAAACTAAATTCAATAATACATTAAAAGGATCATACATCAGGATCAAGTGGGATTTATTCTAAGGACGCAAAGATATTTCAATATACACAATCAATGTGATATGCCACATTAACAAAATAGAAGATAAAAATTGTAGGATCATTTCAATAGGTGTATAGAAAGCATTTGACAAAATTCAATATTGATTTATGCTTAAAAAAAAATCTTGGGGCACTTGGGTGGTTCAGTCAGTTAAGTATCCAAGTCTTGATTTCAGCTCAGGTCACGATCTCCCAGTTCATGAGATCAAGCCCCACATTGAGCACTGCACTGACAATGGGGACTTTGCTGGTGATTCTCTCTCTTCCTCTCTCTCTGCCCCTCCCCCACTAGTACTGTTTCTCTCTCTTTCTCTCAAAATAAACAAATATTTTTTTAATCAACAAATTGGATATAAAGAAAATATACCTAAAAATGATAAAGGCCATACATGACAAACTTACAACTAACATCATACTCAACAGTGAAAAGCTGAAAGCCTTTTCTCAAAATCAGGAATAAGCCAAGGATGCCTACTCTCACTACTTTTATTCAACTTGGTTCTGAAATTTCTAGCTGGGCTAGTTAAACAATAAAAACAAATAAAAGACATCCAAATCATAAGGAGAAAGGTAAAACTGTGACTATTTGCAGATGACATGATATTACATATAGAAAACCCTAAAGACTTCATCAAAATGCTGTTAGAACAAAAGATTAATTCAATAAAGCTGCAGGATACAAAATAAATAAGCAAAATTCAGTTGCATTTCTGTATACTACTAACAAATTATCAGAATGAGATTTTTTTTTAAAATCTCACTTACAACTGCATAAAAAAGAATAAGATACCCAGGAGTAAATCTAACCAAGGATGTGAAAGACCTATGCATTAATAAAACATTAATAAAGTATTAATGAAACAATTTGAGAAAGACGTAAATAATAGAAAGATATTCCATGCTCATGGAATTGTAAGAATCAATATTATTAAAATGTTCAACTACCCAAAGCAATCTACAGATTTATTCCATTAGAATGAACACTTGTAACTAACATAATGTTATATGTCAATTATATCTCAGTAAAAAAATAAAATGAAATAATAGTCATGTGCTAACATTAATAATTTATTTAAAAAAAATAAACAACTTATGTTCCAAAAACAAAACAAAAATTACTGAGAATTGTATCATTGTTTTACATTTTTGTAAAAACCTCTTTAATATTGGTTTAATATAAGATAGCTGGGATCTCATATCCGCTTTTGCATTCAATATGTTACCTGTTACATAGCCTCAAGTAAATTCATTTTTATACTCACAAAAGGAAAAAAGTGAAAAAAGGAAAACAGCATACTGGTAATATTATGAATATACTTTTGACCTGACCAAAGGACCTAAAAGGGACACCAGGGGTCTCAAGACCACACTACAGAGCCATTGTTCTTAGAATTTCTCTCTTTGCCATCTCCAATCTGACCACAATCATTCCAGAGAGGTAAAGACCAACAGACTCAATAGACACATGAAAAAATTTTCAACATCACTCATCATCAGGAAAATACAAATCAAAACCATCATGAGATACTACCTCACACCTGCCAGAATGGCTAACATTAACAACTCAGGCAACAACAGATGTTGGCAAGGATGCAGAAAAAGAGTATCTCTTTTGTACTGCTGGTGGGACTGCAAACTGGTGAAGCCACTCTGGAAAACAGTATGGAGGTTCCTCAAAAGATTAAAAATAGAACTACCTTATGACCCAGCAATTGCCCTACTAGGTTTTTATCCAAGGGATATAGGTGTGCTGCTTCAAAGGGGCACATGCACCCCAATGTTTATAGCAGCACTATCAACAATAGTCAAAGTATGGAAAGAGCCCAAATGTCCATCGATGGATGAATGGTAAAGAAGATGTGATACACACACACACACACACACACACACACACACAATGGAGTATTACTCGGTAACCAAAAAGAAAAAAATCTTGCCATTTGCAACTACAAGGATGGAACTAGAAAGTATTATGTTAAGTGAAATTTGTAAGTTAGAGAAAGACAAATATCATATATGACTTCACTCATATGTGGAATTTAAGATACAAAACAGATGAACATAAGGGAAGGGAAGCAAAAATAATTTAAAAACAAGGAGGGGGACAAAACATAAGAGACTGAAATACAGAGAACAAACTGAGGGTTGCTGGAGGGGTTCGGGTGGGGGGATGGGCTAAATTGATAAGGGGCATTAAGAAAGACACTTGCTGGGATGAGCCCTGGATACTATACATACGGGATGAGTCACTGGAATCTACTCCTCAAATCATTATTGCATTATATGCTAACTAACTTGGATGTAACTTAAAAATAAATCAATTAACTGAAGAATTAAAAATAAATATATTTTAAAAACAAGTAAATAAATAAATATTAAGATATTTGGGCTACTGGGAGCATAAAATCAGACAAAAGGGAAATTTTTGATCCATCATATCTTTCTATTCTCAAAGAAAAAATAAATATGAAAAAGTAGTGTACTTACTGTTATGAGCACTGAGTAATGTATAGAAATGTTGAATCATTATATTGCATACCTGAAACGAATACAGCAAAATAAACAGGTTTGAAAGTAAAAACAAAAACAAAATAACCAGCAGACTCATTTATGTTGTATGACTCTCTCCATGTGTCCACAATGACGAGGAGAATGGTAGAGAAGTAACCCAAGAAGACTTAAACCAACTTTCTCTTTGAAGAATTTATAATTAAGATGGAAGGATAATCAGTCCTTTGTCTGGCTGGATTTGTAATATGTAAACATGAAACTGTGTGACAGCTATTTTCAGCACATCATATAGATTGTATAAGAAAGAAAGTCATTCTGAAGAGAGAAAACAATAAGGCAGAAGACTGAGTGAAGCAGATCAGAATTCAATAATTTGGTAATGCTGATAATTTGGCATCACTTGGTCCAGGCTCCTTACAACTTTCATGCTTTTTGCTATAATCAATACCTTGGCATTCCAATTATAGTGCTCTGTTTTCTGTTGGTCTCCTCATGTTGGTTTCTGATACCAAGCAGAGTCCTACTTAATAAACAATGATTTTGCTTTATAGTTATAATTCCTTTGAAACAAACAATATAACTCCAGAAGGGCATTTAGAAGTCCTGTGAAGTAGCTCTGAAATAAGTTGCAATTTTAAAACATATATATACTATTTCCTTAGATATACTGTTGGATTTCCTCCTGAAACCCTCACAGGCAAAAAGCTAAACATATAAATGCAGCACTCCTTGCTTTGGAAACCTCTAAATTATGTCATTCCTGATGGTCATCTTATATGTCCTAAAAAGCAAATAACAAAATCAACAAATTCTTTTCTAAAATGTAAAGGTTTACCTGATATATGAGAAATGGTAATATAAGATTAAAACTCAATATAGGATTAAAACTCAGAAGCAGTTATAGTAGGGATTAGATATAGCCATGTTAATATGAATTTTGCTTTGATCTGAGGGCAAGGGCATGTATTAAATGACAACTCTTCCAAAAATGGGATGTAGATATTTATTTTTATGGTTAACAAGGATCTTTCAAAGTGTTTTCTAAATATAACTAATATTTGTTGGTTATAACTTCACTTGCCTAGAAGTATGCAAGTACTTTACAAACATTATCACTTAATCCCCACAACAATTCAACAATGAAAATAATGATCTTCATTTTGCAGATAGGAGAGATAAAGTTCAGGAATATTGCTTGAGATTGCATGGTTTACAAATCACAGACATGGAATTTGAATCTGTATATTAAACTTCAAAGTCTGTACTTTCTCCAGTAAACCATGTCAAATTTATGGTTTGTATAACATAAATATTAAACTCAGTTGAGGAAAATAAATCAAATAAAAACAAAGCACACAAAATCTTAAGTAAATAACAATCTACATGCTCACCTTTTCAACCATTCTATCTCCTTGCACAGGGCTTGGATAATGCCAACCATTCAATAAACATTTTTTTAAATTTATAAAACAGAAAGTGAATTTGACTTATTGCTGAGAAATCATAAATGTGATCAGGTAAAAGAGAGCATACTGAAATTTTCAGGCAACTTTTTCCATTGGGCAAACTTTTGCTCCCCTCATCAAATAATATAAATAATCATAATAAGATTCCTTCATTCTTCATTAGCATTTATATATAAATGTATTCCCTGATCATAGCTCTTGAGAAGAAAAATATAAAATGCCATTCAGATTCTATCAAAATTTGTTGAAAATATTTTTATATCGTGATGTACTAGAAAGTTTACATATATCATTTCATTCGATCCTCATTACAAAGGAGAAAAGTGTACAGATAATAAGTAAATGTCCTTGGATTACTATGTCAATAATTGTAATTCCAAAATTGGAGCCCAGGCCTTCAAATTCTATGTGATTTTCATCACAGTTGTGGCTTCCAAAGTGGGGTCTATACACTCAAGAAGTATATAAGATCATATACTAGCATGAAAAGAAAAGAATTATTAAAAGTTCTACTTACATATATTATAAATACAAATTTATAGTATAATTATATGCCATATATTGTATATAGAATTTTAATTCTAATTTTGTTTTATGAGTTACAAATTATATGAATAGAGCTGAACAATTATATAACTTATACATAAATACATATTTATGGAGGGAATATAAGTAAAAATACATTGTTGATGGGGATCACAGTCAAAAACTATACTATACCATGTTGTCTTTCTATGCTATCTCATTCTATTCAAAACACACAATATATACACACACCACACCCAGAATTAAAGAAAGAAACTTTATAAGATCTTTGTCTACAGTCAGCAGAGGCTAAAACTTGACATAAACTGATCTTGATCTGCCCCTCATGGGTATAAGCTAAGAAATCCTCTGCCTGGAGTCCCTAGCTCTAGACCTTTTTCTGGGAGCTTTCAATCATAAGCCCCTATTGTCCAAGACTGCTATACCTTCATCAACATGGGTTTCTAGTTTCTCCATTCATTGGTCAAAAATGGTTCAAAAAGGGCTGGCTGAGACTCAAGTATACATGATGTATGATATCAGGAATAAAAGAAAGTTTAAAGAAATAGAAGAACACCTACTTCAGATATTTTAGTTTTTCCAAGTCTTCCCTATCAAACTAATTTGAAACAAACTCAAAAATTAAATTAAAAATTATTGAGTATCAGATTATCAAAACCTTTTAATAGTACTCCAGCATAGTTTCTTGGAGGAGGAGTCAAGATGGCAGAAGAGCATGGAAGTTTTATCTGTGTCTCGCATCCATGAAATACAGCCAGATCAACACTAAACCATGCTGCACACCTAGAAAACTGATCTGAGGATTAACACAACAATGTGTACAACCTGAACCACAGAACTCAGCAGGTATGCAGCAAAGAGAGGTGAAATGGGGGAGAGAGAAGCTGTGGAGGGCAGGGAACTGTTTTTGCATGCAGAAAAAGGATGGAGATGGGGCGGGGGGTGGGAGGGAGAATACGGGAAAAGTACCCCCCCCAAAAGCAGTTGGAGAGAAAGTGGAAAAGGGGAAACAGCCACAGGGACTGAACTAAAAAGGGAAAAATGAGAAAGAAGAGGGTTTAAATTCCATACAGACTCTATAAATAGGGGGAGTGTGCAGAGTCTGAAACTCTGCAGCTCGATACCTGGTGGTGCTCTGATAAGATGGGCAAATCCCCAGGAGCAGAGTGAAGTCTGGGGGTCTTCAGGCCACATGTGGAGAGGCAGTTGCCCTGCTGAGAAGACACCTGGTAGAAGTGTGTGGGTCCCCCAAAGACAAAGGCCCCCATGGACCTAGGAGAAAAAACACATTTGCTGGGGCTGGAACAAGGCCACTGGGGGTGAAGCCTGCTGCCAGATGCATGTTGTCATTTGCCATAATCCCTGAAACACGCTGCTACACGATCGCGTGAACTTTTTCTGGGGTGGGCTGGCACCCAGCCGCAGTCTCTGTGCATCTGCAGCAGCACAGTGCCATGACTGCTTCTGGGTGTGGCTGGCACTGGTGATTGCTTGGTGAGACCCTCCAGCAGAGGGCAGAACGGGTCAAAGCTGCAGTCCCTCAGAAGTAAGGGGTCGGGAAAAACAGCCACATCTGAGATAAAACTCAGGAGGGAGGTGCTGCCTGGGGCTTGGTCACAGAAAGTGTAAAAGTGGGAAGCGTATGGAAGTCAAAGACAAAGGACAGGTGTGCAATTGCTGATCAGGGAGAACAGTGTTCCGATACTAGACACTGGGTAGCTGGGTGATGCCATTTTCACTGTTCCTGTGCATACGCATACACACTCACAAGTGCCACAACAATCCACCCCAGTAAGCTAAGCAGCACCATCTAGCGGACAACAGAGCCATTACACTAAGCCCCACCCAACTGGGCTAAACTTGGTCCTCAGGAACACAAGTTTCATCAGCATGGTTAGTTTACACACTATAAAGCATTTCATGGTTTGATTTCTAGGGGAAAACAAAGTAATGTCAATCGCATTTCAGTTTGTTCGCTGGTCCATCTATTCAATTATCTTTTCCTTATTTTGTTTTTCTCGTTTTTGTTTCTTTTATTTTTCTTGAATATAGAAAGACAAAAAAATCATTTTTATTTTCAATTTTTATTAAAAATATTTTTCTTTGATTTTTTTCCTACTATATATTTTACTCTTGTGTAATTTTTTTCAAATTCTATTTAACTTCCATCATTTCATTTTATTCTACTTCAGTGTACTCATTATTTGACATTTTCAAATGATTTCCTTTTTTTTCTTTCCCCTTTTCTGTAAACTATCAAGCCCCTTTCACCACTCAGAACAAAACACATCTAGGATCTAGCATCATTTATTTGATTGTGTGTGTGTGTGTGTTGTTGTTGTTGTTGTTTTTAATTTCTAATTTTAGTATTTTTTTAATTTTAGAGTTTTTTATTTAAAATTTTTAACCTCATTAATTCCTTTTCTCCCTTCAAAATGACAAAATGAATAAATTCACCCCAAAAGAAAGAGCAGGAAAAAACAACAGCCAGGGACTTAACCAACACAGATACAAGCAAGATGTCTGAACCAGAATTTATAATCTCGATAATAAGAACAGTATCTGGAGAGACAGGAAACCATCAAAACACTAGAGGAGAAAGCAGGAAAAGACCTCTCTGACCTCAGCTGTAGCAATTTCTTACTTGACACATCCCCAAAGGCAAGAGAATTAAAAGCAAAAATGAATTACTGGGACCTTATGAAGATAAAAAGCTTCTGCACAGCAAAGGAAACAACCAACAAAACTAAAAGGTGACCAACGGAATGGGAAAAGATATTTGCAAATGACATATCAAACAAAGGGCTAGTATCCAAAATCTACAAAGAGCTCACCAAACTCTACACCTGAAAAACAAATAACCCAGTGAAGAAATGGGCAGAAAACATGAATAGACACTTCTCTAAAGAAGACATCCGGATGGCCAACAGGCACATGAAAAGATGCTCAACGTCGCTCCTCATCAGGGAAATACAAATCAAAACCACACTCAGATATCACCTCACGCCAGTCAGAGTGGCCAAAATGAACAAGTCAGGAGACTATAGATGCTGGAGAGGATGTGGAGAAAAGGGAACCCTCTTGCACTGTTGGTGGGAATGCAAATTGGTGCAGCTGCTCTGGAAAGCAGTGTGGAGGTTCCTCAAAAAATTAAAAATAGACCTACCCTATAACCCAGCAATAGCACTGCTAGGAATTTACCCAAGGAATACAGAAGTGCTGATGCATAGGGGCACTTGTACCCCAATGTTTATAGCAGAACTTTCAACAATAGCCAAATTATGGAAAGAGCCTAAATGTAGATCAACTGATGAATGGATAAAGAAGTTGTGGTTTATATACACATGGAGTACTACATGGCAATGAGAAAGAATGAAACATGGCCTTTTGTAGCAACATGGATGGAACTGGAGAGTGTGATGCTAAGTGAAATAAGCCATACAGAGAAAGACAGATACCATATGTTTTCACTCTTATGTGGATCCTGAGAAACTTAACAGAAACCCATGGGGGAGGGGAAGGAAAAAAAAAGAGGTTAGAGTAGGAGAGAGCCAAAGCATAAGAGGACTCTTAAAATTGAGAACAAACTGAGGGTTGATGGGGGGTGGGAGGGAGGGGAGGGTGGGTGATGGGTATTGAGTAGGGCACCTTGTGCGATGAGCACTGGGTGTTGTATGGAAACCAATTTGACAATAAACTTCATATATTGAAAAAAAAGAATAGTATCTGGAGTCAAAAATAGATTAGAATCCTTTTCTGTGGAGATAAAAGAAGTAAAAGGTAGTCAGGATGAACAAAAATTCTATAACTGAACTGCAATCTCAAATGGATGCCACAGCAGCAAAGATGGATGAGGCAGAGCAGAGAATCAGCAATACAGGGGACAAACATGGAGAATAATGAAGCAGAAAAAAAGACAGAGACCAAGGCAAAAGAGCATGATTTAAGAATTAGAGAAATCAGTGACTAATTAAAAAGGACTATCAGAATCATAGGGGTCCCAGAAGAGGAAGAGAGAGAAATGGGGGTAGAAGGGTTATATGAGCAAATCATAGCAGAAAGCTTTCTTAACCTGGAGAAAGACACAGACATCAAAATTCAGGAAGCACAGAGGACTCCCATTAGATTCAACAAAAACCAATGATCAACAAGACATATGATAGTCAAATTCACAAAATACTCAGGCAAAGAAAGAATCATGAAAGCATCGAGGGAAAAAAGTCCTTAACCTACAAGGGAAGGCAGATCAGGTTCACAGCATATCCATCCACAGAAACATGGCAGGCCAGAAAGGAGTGACAGGATATATACAGTGTGTTGAATTAGAAAAATATGCAACCAAGAATTCTTCATCCAGCAATGCTGTCATTCAAAATAGAAAGAGAGATTAAAAGTTGCCCAGACAAACAAAATTAAAGGAGTTTGTGACCACTAAACCAGCCCTACAAGAAATTTTAAGGGGGACTCTCTGAGAGGGAGAAAAGATGATAAATAAATAAATAAATAAATAAATAAATAAATAAATACCAAAAGCAACACAGACTGAAAAGGACCAGAGAATACCACCAGAAACTCCAACTCTGCAGGCAACATAATGGCAATAAATTCATATCTTTCAGTACTCACTCTAAACGTCAATGGACTAAATGCTCCAATCAAAAGACATAGGGTAATGGAATGGATAAGAAAACAAGATCCATCTGTATGCTGTTTATAAGAGACCCACTTTAGACCTAAGACACCTTCAGATTGAAAGTAGGGGGATGGAGAACCATCTATCATGCTAATGGTCACCAAAAGAAAGCCAAAGTAGCCATACTTATATCAGACAATCCAGATTTTAAAATAAAGACTGTATCAAGAGATGAAGAAGGACATTATATCATAATTAAGGGGTCTATCCACCAAGTAGATCCAACAATTGTAAACATTTATGTCCCCAACATGGAAAAACACAAATATATAAATCAATCACAAACATAAAGAAACTCAGTGATAATAATACCATAATAGGGGACTTCAACACCCACTTACAGCAATGGACAGGTCATCTAATCAGAAAATCAACAAGGGAACAATGGCTTTGAATGACACACTGGACCAGATGGACTTAACAGATATATTCAGAACATTTCATCCTAAAGTAGCAGAATATACATTCTTCTCCATTGCACATAGAACGTTCTCCACAATAGACCACATACTGGGACACAAATCAGCCCACAACAAGTACAAAAAGATTGAGATCATACAGTGCATATTTTCAGACCACAATGCTATGAAACTCGAAATTAGCCACAAGAAAAAAATTTGGAAAGGTAATAAATACTTGGAGACTAAAGAACATCCCAGTAAAGAATGAATGGGCTAATCAAGAAGTTAAAGAGAAAATTAAAAAGTTCATGGAAGCCAATGAAAATGATAACACCAAACCCCAAAACCTCTGGGATGCAGTAAGGCAGTCATAAGAAAGTATATAGCAATCCAGGTCTTTCTAAAGAAGGAAGAAACATCTCAGATACACAACCTAACCTTACACCTTAAAGAACTGGAAAAATAACAGCAAATTAAGCCCAAAACCAGCAGCAGACAGGAAATGATAAAGATTACAGCAGAAATGAATGCTATCGAAATCAAAACCCAAAAAACAAAAAATAAAAAACAAACAAAAAAAACCCCAGTAGAACAGATCAATGAAACCAGAAGCCGGTTCTTTGAAAGAACTAACAAAATTGATAAACCCCTAACCAGATTATCAAAAAGAGAAAGGACCCAAATAAATAAAACCAAGAATGAAAGAGGAGAGATCACAACCAACACAACAGAAATAAAAACAATAATAAGAGAATATTATAAGCAATTATATGCCAATAAAATGGGCAAGCTAGAAGAAATGGACAAATTCCTAGAAACATATACACTACCAAAACTGAAACGGAAGAAATAGAAAATTTTAACAGACCCATAACTGGTAAGGAAATCGAATTAGTAATCAAAAATGTGCCAAAAAACAAGAGTCCAGGGACAGATGGTTTTCCAGGGGAATTCTACCAAACATTTAAGGAAGAGTTAATACCTATGCTCTTGAAGCTGTTCCAAAAAATAGAAATGGAAGGAAAACTTACAAACTCTTTCTAGGAAGCCAGCATTACCTTGATACCACAACCTGACAGAGACCTCACTAAAAAGAAGAAGTACAAACCAATTTCCCTGATGAACATGGATACTAAAATCCTCAACAAGATACTAACCAACTAGATCCAACAATACATTAAAAAATTATTCACCAAGACCAAGTGGGATTTATACCTGGGATGCAGGGATGTTTCAATATCTGCAAAACAACCAATGTGATTCATCACATCAATAAAAGAAAGGACAAGAACCACATGATTCTCTCAATAGATACAGAGAAAGCATTTGACAAAATACAGCACCCTTTCTTGATAAAAACCCTCAAGAAAGTAGGGATAGAAGGATCATACCTCGAGATCATAAAAGCTAAATATGAAAGACCCATTGCTAATATCATCCTCAATGAGGGAAAACTGAAAGCTTTCCCCCCTAAGGTCAGGAACAAGACAGGGATGTCCACTGTCACCACTGTTATTCAACACAGTATTGGAAGTCTTAACCTCTGCAATCAGACAACACAAAGAAACAAAAGGCATCCAAATTGGCCAGGAGGAGGTCAATCTTTCACTCTTCGCAGATGACATGATACTCTATATGGAAAACCCAAAAGATTCCACCAAAAAACTGATAGAACTGATTCATGAATTCAGCAAAGTTGCAGGATATAAAATCAATGCACAGAAATCGGTTGCATTCCTATACACCAACAATGAAACAACAGAAAGAGAAATCAAGGAATTGATCACTTTAACAATTGCACCAAAAACCATAAAATACCTAGGAATAAATCTAACCAAAGAGGTAAAAATCTATACACTGAAAACTATAGAAAGCTTACAACAGAAATTGAAGAAGACACAAAAAATGGAAAAATATTTCATGCTCCTGGATAAGAAGAACAAACATTGTTAAAATGTTAATACTACCCAAAGCAATCTACATATTCAATGCAATCCCTATCAAAATAACACCAGCATTCTTCAGAGCTAGAACAATCCTAAAATTTGTATGGAACCAAAAAAGACCCCAAATAGCCAAAGCAATCTTGAAAAAGAAAACCAAAGCAGGAGGCATCACAATCCCAAATTCAAGCTATATTACAAAGCTGTAATCATCCAGACAGTATGGTACTGGCACAAAAACACTCAGATCAATAGAACAGAATAGAGAACCCAGAAATGGACCCACAAACGTATGGCCAACTAATCTTTGACAAAGCAGGAAAGAATATCCAATGGAATAAAGTCAGTCTTCACCAAGTGGTGCTGGGAAAAATGAACAGCAACATGCAGAAGAATGAACCTGGACCACGTTCTTACACCATACACAAAAATAAACTCAAAATGGAAGAAAGACCTAAATGTAAGAGAGGGAGCCATCAAAATTCTCGAGGAGAAAGCAGGCAAAAACCTCTTTGATCTTGGCGACAGCAACTTCTTACTCAATACATCTCCGGAGGCAAGGAAAACAAAAGCAAAAACGAACTATTGGGACTTTATCAAAATAAAAAGCTTCTGCACAGCAAAGGAAACAATCAACAAAACTAAAAAGCAATTAACAGAATGGGAGAAGATATTTGCAAACGACATATCAGATAAAGGGTTAGCATCCAAAAGCTAGATGAACTTATCGAACTCAACACCAAAAACAAATAATCCAGTGAAGAAATGGGCAAATGACATGGCAAACCGACACATGAAAAAAATACTCAACATCACTCATCATCAGAGAAATACAAATCAAAACAAGCACCTCACACCTGTCAGAACAGCTAACATTAACAACTCAGGCAACAACAGATGTTGGCGAGGATGTGGAGAAAGAGGATCTCTTTTGCATTGTTGGTGGGGATGCAAACTGGTGCAGTCATTCTGGAAAACAGTATGGAGGTTCCCCAAAAAATTAAAAATAGAACTACCCTATGACTCAGCAATTGCACTACTAGGTATTTATCCAAGGTATACAGGTATGCTGTTTCGAAGGGGCACATGCACCCCAATGTTTATAGCAGCACTATAGACAATAGCCAAAGTATGAAAAGAGCCCAAATGTCCATTGATGGATGAATGGATAGAGAAGATGCGTTATATGTATATACAATGGAGTATACTTGGCAATCAAAAAGAATGAAATCTTGTCATTTGCAACTATGTGGATGGAACTAGAGCATATTATGCTAAGCAAAAGTAGTCAGTCAGAGAAAGACAAATATCATATGACTTTACTCATATGAGGACTTTAAGACACAGAACAGATGAACACAAGGGTGGAAGCAAAAATAATATAAAAACAGGGAGGGGGACAGAACATAAAAGACTCTTAAATACAGAGAACAAACAGAGAGAGGGTTACTGGAGGGATTGTGGGAGGGACAATGGGCTACATGGGTAAGGGGCATTAAGGGAATCTACTCTTGAAATCATTGTTGCACTATATGCTAACTAATTTGGATGGTAATTAAAAAAATAAAATTAAAGATAATAATATTCCAGCATAGAATTAGCAGTTGATTAAAGCCAGTTCCTTAAGCCCTACCTGTTAAAAACAAAAATAGCCAATTACAAAGCAGAATCCATGTAAAAGGCAAGGAATCAATTTTAAAGAATAAAATAGGCAACAGAATATTACCAGAAAAAAATAAAAGAATTATAAAAGGAAAAGTAAAATCAAAATGATTAGCCTATTTATAAGAGCAAACTCTTCCAAGGCTAAGAAGTGAAAGCACTATTCAGGGGAAGGCTCTTAGTTTAAGCCATCCTAAAATAGAAGACCACAATTAATGCTGATTGTGTAAACAGGTTAAGACACTGGAAAAGTTAAGAATATAGCCCTGTAGGCCAATTTGGGGATCCAACAATGCCAAACCTCCACAAATCTAATTATCACTTTATTACATCCACTGCCATCACAAGGCAATAAAAATGAAGCCACTAATGCTTGCTTGGTCAGCACACATACAAAAACTGAAATGATACAAAATAGATTGCTATAACCCCTGTGCAATGGTGACATACCAACTCTTAAAATGTTTCATATTTTTCTTATTTTTTCCAAAAAGAATTCAAGAAGGGTGAATCAGGAACTCCAACAGAGTGGAAGGGATTGTGGAGAGGGCAATAAGTCTTTTCTGAATATATATTTATATATAGTTTTGACATTAAATCATGTCGTTTTAATTTTTTAATGAGTAATATTTTATGTACTCAAAAAATGAAATTTAAAGCACTAGAAAAATAAAACCTCAAATAACAGATACATTATAATATAACTATATCCCAAATTTAAAAAAAAAAAAGCATAACTACATAGAAGGGGAAAAATAAAACTAACCTGAATAACTTTGGAACAGAGTACTTTGACCCTGAGTCTAAAGCCAAAAACAAAAACAAAACCTGTAAACAAATATAGAACTCTAATTACAGGGTCTGTTTTTGATGGTAGTTTGAGTTTATAATTCTTAAACTACCTTCTGTGTATTGTAGGACTGAACAAATGATTAAATATTTAGAGGATTAAATAAGCTAGACGGCTTACTGCTGGAGAAGGGAGTTACAAATATGGAAATAGGAAGGCTAGAATGAATTCCACGGTCCTGAATTGCAATGAGAATAATTAGTATAAATTCAGGTTTAAATGGATGAATGGATAATGATAGATGATAGATAAAGAAAAGTGGATATAAGTGTATTTATATTTTTTAGGTCTGCCTTTTGAGAGCCTAGAAGAAAAGACACCCCAGCAGCAATGAACACACCCTATATCCTGATTTTGATTTCTAATATACCATCTCGCATTAAATCCTGATCTTGGTTTCTAAATACCATCCCCCATTAAAAGGAATTGGCCTCATTGGAAATGTAGTTGACTCTTAGTATCAAGGCAGGGAAGGTAAAACGTGAGCCTGGAACATCTTGTAGTTCCAGGAAGTAAAATTTGCTAAAAACATGATGGCAATAAGCTAGAAGGATGTAGGTGCCAGTTTGAAGAGCTTCCACTCAGCTAAATATGGAATAAATTGAGCAAATAATGGTAGTAACAGAATATTCATGGGATAAATAGAAAGCTATGAATCTATACTTCCATTAAAAAAAAAGGATGAATACGTAAATTAATGGGAGAAGGAAAAATTTTTCCTCATATTACGCCCAGTAAATGGAGAGAAAGTAACAAAGTTATAAAATTACCATTTGGCAATTATAGTTTGCCTAAATATAGCCAATTGTCCTTCAACAAGCCCGTTGAGGATAAACATTAAATTAGTGGCACCTAGATGGGCAAGACAAGAGCTACTTGTTTAGCAGGTAAACCAGCAAGAGCATTTCCTATGGTTTCTGTGATGATCTCAGAAATAAGAGCTTATATTTTGATAACTGATATTTTTTTAGTATTTAATAATTTCTAATATGACATTGATCATTTCATCATTTTTCTATCAGGTTACCTGAACCTGTCTCAGATCCCCTTTCCTTCTATAGCACCCCAAAATCATAAATCGTGTGTCTACTATATGTTAAGTGTTTACCATTTTTCTTTTGCCAGAATGCAAACGCAATTCAAAGTTATTAATTTTGTCAGTTGGGAAATTAAAGCAGTAGGCAAAGGAGTGAATATGATAGCTCTAAATTCCACAATAAATACTTGTCCTGCAGAGGAAATACCTGTCATTTTCAAGGGGAAAAAAAAAGCCATTTATAAACAACACTGAATTGGGATTCATTAAAGGAGTATTTGTAAGGGCAGTCCTGGACATACTTCCTGAGTTACAGCTAAACAACTATATAATTTCCCTTTATCTGGAAGGATTAAGATTTACACATGTTAAATTGTGATATGAGAGGGAAAAAGTAGAACTTTACAAGCAGCAGAATAAATGACAGAGAAATGATGAAAGTTGCCTAGAAGTAAGAGATTGTATAGTATCACGGCTGAAATTACAAAGGAAATTGTAAAAGTCATATGGGCATAGCCAAAGAGTCATTTGCTACCATGGTAATGGAGATCACTAAACTCTAAAGCATTTACTGGACTCACAAGGGGTATCTGTTCTCTGGCTAATACATCCTGCTGATTCTGGTTAATGCTTCAAGGCAAATAGGGGGAGGGAATCTCTTTAAAAGCTGACTGGGTATCAGAGAATAAACAAATTATGTCTGAGTTTTTATTTACTTATTTTAGGCTAGTTCAAACAGGAAGCTGATTTACACAGAATTTTTTAAACTATAATATTTTATTTTTTCCATAGTAACTATTTTTGCTTTGATTTAAGGAATTAGCAGGTGTTTTTATGTTATCATGCAGCTGTTATCTAGAAAGGACATTAAAGTGATGATTCTGTGCCAAAAAGAGATAGAACACTTTATGGTCAGCCCTTCTCTGGGTGAGCAGAATGATCAAAGGAGGGATAATAAATCCTAACATGACCACCTAGCCTGCTGACAGTAGTACAGACCTAATTGTTACTAAAATGACTGCTGAAGGTGCCATGATCCAGAAACGGGCACCTCACTTACACAGCAAACACACCAAAACACCATAGTCTGGAGATGGGTACTTCCTGTACACAACAAGACACTTCCTAGAAAATACAAAAATAGGCAGCTCACTACTTATCTAGGGCCAAACTAACTTGATGAGCCCAAATAGCTCACCTCATCAGTAGCACTCCAATAGTTTGATTCCCTGACATGGGATAGGTACTATATCCCTCCCACAAGCCTCAGCCCTAGAGCTTATCTTTTATGTCGGGTTAGATTCCCTGCTTAACTCTTTGTTTTTGGTGCAAGAATCTTCAATTTTGTTCCTTAACATAATAAAGGAAATATCCTTATAGAAACCAAAATCAAATGAAAAGAAACATTTGTGATATATGTCAGTTTTTACTAATCTGCTATTTGCTATGATTTCTTTTTTATTGTAAATAAGTATATTTTAATACTCAATTTTATGTTCATAATATTTAATTAATTTTTTAGAGTCAGTCTCCAAAACTGAATAAATTTCAGGCCTCAGAAAACGTGGAGCAGTTGGCTATAATTCTGGTACATTCGAAAGTGATGGTTTGACACTGGTTACCCACAGGTGCAAATATGGTGAGGATGTCTGGATTGAGATGTTATTTTATCCATGAGACCTTCCTCTGAGGGCAATTGCTTACACCTGAGCAGATACTATCTAGTCTTACTCATTAATCACTTCAATGTTATAGTCCTAGGAAATTTACCTGGACAAGTTAATATATATGCCTTCTTTTAAAAAAAAAAACAAAAACAACTATATACATTAGTGTGTAGCCCCTTTTTATCTTGACTACTATACTTTCTTATAAAATGTAACGCTAATTAACTTATCTCAATGTTCTATTCAGTCCTTTTATGCCTCCTCTGTTTTGTTTAACCTGAGTTATCTCATTTTATTTGTATAATATTACCTATCAACCCACCTTCCTGAATGATGCAACATTGAAATCCATAATAAATAAACATTCCTCCAAACCCAAAATAGTAGAAGGAATCACTAACAGCTCATTTTTTATTTACAGCTCAATACCAAAGAGTTACCTTGATAATTACCATGCATCCATCCATCTTTGATAAATATATTTTAATGCCTACTATATATCAATTACCAACAAGTGAAAAGAATATTGTCCTAGTATTAGTAAAGTAGGTCAAGAGAACCTTTTAAAAGATACCTTTTTAAAAATCTTTATCATCAGTAAAACACAATGCTGAGATTTCAACATCATGGCTAGTCAATAAATATCAGTGGATTTACTATAACACAGAAAAAAATCATCTTACCTCCAGAAATCCTTTATCTAAATCCTAGATCTGTCACATAGGAAAGGCATTTAAGAGCTGTGTGTCTCCAGTTTCCCAATTATAAAATAGGATGACAGTTCTTCTCTATCTACCTAATGAGATTTTTGTGAAATTGTGAGGCTGAAATATATGAACAATATATGAACCTTGCTGAGGCAAGGTTGTGGTGGGTTGACAATACATGGCACCTCCTTGTAATCTAGTGGGAAAGACAGAAGAAATACATGATGATAACTACCACAATGGGGGACTCTGCATTGTACAGTGGAATAAAGTACCTACATCTGCCTTTGGGATCTGTGAGGGCTAAGAGAACTACCTTTGAGGTAAGACTTGTACTAAGGATTTAGAAGATCAAAAGGAAAGGGAGGGCATTCCAGGCAGAGAGAATCATTCCTGAAAAACTGTGACATATTTGGAAAGCTATACAGAGCTTGTAATCTGGGAAAGCATAAATGCAGAAAAGGTAAAGCACAAATTAAAAAAGAAGAAGTAGGTGATGGGGATGGGTAGACAAAGGTGAGATCATAAAGCACCAACATTACACACTATGAAAGAGTTTGGATGCCACCAGCGAGGCCATGGGATACCACTGAAAGTTCTGGAGGAAGAAAGGAATATAGATTTTCTTATTAAAAAGACAATTCTGATCCCAGAGAGGAGACAAAATTGAAGAAAGCAAAACTAAAATTGGGAAATGAGTAATTCCTCTTCCAGATCTCCTCTTCAAGCAAAGTTACTGCCAGATTCACCCACCCTCTTGCTTGCCTACTATACCCTACCCATGTTAAATCTCAATTACAACATCCATCCACTGCAATTATTAAATTATAAAACAAGCTAGACAACTTTGACATTAGGAAAAGTATACTGGTCTGATAAATTCACAGATAACAATTATGGTATTAATAGCTAACATTTGTTGAGTGTGGCTAGGTGTGATATACTATGCTAAGCATTTTGCATGCACTATTCCATTTAATCTACTAAATAAATGTACAATTATAGTGATGATTATTGTCACCATGTTACAAAGGATGGGGAAAGATTAGGGAAATTTCTAACCTTCCCAGGCTCACACAACAACTAAAAAGCTAGGTTCAACCTCAAAACCAGGGATATCTGATACCAATACTCTTACCCACTATCCTATACCATGAACAGAAATGTCAAGATAGACATTGTCCCAAGTATTTTGATATTAAAAAAATAGTGCTATATCTGTTTTTTGGTTGGAAAGCCTGAGATGCCAAGGTAACATGCATTTTCTAAATTGTCCACCAATTAACAGTGTAATTAGAAAAAAATTACATTTACTAAATAAATAAATAAATAAATAAATAAATAAATAAATAATAAAAAAGAAAAAATTACATTTGTTATGTTTATTCAAAACAAGCATAGTTGAAAACTGTACAGTATGATACAATCTCAAATTCTCTCTTTTGACAGTATAAAATTGATCACTGAGTCACACTACCATGAAAAGTTTAATCAACGAAGAAGTCACTGGCTTAGCTGATGGAATGAATTACAGAAAATGTGACCCAGATCATCTAAAATTGTGAACATTTAAATACTCATGTTGATTTAGGAAAAGAATAAATGTTTCTTAGTATTTATTTATACCTCGGTGCTCCCAAAATCAAGATCTTAGGATGTTTACACAATTTTAGGCAAGAAGATAGAATCAATAAATGAAAATGAGACAAAGAAAACAGCATCTTTTTCTCATCATATTTGAATCCCTAGTTATCCCCTGTTTGGTTTAATATAAAAATGATATTGCAGTCTCTAAGAATATACAAAGAGTAGTAGGCAGAATTCTAAGATGTTCATACCATGATCCCCATCCTTGGTATATATACCCTGTATAATCCTCATCTCGAGTCTGGGCTAGACTGTGAATATAATGGATTTTACTCCTCTCATTAAGCGATCTATTTTGATAAAAATTAAGGGATTTTTCAGATGTAACTAAGATCACAAATTAGTTCATTTTGGGTAAAATAAAAAGGAGAATACTTTGTATTGCAATAGCAATGTGATAGGACAAGGGTAGCTGCACTTATGAACATAGAAAAATGTATAAACTTAGCGGATCACTAAGTTGTACACCTGAAATAAATGTAATGTTGGGTGTCAAATACATTCAAAGGAAAGAGAGAAAGAAACAAAGAAAGAAACAAAAAAAAAAACAAAGAAACAAACAAAGAAAAAGAAAGAAAGACAAAAGGGAGATTCTTCTTGATAGGCCTCACCTAATAAGCTGAAACCCTTTAAGGGAATGAGGCTTTCCAGAAGAAGGAGATTTAAAGCATAATAAACACTCTTGCTGGCTTTGGAGTGGTAAACCATGAGGTTCCACAAAAGCCACATAGCTAGTACCTAAGATCATCCCTTAAGAACTGAGAATAGCCCTTGCCCAACAGCTAGCAAGAAACTGGGGACCTCAGTCCTATAGCTAGCTGCAAGGAACTGAATTCAGCTAACAGTGTGAGCTTGGAAGAAGACTACAGCGTCACACAGAACCAACCACAGCCTGATCAATGCTTTGATTGCAGCCTTTCTTTGACTCTGAGCAAAAAAAAAAAAAAAAAACCCAGCCACAGTGTGCTCAGATTTCTGACATACAAAACCGTAAGATAATAAACAGATAAAAATTATTTTAAGCTATTATGTTGTGGAAATGTGATATACAGCAATAGCAAGCTAATATACTATCGCAGGGTGTAACCCACTGCATGCTAACCAAAAAATACGGTCTCCAACTCCAGTATCCAACAAAACACAGAGCCAATTGCCCTCAGATAATCCAGAGCAAACCATGCACATAGAAAAGTATATATCTCTAAACAAATCTTACATAATATGAGATTTTTAGTTTTGGCACTTTCACCAATGCAATATAAAGACAATGCCTCAGGGTTGAAATGATATGGGTAAACAGTAGAGGAAAGTATAAATAACTTCAACAGCTCTTACGGAAAATCTACATACTGTCACCATAAGCATTATTCTTGTTTCTTTCTTACTATGCACCTCAGCTTACTAAAGGATTAAGTCTCTGTCTTGAGAACTAAAGACTAGAACTCAAGCCTGTCTATCTTCTTACCCTTTAGTATTGAGACTTCATCCACTTGAACTTGTCATAACTTTGTGAGGACCCATTTTCTCTGCTTTTGTCATATTGCAGTGTCTTAGTATTGAGAATGAGGAAATTGCATCATCATTGGGTCTTACAGACAGAAAAATCAAATCCTATTCAGCTTTATATCCCTGCAGCCCATATCTATCAACCATTGTTTTTCTTTAACATTAAAAATATATCAGTAAGAGGTATAGAGAAATAGCATGTTTTGTTCTATCCTCATTCTTTCTCTCCCAAAACCCTGCCCATACCATATACACACTCTTATTTAGATTATAATTTTGAGAGACAAGACTGAAGAAATGAAGGCATGATTTTCCAGTAGCATGAGAAATAGACCTATAGTTTGAATTCTGGCCAATAGGAAAATGTTCCATAACTAAAACTTAAAAAAAAAAGGTAGTCTGTCAGCTATCAGTAATCTATTTGCCACTTCAGAAGCTGAAATACTGAAATTCAACAGCGAGATTACAGATGTGAATTGCTGCTGGGAGCACATATAGCAAAGAAAATTTTGAAGTTATTTCATTCACTGAGTAAGATCAATGCTGACCTCACTGAAAACCAGGATTGTTAACAGGTCTGGATTACACATAATAATTGCTTAGGAAACAAAAAGCATTCCTAAAATTACAGAAGCCCTCTAATCGTGAATTTGTTCATTAACAGATTACTATAGATCTATGAAAGAATGACTGGAATATGCATTTTAGGACAACCTGGTATTAACCCAGAACCACAAAGATGAAAGTGTGTGCAACAACAAAAAAACAAATTCCTTGTCATGCTTCAAGAACATTATGGGTATATGCATATCCATAAATACAAACAGGAGAGTATATCTATTGGTTTTCCATAGGAAACTCCATTTTTAGCAATGAAGTGATGTGAAACACTCAAATCATATCTAAACACCAGATTTTAAAACAGGAAAATAGGAAACTAGGTTAAAAAGTGTTGTTTTACTTTCTTATGAGAATATTAACTTTGGAATGCCTAGCAGAAAAGATGTAGGAAAGAGGAAAGAACAAAAGAATGAGAGGAAAGAGGAAAGGAAGGAAGGAAGGAGGGAAAGAAGGAAGGAGAGAAGGAAGGGAGAAAGAAAGAAAGAAAGAAAGAAAGAAAGAAAGAAAGAAAGAAAGAAAGAAAGAAAGAAAGAGAAAGAAAGAAAGAAGAGGGAGGGGGAGAGAGAAAGAAGGGGGCTAGAGACAGGAAGGAAAAGAAAAAATAAGAAAAGAAATCCAGAAGGAAAGAAGAAATAAAGGAAGGAAGAAAAGAAGGAGAAGAGCAGTAGATAAAATTATTTTGCAGCCCAAAACAGGCATTGTGAAATAGGCACTGTGCTTGTCACTAAAACTTTAAAGCAGCTAAGGACAAAATCCAGTGAGAATAAAAATACACAAATAAATAATTGCAATGCAGTATGAAAAGGGTTATAATACAAATTTGAGTATAGCTGTTAATTCTTCCTAGGAACTTAAGTTCACTTTCCATAGATGATATTTTATCTGGCTCTGAAAGAACTAACTAAAACAGCATTTGCTAAGCGGAGGTGTCCCTACACCCCCAGATTTAAACTTAATACCTAAGAGAAATTCCAACTTTCTTAATTCTTTCCCTCTTAACATTCAACCAACTCCACAGCCACCTCCCACTCATATGTCGTATCTTATTCCTGCTAGTTGCCCCAGATAAATGACAGATCCTTCTAGAAAGTAACTCCTCAGAAGATGTTGTAAGACAAGGTGGAAGCTTACTGACCTATGTCACACTAGAAGATAAAGAGGACCGAGACACAAAGAATTCATTATTTTATAAATTTTTATTTTTTAATATTTATTTTTAAGAGACAGAAAGACAGAGCGTGAGCGGGGAAGGGGCAGAGAGAGAGAGGGAGATACAGAATCTGAAGCAGGCTCCAGGCTCTGAGCTGTCAGCACAGAGCCCGAGGCGGGGCTTGAACCCACCAGCTGTGAGATCATGACCTGAACTGAAGTCAGACGCCCAACTGACTGACCAACCAAGGCACCCCAAGAATTTGTTATTTTATGACAGTTGAGACTAACTACCAGAAGATATCAGGAAAGCCAAAAAAGTATAAGACTACCAGGTGAATTGGCAATCTTCTGAAAATAGTGTTTGGTAATGGCACTCCACAGCATGGGACACACACACACAGGCTACACATGATTTTTTTTTTTATCTTTAAGCTAAACAGAAGATTAGAGATCATAGGGGGAAAATAATTAGTGAATTAAACCATACATAAAAAGAATTTATCTGAGCCAAAACACAGAGAAAAAAAATAAGAGTGATGAAAAATAAACAGAGTTTCTATAACTGTAATTGGATTACATATATAAGGATGCTCACTCAGCATTTCTATTCAACATGATACAGGATGTCTCAGCCAGTGCAATAAGACTGGGGGAAAAAAGATATACAGATTGCACAGAATAAACACAACTCTTTACTTACATATAACATGATTCTATATGTCAAATGTTCATTTATATATTGTCTATGGCTGCTTTTGTACTATAGCAGTAGAGTTGAGTAGTTCTGATGGAAACCAATGACTTGTAAAGTCTAAAATACTTCCCTTTGACCCTTTACAGGAAAAAAAAAATGCTACCTCTGATAACTCTGATGTAGAATATTTTGAAGACTCTATAAATAAGCTATTGAACTAATAAGTGAATAAAGCAGAATGGCATGATGCAGGAGCAATGTTTTTAAAATATTATTTAATTTCTACATACTTCCAACAATATGCAAATGAAATTTTGAAATTCCATTTATAATTAAATAAAAAATATAATATTCGGGTACCTATGTGGCTCACTTGTTTAAGCGTCGAACTTCGGCTCAGGTTATGATCTCACGGTTCTTGAGTTTGAGCCCCACATTGGGCTCTCTTCTGTCAGCAGAGAGTCCACTTCAGATCCGCTGTCCCCCTCTCTTTTCATGCCTCCCCAGCTCATGCTTTCTTTCTCTCTCAAAAATAAATAAACATGTAAAAAATATATGTAATCTGGGGTAAGTTTAAGAGAAAATGTGGAAGGGGCGCCTGGGTGGCTCAGTCGGTTGAGCGTCCGACTTCACTCAGGTCATAATCTCACAGTTTGTGAGTTGGAGCCCCGTGTTGGGCTCTGTGCTGACAGCTCAGAGCCTGGAGCCTGTTTCAGATTCTGTGTCTCCCTCTCTCTGACCCTCCCCCTTTCATGCTCTGTCTCTCTCTGTCTCAAAAATAAAATAAATGTTAAAAAAATTTAAAAAATAAATAAATAAATAATAAAAAAAGAGAAAATGTGGAAGATCTATACACTGAAAACCATAAAATATTCTTGGAAAATACTGAAGAAGGCTTAAATAAATGGAGATATATAACATCTTAATATCAAAACGTTGTCAATTACCTCCAAATTGATCTATAAATTCAATGTAATCCCAATCAAAATTTGAGCAGGATTTTTTGGTAGAAATTGATGAGATGGTTTTAAAATATAGAAAAGCAAATAACTTAGAATAGAAAAAAATTTTTTTCAAGAAGAACAAAGTTAGAAAACTTACACTATCTGATTTTAAGACTTATTATGAGGCTAGTAAGTTTATTATACAATTAGTTAAAAAAGACAGTATAGTATTGGCATTTGAAAGACATAAATATTCATGGAACAGAATGGAGACTTCAGAAATAGATCCACACTCATGGCCAATTGATATTTTACAGTGTTACAGTAATTTGATGTGGAAAAATCATCTTTTCAAAAAATGATAGTGGAATAACTGAATACTTGTATGGAAAAAATAATAACTTTGACATTTATCTCACACCATTCATAAAAAATAATTCAAAAGGATGGTAGATCTACGTGTAAGAACTAAACTATAAAACTCCTAGAAAGAAATATGAGAAAATCTTTTTGATCTTGGATTAGGCAACACATTCTTAGATAAGACCAACAACCCTACAAAACACAAGAGACAAATGATATATTTGACTTCTTCAAAATTAAAAACATTTATTTCTCTAAAGACACTGTTCTGGGGCACCTGCATGGCTCAGTTGGTTAAGTGTCTGACTTCAGTTCAGGTCATGAGCTTGCAGTTTGTGGATTCAAGCCCCACGTTCAAGCCAGGCTATCAGCACAGAGCCTGGAGCTTGGTTCAAATTCTGTGTCTCCCTCTCTCTCTGCCCCTCCCCCACTCATGCTCTGTCTCTCTACCTCAAAAATTAAAATAATAAAAACATTTTAAAAATAAAAAACAAAAGACACTTCTGAAAATGAAAAGACAGTCCATATTGAGAGAAAATATTTGCAAACTACATCACAGAAAAGGATTTAATTTCAGCATAAAGAACTCAAACCCAAAAATAAGACAAAAAATGGGTCAAAAAAGATATACAGAAAGTCAGAAAGCACCAGATGTTCAACATGTTGGTCATTAAAGAAATGTAAATTGAAACTATAATGAAGCATTACACATACACTGGAATGGCTAAAATTTTAAAAACTGAGTAAACTAAGAGTTGATGACAATGTGGAATATATTAGTTGTTAGGCCTACTGTAACCAAGTACTACAAACTGTGTGGCTTAAACAACAGAAATGTACTGTCTCACAGTTCTGGAGGCTCGACCAGGGGTCTGAAATCAAGGTGTCAGCAAGGTCATTTGCTTCTGAGGGCCAAAGAGAATCTGTTCCATGCCTGTCCCCTAACTCCAGGTGGTTTGCTGGCAATCTTTGGCATTCCTCAACATATAGAAACATCGCCCCAATATGTGCTTTCATCTTCATATAACATTCTCCCTTTGTATCTCTGTGTCCAAATTTCCTTTCTGTAAGGACACCAGTCATGTTGAATTAGGGCCCACCTTAATGACCTCATCTTAACTAATCACATCTGCCACAACCCTATTCCCAAATAAGGTCACATTGTGTGGGTTAGAGCTTCAAGATATGAATTTTGAGGGGACACAATTCAACCCATAACATGGAGCAATGAAAACACTCATGCTTTGCTTGTGGAAATGAAAAGTGGCATAGCCACATCAGCCATTTCTTATAAAGGTAACTATACACTTGGTACATGACCTAGAAATTGCACTCTCTGTATCATCACAAGAGACATAAAAACTTATGTCCACACAAAGACTCGTACGTTAATGTTCATAACAGCATTATCACAATAGCCCAAAGCCAGAAACAATCCAAATATCCATGGACACAATTATAAACAAAATATGGTGTATTGATAACAATGAAATACTACTCAGCAATAAAAAGAAGAAAACTGATGCTATACAAACAACTTAAATGAACCTTCAAAAAGTGCTAAGAAGCCAAACAAAAGACTCCATGTTTTATAATGCCATTTATTTGAAGTTCTAGAAAAGGCAAAACTAGTGACAGAAAGCAGATCAATGGTCATCTGAAGCCAGGTGTAGGGATGGAGAATACTGTGAAGGGGCATGGGAAACTTTCTGGGGTGACGGATAGGTCTAAATCTTGATTGTGGTAGCAGGTGCAATATTGTATTTGCCAAAACTCATCACAAATAAAATGGTCACATTCTATTGTACATAAAGTTATATTTCAATAACTCTGTTTAAAAAATAGTATCACATTCTAAAATATTCAGAATTGGTTAAAAGATGCCTTTATTTTCTAGTAAGCATGACAATACATACAAGTTATTTTCCTTAATACAAACATCTATACAACATGTATCAAGCAGTATACTGCAGTGGAATGAGAACAGGTTTTTTAATCCAAACAAAGCTCAGCTCTTCTATTCTGTTTTTGATCGGACTACTCTCTGATCCTTGATTTTCTCCTCTGTAAAACATACTTCATGGTATGACCTCACAAGTCCCAGGAAAAGTTCTAAAACAAAGAATCTGATATTATTGCCTATGTAGTCACATAGTTAGCATGAGGCTTCTTAGAAATACCAATATTGGAGCAATATTTTGTATAGTCAGCTTATTGGGTAAAGATACAATTTATGATGACTATTCTTCAGAGACACTATCGGAATCCTGGATTGTTCATTAGTAATTTAGTAATCACTTAGTTTATCTCTGTGGCAAACTTAAAGGTAATTTTGTAATCACGTCATTAGAATTCCATTTGACCACAAAAGAAATCCTCTTGGGCTAATAACCTTCAGCACATATGAGTACTTAAGAAGATAGAACATGATTACCTCTATCTACCAAAGCCAATATTATTAATGATGTGTTTGAATTGTATTTACTTATCTGGTGGAGATAAAAATAATTATACAATATTGGTGTCTAATTAAACATTGATTGCATATTAGGTCCAATTCTTCAACCCTCCTTGCATTCACAGCCTTTGTCATCTGACTTTCGACCTCTTACCTACCAAAAAGTATATTTTTTCTTATACCATGCATAAAAAATAAACTCAAAATGGATTAAAGACTTATATATGACACCTGAAACCATAAAATTCTTTAGGCAAGGACAACAAAAGCAAAACTAAACTATTGGGACTACATCAAAATAAAAAATTTTTACATAGCAAGGGCAACCATCAACGAAACAAAAAGACAACCTACTGAACAAGAGAATATCTTTGCAGATGATATATCTGATAAGGGGTTAATATAGAAAGAACTTATACAACCCAACACCAAAATAACCAACAATCCAATTAAAAAATGGGCAGAAGACCCGAGTAGACATTTTCCCAAAGAAGATATACAGATGGCCAACAGATGTATGAAAGGATACTCAGCATCACTAATCACTAGGGAAATACAAATCAAAACCACAATGAGGTATTACCTCCTACCAATCAGATGTGGCCAGTACCAAAAAGACAAGAAATAACAAGTATTGGTGAAGTTGCGAAGAAAAGGAAACTTTTGTGTACCGTTAGTGGGAATATAAATTGGTGCAGCCACTATAGAAAACAGTGTGGAAGTTGCTTAAAAAATTGAAAATAGAATTACCCTACCTTCAAAAAGGTATTATGCACCCTTATGTTTACTGCAACATTATTTACGATAGCCAAGATATGGAAGCAACCCAATTTCCATCAATAGATGAATGGATAAAGAAGATACAGCATATAAAGAAATACTATTCAGCCATAAAAAAAATGAAATCTTGCCATTTGTGAAAGCATGGAATGGGATGATCTAGAGGGTGTTATCTTAAGTGAAATAAATGAGACAGAGAAATACAAATACCTTAGGATTTCACTTATATGTGGAATCTAAAAAGAAAATAAATGAACAAATAAAAAAACCAGACTCTTAACTGGTATATGCCAGAAGGGAGGATGGAGAGTAGGGATGGATGAAATAGGTGAAGGGTATTAAGAGGTACAGACTCCTAGTTATAAGGTAAAGAAGTCATGGAGATGAAAACTACAGCATAGGGAATATAGTCAATAATGTTGTAATAATGTTACATAGTGACAGATGGTTACTACATGTATCATGGTGAGCACTGAGTATGTAGAGAATTCTTGAATCACTATGTTGTACACATGAAACTAATATACCAATGTATGTCGATTATATTTTAATAATATTTTTAAAGGTATATTTTTCTACCCTTTGATTCTGAGTATGACTGTGTCATTTCCTTTGGCAAATGAAATTCTAAAAGACATTATATAAATGATGTTTGTAAAAATGCTCACTTGTTTGTGCTTTCATGTCTCTGCCAGGATCATAAAAATATACCAGTTAACCTACAGACAGATGAGAAACACATGATCAGAATTGATTTCCACCTGTTGTCCCAGCCAGGCCAGTCTAGATCAGCCAAAGGCAGCTGATATCCCAGTGAGCAAGCCCAACCAAGATCAATAAAGCTGCCTCGTCAACCTTCCCACGCATTGTGAAAGCAACAAAAGCTTATTGCGTGCCACTGAGGTTTCATGGGTATTTGTTACCTAAGATTACTGCAGCGGTAGGTAAGCTTTGAACAGTATTCTGGAAATAATCTTTCACCCATTTCATCCATAAAAGGTATCCCATCTTAATTTTGTTTTGAGAAAAGAAAGACAGCCTTTTTAAAATGCTTATTTATATATTATCATTTTGAGAGAGAGAACACATGAGTGGGGCAGGGGTACAGAGACAGGGAAAGAGAGAATCCCAAGCTGGCTCCACACTGTCAGTGCAGAGCTACATCTCACAAACCATGAGATCATGACCTGAGCCAAAATCAAGAGTTGAACGCTTAACCAACTAAGCCACCCAGGTGGCCCTGGCAGTCTTTGTTTTTTAATGAGGAATAATGGCCCACATTTGTTAATAAAGACTAAAGAAGAACAAAATTAGCATGCCATTTGTAACAAAGTCAATTCTTACCTTTCTGGTTTTTTAGGCATTTTTGTAGCACTTTGTGTTTCAAAATTGCTATATTTTTTCCTTACTTTTATAAGGTTGTTGAGCATACTGCAGATAGTTTTCAAAGCTGCCATTATAGTCTGATATTTATTCTTCCTATGTATCTTACACTTTGAGGTTCATTCAATTTTAAGATGGATTTGAGAAGATTTTAAGTCTGCAGCACATAAAAGAGGAACTATGTCCTAAATACTTGGCAAATGAGATACTAATTGTTACTGGTAGAAAGTCCCCTGTTCTGAGATCTACAGACTCCCTCAGAAAAACATTTATATTTCCACACTCACTCTTGCAGTTCACTTCCCAGACCTCTGTTCTCTTCCTCACATACTCTCATAAAGGTAAACCTGACTCCATTTTTTGAAGAAAGTATGTTCTAAGGCTTTGTCACATACAAAATATTTAAACTTACATTACACAGATGTTTCAGAGAAAACAGGCATTAGAACTTAGAGTTGGACTTCCTATGCTTAAAATCCTATCTCTGCCACTAACTAGTTGTATGACCTCAGACCTGTCATTTAATTACTATAAGTCATTAAGAAATAACCTGTAAGAAGGGAAAATAATCATAAAAATGACATTGTTGGCCTCATCAGGTTGTTCATGGAATTAACTTTATGTAAAGTGCTGAAAACAATGTCTTATTCATTGGAAACTGGAGATAAATGTCAGCTCCTACTCTGATAATAGCACAGTGCTCCATCGGAGCTCAGGGGCTATACACTCCTCTTTGCAGGATAGCTATTGAGGAATATAAAACAAACGTGTATATTTATATACACACACACACTCACAAACACAAACATCAAATTTTCATCCTATAGAAGTGAAAAATAGTCAATACCACAATAAGGACTGTTTAAACAAATAATGGTACGTCTAACCAATGGAATAACATGCATCCATCAAAAATTAAGTTGTTACGCATTATTTATTTTATTTTTTTTAATGTTTGCTTTAGAAAGAGAGAGGAGAGAGAGAGAGAGAGCGTGAACAGGGCAGGAGCAGAGAAAGGGAGACACAGAATCCTAAGCAGTTTGCAGGCTCCGAGCTGTCAGCATAGAGCTCACGTGGGGTTTGAACCCATGGACCAAAAGTCTGTGTTTAACCTACTGAGCCACTCAGATGCCCCTACCCATTTATATTTTAAATTTTATTCAAATGATTTCTTCTTGGCTCCTGGGTGGTTCAGTTGGTTAATCATATGACTTCAGCTCAGGTCATGATCTCACAGTTTGTTAGTTTGAGCCCCACTTCAGACTCTGTGCTGACAGCTTGGAGCCTGGAGCCTGCTTCGAAATCTGTCTCCCTCTCTACTCCTGCCCTGCTTGTGCTCTCTCTCTCAAAAAATAAATAAATATTAAAAAATATATATTTCATCTACAATTTCCCTATATTTCATGTAAACCCAATTACATTCAACTGCACATATTTTCTTTGCCTACTTTCTCAAAAGAAGTCCTCAAATCATCGTTCTTAAAATGCTTTGGTCAATAAAACCAAGAAAGTAAAAGATTCATAGGTTTTGATGATTTTACTTCATTTATGAATTTCCAGCACCAAAGACATAACCCCCAAACTTTCAAGGAGTTAGAAATGTGCTATGAACAAAAGGGCCTGTTGTTTAAATGCATGAGGAAACTGACCAGAGTTGTTTTATTTTATTTTTTAGTTCTGAGATCTGTAATAAATTTTTACAATCGCATCAGCCATGCTCTTTTCTCCAACTTATGCAGTTGTCAAGACTTTTTATAGACATATAAGAACTACAGTAATTGTAAAATAGATCATTATACATAATGACCAAGTCTTCTGGTTGAATAGGAGTAAAAGTAAATAGGAGTAAGTAAAAAAAAAAATTGACTGAAAAGCATAGAGTCCTGAGAAGATTAAGAAAAGTCAGAAGCAGGGGAGGGAGAGTCTTACTATGTTACAATGCAACTGTTACATTAATTTCTGCCTTCCCACTGTTTTGAGTTGATTTAAGACCAGAAATAACTGAATACCATTGCCATGCTCTTCTCATGTATTTTATGTTTGAGCAGAAGTGCTAGAAGACTCCTGAGAAAGCCCAGGCGTTTAAGATTTACAACTCAATTCCTCTAACTGAAAGTTTGAGTAAATAGCAACACTTGTTTCTGTTTCTTTGAGACTTTATAAAGGAGAACTCTATTCTACTGGCTCAGATCAAGCATACTAATTAGCCAACTAAATGATACTGCAGACAACTTTCTCAAGCTTCTGACCTGCTAATCAAATAGCCGTAAATCAAAGATCACACCCCATTGCAAAAAGCACTTGACCTCGGTGAATGCTACAAGTAAAAAGAAAATAGCCAGGCAAGGTTGAAAAATTCTGAGTTTGTCATCTGGTAGCAATTAGTGATAAACAGCAAGTGATAAATCTTCTCTTAGAATTGATACTAAAAAATTTCTGCTGGTTGTTTACTGGTCTTGTTTTTATTTTGATCATTATGTTTTAAGTTCCTTTGATTACTGCTAGAGTGGCAACTCATCAGGAGAGTAATAGACATTGTAGTCTGTTGCTTCTCTGCATGCGCACCCCACTAATAGCTTCCTAAATCCACAGGGATAAAATGAGGTAAATGTAGGATGAAAGTATTTTTTCCCCTAATTTACAGCCCTCAGCTAGCTTAGACTGAGATCCATTGATCTTCCTTAATCGCTTGAGAAGAACGCTCAATAAAGGCTTACCCTCCTCTTTACTTAAATAATATCAATTGCTTTAATTAGCAAACATTGTAAATACTCTTCTGTTCATTTACCAGATACTCATATCCTCTCTGATTCCCACAAATTTGGCATTGATGAGTGACCTGTGCAATGTTTACTGATTTTAGTTACTCAAGTCAAAAGGGTCAAATACAAATTCTTCTGCATCTTGATATTTTAAGTTAAACTGGATATCGTTCTAAGAAATACATTTGTGGATGTTCCGTACTCTGAGTCCCAAATTCACACTATGAAAATGGTCACTATTATAGACATTCCATATCTCTCCTTTAAAGGAATGTTTGCTTGTTTTGAAGTAAAAAAGAAAATAATTGTTTACTTAAAAATATTCTGCTCCAATGAGATGCATTATGTTTTGTAAGAGCTAGTCTGATACAATGCAAAAAACAGTCCTTCAGTTTTCAACTACTCACAGTCTGTGTGACAATGTACAAGTTACTTAACTTCTCTGGGTCTCAATTTCTGAATTGTATTATCTGCTTAAAGGCAGGAGGATAGACTAACCAGTATCTTGAGGTACCATCTAATTCGACAAGTCCTGGAACACAAGCCCTGGGATTGTAATTCAGGGCCAAGAGAATAATATAGTGATCAGTAAGTAGATTTGTAGTCATTTCCACAGCAGTACCACTTTCTCTTTATCTCGTTCAAGGCTGGGAACCTTCTATGTGATAAACCGACTTGTATTATTAGTTACTCTGCCAGATAAAGAAACTGAGTCTCAAAGAAGTCAATGCCTTCGCCAAGACCACACGCCTAATAAACTGAGCCAAAAGGCTCAATTCCTGGGTCTTTTGCTCTAAGTCTAATGCTCTTTCCACTATACCATATTTTTCTCACACAGGTCTGATGTCCAAATTTCTGTAAATTGCATCTTCAAAAGCATTCTGTTAGCCTTTGAGAAAAGCATCCCTTTCCAATTTTACTTGACAGAGCTGAGTTTACAAACCTCAACATTAAATTGAACGGTGCAAGAATATGTCCTGGTTTATGAAAAACATCAAAGAAAAATTTTCCCAGCCTTCATATTGCTCTTAAAATACTCCACAAACACAGATGGTCCTCATGCAGATAACCTGAAAGTCAGTTGCGTGTAATTTAAGTATGATGTCATGGCTTGAAGAACTTCTCCTTGCTACCTGTGCTCTCTATCATCTGAGAAGATGCTTCCTGAACATAGCAACGGCATGAGAATAGCCAACTCGCAGATTTCAAGTTGGTTAAAACACTTGATGATGAAGGGAGGCACTAACTCAAGAAATAACCAACCAGAAAAAATATGCAGGAAAAATGATATTAAAACATGAGTAAGAAGCCGTTAATTTTTTAACACTCAATTCAAGTCCTGTGTTCTTCTTTACAGGCATCCATGGCTACTCGAGCATTCATTAATCTCCTTCTCTTTGGACCTTATACAGTGTGGACAGTCTCTCCCACACAGACTGAGGCCATATTACCCTCAAATTGCCCTCATGTGAACACCACTTTAGAAACCACTTCCACGTCCACATTGTCATGCCCCCTACTTTCATGTTCTCACATTCCTCTACTACCAGAGATAAACCCTAAGTCCTGTGCTAGAGGAGGAAGACGTATTTCTACTATCCCAGTTAAAATGTGGGAGTATCTTCTCCTAGTAGTATTTAAGTTCTATGGCACCATTAATCCAACTAATTGTAAGTATAACTAGCTTCTTTAGATCGGATTATTATGGCCATACAATATTTTTTCTGTGAGGAAAAAGCTTTCAGATTCCAAGATGAATATCTCTCAAATAATCTTGAAACATACTCTATTTATAAATTGAGAACAGTACATATTCTGACTTGTACTGTTCACTAAAATCGCATCTTTCCTAACTACACTGTAAGCATTCATTTGGGTATATGAGTTGCTGTTCTATTCTACCAAACTTCCCACAATACTTATCAAAGTTCTGAGTCTACAGTGTGTGCTCAAAAAAAATGTTGTTAACTGATGAAGAAAAAGCCAAGAAATTCTGAAAATATACATACAGGCATAGGAAAACTTAGAAATTACAGCTGTCCAAACCCAACAATTATACAGCATATGTTGAAATTCAAGCTATGTAAATATATCAGTGTACCCTATTAGGGTCTTCGGCTATTGCTTTAGGAGAGTAAGCTGAAAGGCAAAATGGCATCAAACATAGGAAGATATAGAGAGAGATAAGATAGGGAAAGACAAAGGGAGACAGAGAGAATATGAGATGGAGAATAACATGGCTGGGGGTGGGGAGAAGACAGAGTAAAGAAAGAGGGGAATGTAATAGGAGACCCATGGACAAAGAGGGAAGCAGGGGGAGACAGACATTAAAATAAAGTTGAAATGCTATGAATAAAAATTACCCAAAAGTAGGCAGTTATTGATTACCTAAAGGAAAGTGATCCTTAATTGTCCAGGTTTGCTATTTCTAGACATTTGTATTTTTTTTTATTTTTTTCCTTTCTTTTAAATTCAAATTTTAGTTGTTAACATGTAGTGCCATATTGGTTTCAGGAGTGGAATTCAGTGATTACATACAACACACAGTGCTCATCACAACAAGTGCCCTCTTTAGTCCCCATCACCCATCTAGCCAACTCCTACCCACCTTCCTCCATCAAGCCATAGTTTATTCTCTATGGGTTGTTAAGAGTTTCTTGTGGTTTGTTTCCCTCTCTTCTCTTTTTTCCCCTTCCCATATATTCATCTGTTTTGTTTATTAAATTCCACATGAGTGAGGTCATATGATATTTGTCTTTATCTGACTGACATTTCTCTTAGCTTAATACATTCTAGTTTCATCCACATCATTGCAAATGGCAAGATTTCATTATTTTTGATGGCTGAGTAATATTCCATTACACACACAAACACACACACACACACACACACACACACACACACACACCCCACCTCTTCTTTATCCATTCATCAGTCAAAAGACATTTGGGTTCTCTCCATAGTTTAGCTATTGTTGAAAATGCTGCTATAAACATTGGGGTGCATGCACCCCTTAAAATCTGGTTTTTTGTATCCTTTAGGTAAATACCTAATAGTGCAATTGCTGGATAATAGAGTAGTTCTGTTTTTAGTTTCTTGAGAAACCTCCATACTGTTCTCCAAAGTGGCTGCAACAGTTTACATTCCCACCAATGGTGAAAGAGAGTTCCCCTTTTTCTGCACCCTCCTCAACACCTGCTGTTTCTTATGTTGTTAATTGAAGTCATCCTGGACAGGCATCTCATCCTGGTTTTGATCTGTATTTCCATGATGAGTGATGTTGAGCATCTTTCATGTGCCTATTAGCCACCTGGATGTTTTCTTTGGAAAAATGTCTATTCATGTCTTCTGCTCATTCTTAACTGGGAGAGTTGTTTTTTGGGTGCTGTGTTTCACAAGTTCTTTATAGATTTTGGATACTAACCCTTTATCAGATATGTCATTTGCAAATATCTTCTCCCATTCTGTAGGCTGTCTTTTAGTTTTGTTGATTGTTTCCTTCACTGTGAAGAAGATTTTTATCTTGACCAAGTCCCAAAAGTTCACATTTGCTTTTGTTTCCCTTGCCTTCGGCAATGTGTCTAGTAAGAAGTTGCTCTGGCTGAGGGTAAAGAGGTTGCTGCCTGTGTTCTTCTCTAGGATTTTGATGGTTCCCTGCCTCACATTTAGGTATTTCATCCATTTTGAATTTATTTTTGTATAGGGTATAAGAAAGTGGTCCAATTTCATTCTTCTGCAAGTTGCTGTCTAGTTTTCCCAACCCCATTTGTTGAAGAGACTGCCTTTTTTCAATTGGATATTCTTTCCTGCTTTGTCAAAGATTAGTTGACTATATAGTGGTAGGTCCATTTCTGGACCATTGATCTATGTGTCTGTTTTTATGCCAGTACAATACTGTCTTGATGACAACTTCATAATATAGCTTGAAATCCAGAATCATGATGCCTCCAGTTTTTATTTTTCAAGATTTATTTGGTTATTCAAAGTCTTTTGTGATCCTATACAAATTTTAGGATAGTTTGTTCTAGCTCTGTAAAACATGCTGGTGGTTTTTTGATAGGAATTTCATTAAATATGTAGATTGCTTTGGGTAGTATAGACATTTTAACAATGTTCTTCCAATCCATGAGCAGGGGATTTTCCATTTCTTTGTGTCCTCTTCAGTTTCTTTCATAAATGTTCTATAGTTTTCAGGGTATAGATCTTTTACTTCTTAGTTAAGTTTATTCCTGTTATCTTATTGGTTTAGGTGCAATTACAATGAAAGCAATTCCTTGATTTCTTTTTCTACTGCTTCGTTATTGATGTATAGTAATGTAACAGATTTTCTGCACATTGATTTTATATGCTGCAAATTTGTTGAATTCATGTATTAGTTCTAGCAAGTTTTTAGTGGAGTCTTTCAGGTTTTCTTCATAGAGTATCACATTATCTGCAAATATTGAAGTTTTCACTTGTCCTTGCCAATTCAAATACTTTTTATTTCTTTTTGTTGTCTGATTGCTGAGGCTAAGACTTCCAGTACTATGTTAAATTGTAAAGATGAGTGGACATCCTTGTCTTCTTCCTGACTGTAGGGGAAAGGTTCTCAGTTTTCCCCACTGAGGATGATATTAGCTATGGGTCTTTTGTATAAGGCATTATGATCTTGAGGTATGTTCTATATATCCCTACTTTGTTGAGGGTTTTTATCAAGAATGGATGTGGTATTTTGCCAGATTCTTTTTCTGCATCTATTGAAAGGATCATATGGTTCTTATTCTTTATTTTATTAAAGCGGTGTACCTCGTTGATTGATTTGCAATTACTGAACCAGCCCTACAGCCCAGGAATAAATCCCACTTGATCATGATGAATAATTCTTTTAATGTACTGTTGAATTTGATATGCTAATATTTTGTTGAGAATTTTTTCATCTGTGTTCATCAGGGATATTTGCCTATAATTTTCCTTTATAGAGTGGTCTTTGGTTTTGGAATCAAGGTAATGCTGGCTTCATATAATGAGTTTGGAAGTTTTCCTTCTATTTCTGTTTTTTGGAACAGTTTGAGAATTATAGGTATTAACTCTTCTTTAAATGCCTGGTAGAATTCCCCTGGGAAGCCATCAGTCCAGGAAGCCATCTGGCCCAGGACTTTTGTTTTCTGGGAGATTTTTGGTCACTGATTCAATTTCTTTGATGGTTATGGGCCTGTTCAAATTTTCTATTTCTACCTGTTTCAGTTTTGGCACTTTGTGAGTTTCTAGAAATGTGTCCATTTCTTGCAGATTGCCCAGTTTTTTGGCATATAATTTTTCATAGTAATCTCTTATGATTGTTTGTATTTCTGTGGTGTTGGTGTGATCTCTTTCATTCATGATTTTATCTATTTGGATCCTTTCTCTTTTCTTTTTGATAAGTCTGGTTAGGGGTTTAATTCTTTCGAAGAACCACCTCTTAGTTTTGCTGATCAGTTCTACTGTTTTTTTTTTAATTTCTATATAATTTATTTCTGCTCTAGTCTTTATTATTTCCCTTCTTCTGCTGGTTTTAGGCTTTATTTGCTATTCCTTTTCTAGCTTCCTTAGATGTAAGATTTGGATATATATTTGGGACCTTTCTTATTTCTTGATATATGCATGAATTGTAATATGCTTCCTTCTTAGGACTGCCTTTGCTGCATCCCAAAAATTTTGGGCTGACATGTTTTCATTTTCATTTGCTTCCATGAATTTTTTAAATCTTCTTTTAATTTCCTGGTTAACCCATTTATTACTTAGTAGGAAGTTGTTTAAGCTCCTTGTATTTGAGGGCTTCCCAAATTTGTTCTTATGGTTGACCAAGTTTCATGGCATTGTGGTCTGAAAATACTCATGGTATGATCTCCACCTTTTTGTACTTGTTGGGAGCTGATTTGTAAGCCACTATTCTGGAGAATGTTCCATGTGCACTCGAGAAGAATGTGTATTCTGCTGCTTTAGAATGAAATATTCTGAATATATCTCTTAAATCCATCTGGTCCAGCGTGTCATCCTAAGCCATTATTTCCTTGTTGATTTTCTGCTTCATTGATCTGTCCACTGCTGTAAAATGGTGTTAAGGTCCCCTACTATTATTGTATTATTTTCAATGAGTTTCTTTATATCTGTTATTAATTGATTTATATTTGGGAGCATAAATATTTTATAATCGTTAGATTTTTTAAAAATTTTTTAATGTCTATTTATTTTTTGAGAAAGAGAGTGTGAACAGGGGAGGGGCAGAAAGAGGAGACACAGAATCCGAAGTAGGCTCCAGACTATAGGCTGTCAGCACAGAGCCCAACATGGGGCTTGAACTCATAAACCATGAGATCATGACCTGAGCTGAAATCAGACGTTCAACCGACTGAGCCACCCAAGTACCTTTACAATTGTTAGATCCTCTTGATGGATAGACCCCTGAATTATGATGTAATTCCCTTCTTCATCTCTTAGAGTCTTTGTTTTAACGTGGGGCACCTGGGTGGCTCAGTTGGTTGACCATCAGGCTCATGATTTTTGGCTCAGGTCATGATCTCAAGGTTCATGAGATTGAGCCCCACATTGGGCTCTGTGCAGACAGTGCAGAGCCTACTTGGGATTCTCCCTCCTTCTCTCTCTGCCCCTCCCCTGCTTGTGCTCTCTCTCTCTCTCTCTCTCTCTCTCTCTCAAAATAAATAATAAACATCAATAAAATAAAAGAAAAAAAAATAAAATCCAGTTTGTCTGATAGGAGTATGACCACTCTGGCTTTCTTTTGACATCCATTAGCATGATACATGGTTCTCCATCCTGCCACTTTCAATCAACAGGTGTCTTTAGGTCTAAAATGAGTCTCTTGTGGGGTCTTTTTTTTTAATCCATTCTGATACCCTACACCTTTTGATTGGAGCATTTAGTCCATTTACATTCAGAGTGATTATTGAAAGATATTAATTCAGTGCCACTGTGTTACCTATAGAGTTGGTGTTTCAGGGGATGCTCTCTGGTTGTTTCTAGTCTTTGTTGTTTTTTTTTTTTTTTTTCTCCACTCAAAGAGGCCCCAAAATTTCTAGTAGGACTGGTTTAGTGGTCATGAACTCCTTTACTTTTTGTTTGTCTGGGAAATTTTGTCTCTCTTTCTACTTTGAATGACAGCCTTGCTGGATAGAGTATTCTTGGCTGCATATATTTTCTATTCAGCATGTTGAATATATCCTGCCACTACTTTCTGGATTCTCAAATTTCTTTGGACAGATCTGCTGCAAACCTGATCTGTCTTCCCTTGTAGGTTAAGGACTTTTTTTCCCTTGCTGCTTTCAGAATTCTTTCCTTGTCTGTGTATTTTGTGAATTTGACTATGATATGTGTTGGAAATAGCCAGCTTTTGTGAAGTTTAATGGGAGTTCTCTATGTCCTTCCCCAGATTAGGAAAGTTTTTGCTCTATAATTTTGTCCCATAAACCTTCTGCCCTTTTTTCTCTCTCTTCATCTTCTGGGACTATGATGATACAAATGATCATATGTTTTAATAAATCACTGAGTGCCCTAAGTCTGCCTTTGTGATTCCTGACCTTTGTTTCCCTCTTGTTTTCACCTTTATTGTTTTTCATAATTTTATCTTCTATGTTACTAATTCACTCCTCTGCCTAGTTCATCCTCATTTTTATAGCCTCCATTTGGGATTGCATCTCAGTTATAGCATTTTTTATTTCAGCCTGACTAGATTTTAGTTCTTTTTAAAAAAATTTTTTAATGTTTATTTATTATTGAGAGACAGAGACAGAGCATGAGCATGGGAGGGGCAGAGAGAGAGGGAGACACAGAATCTGAAGCAGGCTCCAGGCTCTGAGCTGTCAGCACAAAGCCTGAGGCAGGGCTCAAACCCACCAACTGTGAGATCATGACTTGAGCTGAAGTCAGACGCTTAGCCAACAGAGCCACCCAGGTGCCCCTAGTTCTTTTATCTCTATAGAAAGGGATTCTCTGGTGTCCTCCATGCTTTTTCAAGCCTAGCTAGTATCCTTATAATCATCTTAAATTCTAGTTCTGACATCTTACTTATATTTGCATTGATGAAATCCCTGGCCATCATTTTTCCTGTTCTTTCTTTTGAGATGAATTCCTCCATCTTGTCATTCTGGGGCAAGAAAAAACCATAATAATAGTAATAATAATAATAATAGAATAAAATAAAAATTTCAATTTTTAAAAAAAAAAATCAAATAAAGGAAGCTAGATCCTACATGTGTTTTGATTTGCTTAAAAGAAGCTTGATAAAAAAACAGAAAAGAGAAAAGAAGCACAGAAAAAAATTAAAAATTAAAAAAATAATAAAATAATAAAAACAAAATAAAATAAAATAATTTGTTCTTTCTGTATCCAAGAAACAGAAAAAAAGAAATACAACAAAAACAGAAGCAACAGCAACAAGAAAAAAATGAACAAACAAACAACAACCAAAAAAATGAAACTAGATCCAGTTCCCTCTGAGCTGAAACTTTGCAGCACTCTATGGTCAGTAGATTCAATTTGCAGAAGGGACTTGTGCTGGTCTTCTGGGGGAGGGGTCTGCTGCTCTGACTTGCTCTACAGGAGATGTGCCTACAGGGCACAGAGGTAGAATCTTGGTGTAATGGCTCTGTTCTCCATTTGGTGGTGCTGTGATCACTCTGTTGATAAGTGTTGGTGGGCTAGTGGTGCCCAATGGGTCCTTCGCTCACAGTGAGGGGTACTACCTCTAGCAAATGCACACCAAACAGTGGAACCTCTTCTCCCTGTGTGACCAGGGATCCTCAGACCATGCTGCCCACTCCCTTGGAGCCACTTTGCTTCCTCACCAGAGCGTCACCAGGGCAAAAAGGGCTCCCTTCCCTCTGAGGCACCACCATGGCTCTTCTCTCCCCCAGTTCACCTCTCTGCACCACATACCTGCCACGTTCTCTCCCTCAAATTAAGCAGACTGTTCTGTTAATCCTCAGATTGATTTCCTAGGTATTCAAAATGGTTTGATATCGATCTAGCTGTGTTCAAGAGGCGAGACAAGCTCAGGATCCCCTTACTACTCTGCCATCTGAACTCTTCTTCCTAGACATTTGTATTTTAGTTTCCACATCAAAGAGAAAGGAAAGAGGAATAAGATACATAAAATTGAGTAAATCTATTTAAAGTAGATTCCTGAAAGGTATTTCTCTGGGAAAACTATGGAATAGATTAAGCAGCTGTCAGTTTCCTCAACTTACCAGTTAAGCATCCCCCCACCTTCTTAGAGTCCGTGCCTCCTCCTAATCTAATTTTTTAATAAAAAATCTACTTTTAGGAAAGTTTCTAAATTACATTCACTCTAAAGTATAAATGACTAAGTCTAGTGTTAGGGCAAATTATTAGCAGTAGTGTGACCAAATAATTTCTTGTTAAAACAGGAATAGAACACTTTGAGAGTGAAAGGAGTGCTGTGAGTGATAATGGCAGGAAAACAGGTATAAAATGGGACTGGTCTGGAGGAAAGGAGATTTGTGGTCATTCCTAAGTAGGAAAGAGAGATTTGAGGGGACGATCCCCTTCCTGAGTCTCTAAAACAAGATAGATTATTACTCTATGCCATGTAGTAAAGTCAGTTCTATACCAAAGTCTAATAGGACCAAATTACCACAGTGAGCAATTTTGTATAATCTCAGGATATTATGGACTAACAGGACATATATTACTTCAAATTATGATTTCATCAAAGAGTCACTCTCTAATATGTTCTGCTTCCCTGAATACCTAATGCAATAATTTACAAGAGTTTTGGCTTGTAAAGCTACAAATATCTGCCAATTAATTAACACTGCAAATGGAAATGCTAACAATTGCCTGATTTGCATTCATATGTGATTTTAGATAATCCAGGTTCAGACCTCTTCTATTTTTCCCAATTACAGAAAATTCATGTTAGAATTCAAAGCATATATTTTTAAACCAGAGATATTTCTAGCAAATAAAATTTATATGGTTTTATAACATAAATATCTATATTTATGTAAATTATGTAAATACACACCCAATTCATTACATCTCTGAAGGTTAGGTCCACAAACAAACCACATAATCAGCTTGCCAAAAAAATTAGTCTGTTGATACTAAAATTGGAAAAAATACATATTAAAATAATATAATTTTACTACAAATCTAAGTTTTATAAAATGTCCTTTTCATTTAGTGTACATTTTTCTAAAATTATCCCACTCCCATTTTTTTAGCCTCCTTCTGACCACAACCACCCACAAAAAGAGAGAGAGAGGGAGAGAAAGAAAGAAAAGATGAGGGCTAGAAAAATGTCAGGGGCATAAAACACCCTCTTATTTAGAGTTGTCTATATCTGGTATTCTTTTAATTTATGGCACAGAATAATTGACTCCCTGTATGCTTCCTACAAACTTTCTCTAAATAAAAAAACATGCAGACAATAAGTCCAAAATTCACTAGAAAATATCACAAGTTTAATTTTTAATTTTTCTGTGGATATCTCAATTAGGCCTAGTTTAGGTGTGAAAAATCAGCACATTATATATTTAATTTAAAAAATTAATGATGATATAATTTAAAAACATTAATTCATTATTTATTCAAATATATGCCATGAAAATTTACTCAATGTAGTGACACTGCTACAGGACATATTAAAATGAACCAGACAACAAGATTCTTGTCCCAACAGAGTTTACATCACAATGGTGGAAGAAACAGAAAGAATCAAGGTCAGCATTAGGTTGTTAACAATTCTCTGCACTACCAAATAGAGGGGAATTTCAGCCATTCTCAAAAAGTGCCTAGCATTTTGTTTTTGCATGTGTTTATACACCTATGTGGGTAAGTGAAGGTGGGCAACTGTTCTGTTACTGAGTCTACAAAGTCACCTGCTTAGACTCACAAGTGTTAACAGGGCTCTTCTTTTTCTTACTCAGTTAAGTTTAAAGGGAAACCTATCCTTTCACACTGAGATCTCACAGTATGCCATCTTACAGTTTAAAACATATTATTTCTGCCTTGTTCTTCACAAATAAGCAAAGCAATATAAATTACAGAGAATAAATATAATTTATCAAATAGCATAAAAATGATATGGTATTATCATAGATGTATTACACACCTGTTACTCATTGAAAAACACTCAGAATGTTTAATGCAGTTCACTTTTCCACAATTTCCATTCACACCCACCCCAGAGCACTCATGAAGTAGGCACTGAGCTGCTCTCTCGAGACATCAAGTTCTCTTAAGCATTATGTGAGCGAACTTGTGTATTGAAATGAGTCTGGAGACATGCCATTAGCAAGTAGGTTTTTAAATGTACAATCTTTATGCAAATAGGAACAGCACTCTCTTTAGGGTTACAAAATAAGTGGATATCATTATAGAGTCACAAATTAAATTTCATTTCATCTTCAAGTGCCAGGACTATGGCCTACAGTTATGCATTTTGTCTAAAGCACAAAAGGATCTGACAAAAGGTCTGAACGGCACTGAAATTCAGTCCATGCTCTCTGCTCATTCTGAATGCTGTGCTCTGATGTAGGGTTCCATCAGCCTCCAGGAAAAAAAGGGGGACCTCTTTCTAATTCATCTTCCTAGAAAAGCTTCCTTTGTATAATTCTCCCAAAGATTCTGTATAGGCTAGCAGGTCTCAGGCAAGTGCCACCAGTACTACACCCTATCATATAACAACCAAAGTCAACAACTACACAGAGAAGTTTCCATGAGCCAAGCCTTTCTCTTGTCAAGCATCCAAGGTTAATTTTGAAAATAAGAGTTGAAATTCAAAGAGTTAGTTTCTTGTAAGCCTATAAGAACAATAAAAACAAAAGTCTTAAAGATGAAAATGTTCTTTGTAGGAGGAGATGGTGCTACTGACCACTTTAGTCACATGTTTTAGAGGGGCTTCCCCATAATGATGATGACTGGACACAGATTCACACATAGTTCATCACCACATCCCACTTGTGACCAGGCACTTAGGCCTGAAAGAAGCCATAGATTATAGTGTCTGACTAAATGGACTGAAAGAATTAAAGCAATTACCTTGACTTCATCAACCCTGTGATCTAAACTTGAAATGATCTAGCGCCTATTCCAGTTAAATATCCTTAAAGATACCCTGTTGTTGGGAGTTGCTTGAGGGACTAGGCTCTTAATGACCCCTCTCTGTCCCTAGCTCCCAACACAATACTGGGCATATAGATTCAACAAATGTTAGTTGAACAAATAAGAGACATTTAGAAATAGCCATTTAGTGGTTCTTAATATCCATGTATTAAGTTCAACAGTGAAGGTAATTAAAATCCTATCTGCTGTGGAATGTAAACTCATTTCCTCTTATTAGGCTCTCAATTCAATTCTATAAATATTTATTGAATACTATTAAGTGTAAGACACTAACTATATACCTAAAATTGTGAGGAATACAATGATAAATTCATACAGAGTTTCTGCTTTCAAGTGATTATTGTTTCATGAAGGTGACACAGTGACAAAGGCAGAGTGTATCAACCAGCATGTTATTCTCTACTACTACTAAGTCAAGAAACCTACAGACAATTCATTTCACAGTCATCTTATGAATTTGAGCTGAGCTGCCATAGCATTAAACTGAAGTGAATAGCAAGAGCTTTGACATTAGCAAGAGGGTTTTGTTGAATATTTTCATCCCAGATTTCCCAAGATCCAACACTCAATTGTTCTCCCATGGAAGACAGAGTACAGTGTCATGGTACCCAAGAAGAGTGTGATGATTGAGACTGGTAAGCATGAACTGTCTTGCAGCAGGAAGCTGGAAAAAGAAAAACTAGTCAGGGAGACCACCTTATTGCCCAACAGAACTAGAAGTACATACAGGCTTCCTGTATTCTGATTTCTTCCTGTGTCCCAGGGTTACTGCTACCCCCATGAGGATTTATAAGTACCTTATGCCCAGTAATTGACATTTAACATTCTTTAACTCAAAAGTATGATCAGTGTACATATTAGGCCTTTTGTATTCATATTACAAAATTATGTAACTGCCCAATTGCCTGTGAATACCATGGCAGTTTTGAGAAGAAAATGCAATAAATTATTTTGAATAGGATTTGGTTCAATTTGCTTTGTCCAGTTTGAATAGCAGTCATTTAATAAGAACAGGTCCTATTATGATATTGGCATATCTCACTACAGTCTTGTTTTAATGCAAAAATTGTATCATGAGATTGATGTCGCCTTTGAATTATAGGTTCTTAGTATTCTGGATTTGGGTTAGCTAACTCTGTGAACCATAAGTCAGAATGCTGCACAGTCAAACTGAATAAGGCAGTTGGCCAACAATACAGTGTAGACAAAAAAAAAAAGAATCAAAATGTTATTGTACTTGCCCATCATTCATAAAATGTAATAGGCATTTCACAGTCTCATATTCTCATCACAGAGAATGTAATGAAAAAGAAAGTGTCACATGATTAATAATTTCTCCTGACAAAAAGTTTAATAGGAAAGGGAGAGCAACGTATTACCAATGTAAATCAGTCATTGTGGCCTGAATGCTGTATTTCCATGGTGATCACACACCACTGAATTCAAGATAGCCCAAATCTCTCTTCTCCATAGGAATCTGGCTGGTTTTGAGATAGCCCCAAGAACTTAACAGAGTTCAACAAACAGAGGGAAAAAAAACAAAAGATCTAGAAGAATGACTAGTACAACAAACAAGTTGTGCTTAAAGATACATATTTTTTGTAAAAACAGCTTTTAATAAATTGAAGCAGGAATACAAAAACTAACTTCCAAATATCAAGAATAGACAACACATTATTTTCCTTTAAAATATATAAGCCTTAGAATAATACCAAGAAAAACAAAATAAAATTAGAAGCAACATGAAGGAAAAAAATGGTGTATTATTAAGTGAAATGGACTGGCTACAGGGTATGCTCTAAATTCAAAGGGCAGAAGATAGTTCTCACTAACAGGAAGAAAGGAACTTCCTACTGAAAGAAAGAAATCAGAAAGCTGTATCAGTTTCAGACTCCAAAGCCAATATACATAGTTTGCATTTAAATGGAAGCGGGATGAAGGAAAAATAAATAGTAAACAATATAAAAATCAATAAGATAGCAGAAAAGACCAAAAGTCAAAAAGAGTTATTAGGCTGTATTCAGTATAGAAATAAATTTGATTAGAAAATGAAATAAAATGCTAAATAAATAAAAATGCTAAATAAAAATAAATAAAAATGCTAAATGAAATAAAAAAACATATTCCTAAATTTAGTTCTGTAAGTTACTTGGGAATTTCAAAACCAAAAAGAATATAATGCAATTCAGTTCCTTAAATAGAAGCCCCCAATATAGGAGGCATCAAGCTCACGTGATGGCAGCCTGTTCAAAAATGCACGTCAAGAACTGAAAGAGTAAAGTGTAGTTAATTTAGCTTTCTTCCATTCCACAAATCCAAGTATGAATATACGCCTAGGAAACACAAAGACAAAAGACAACCGCTATTCCCAAAGAGATTCATCGTTGGTTTGAAGAAATACCCACAAAGGCAGAGAAGGCAGCAGATCTGGCACATGGGTGGTAATGAACAGCAATGGGAGAAGCAGCCATAGAAGACACTCTCAGAACATTCCAATTACTTTGACTCCTGAACCAATTACTTGATTATAGAAAGAAATGATGATAATCCCTACGTCTTGTGCTGAAAAGTAAAAATATTATAGAGAAGGCAAATCTGTATCTCCAAAGACAGAAGTTCTTGAAATGTTTTAATGACATAAAATTGAACATGTTTGGGCTCCATTAACTAGAAATACTAAAACCATAGACACAAAATACCATAAACTGCAGGAAGAGAAAACAGAAAGTTCCCAGCCAGGGATTTGTGGCAGTTGAGAGCTGTGTGCTGTGATGTGCGGCAGGGCTGTGGGATTAGACACAGCTCCTGGAGGGCTGCTGTAAATTATAAACCGGCATATGTGCAAGGGGAAGAAGCAGCCCATTAGTAAACCTTTCAAATATAGACGGTCTCCCAAGAGGTTAGTTTCTACATTATTCACAGAAATAACTTTGACTGCACAAAGATTTGTGGAGCATTTCAATTGCCCTTAGATAATTAAGAATTTGTTCAGTGAACAAAAATGGAAACCTTAAAATCACAGTAGCTGAACAAATTATTCCAAAATGGCATCATTTATTTGATACTAAAATAACTTTGGACAAAAATTAATAGGAGATTAAATTGTGGTCACTTAAACTGTCTGAAGAAATACAAAACAAAAAACAGAGAGCCACTAAGTTGTTGCGTTTCCCCTTCAAGGGGTAGAGCCTCCATTAATAATTGTAACTCAACATGTACCAAATCTGACTGAAATTCAAAGCATTTCTTGGCCTGTAACTTAGAAAACTTCTCATATATAATCATAGCATTGGTATAATCTGCTAAAATGTTCAATAAGACAGTTGCACTTGGGCTATAAGCAGCACACAATTTTCATTTCTGCTCTGTGATTGAGTGGCTAACTCTGGCAAAAATTCTTCTGGTTAAATGTGGCTTTGAATAATAAACTCACTGTCCTTTAGAAGAAGAGTGCTGGGTGCATGAAATGAAGAATGACTTTCACTTAAACCCAGTTCCATTAATGCCTCTTAAGTGTATTATCCCTGTGCTTGTGAGGGAAATAGTCTTGATGCAGCATAGAAAGAAGGTACTTTCATCATATATTTAAAGGAAACACAGCAAACTCATACAAGTGGAGTATTCTATTATGCAAAATAAATGCTATAAATAAATACATTCAGGACAAAAAAGGACTTAAGGAACAAGAATAAGCACACAACTGAAAATTAAATGGGATCAGAAAAGTCATGGAGCAAAAGGTCAGGAGTGGAATATTCATGTTTTTACTTTCTAACCACTTTCTTACTTTTTCCCCCCAATCTCTTTATCACTTTTCAATCTTTCTTCTAGGAGTCAAGGTTTTTGATAATAAATATACTAATGCTATCCCTAACAGAGCCCATTCTTATACCATACCTACTAGTTATATTAGCAGGTCACTTTTCCTTCCTCACAAGGTTTTTGTTTGTTTGTTTTTCTTAACCATGTTACATTTCAGGTGCCAAAGATGTCAGTAGGGAAATTTCCTCGGGTCCGAGAGTTCAGATCATTATTCTTCCTCTGACTTCTTTTAGCACCACGAGTGAATTACTTAATCACTCAAATCCAAAAAAGAATTGAGAATAGCACTGCAGCTTGATATCTAAACCTAAAACCGTATCTGCTCGATTCTAATAACAAATCATCCACGGTATTGATTTTTAAAAGAACAACTTGATTACATTCCATAAATTCCCAAAAGTCACTTGGTCACTCAAATCTAAGGCTAAGTGTCATTTTGTTAGCATAGTATGGCACAAGACTAGCAGATCCTAACAAACTCATTATGGCTTACATTTCAATAGCTTCTTCTACAATTAATAAGTTCTGTTATGTATCCAAATACAGAAAGAAAATAGTTACATATATCCTGGGATTTTTCTACCATATGCCAATCATAACAATGGAAAAGCATACTTTCTCCTCTTTCAGTTTATGATGTCTAAATATTCTATTCTAAATGGTGATGAGACTTAGACCAACTCAAGAAGGCCCACATTCATTTCTCATAGCTATAAACATTGTCTCTATTCTTATTCCTCAAAAATACATATGTGTAACCAACTGTGACCTCTCACTTACATTCAAGTCCTATATTTCCAATTGTCCATTGGACTTCACCAATTACTGTTCCATCTCCTCCAACTCTAGATTACCTTCCTTCTTTGAATTGACTCTTTTCTATTTTGGTTAATGTATGAAAGTGAGGGGCGCCTGGGTGGCTCAGTCAGTTAAGCGTCCAACTTCGGCTCAGGTCATGATTTCGCAGTTCGTGAGTTCAAGCCCCGTGTCGGGCTCTGTGCTGACAGCTCAGAGCCTGGAGCCTGTTTTAGATTCTGTGTCTCCCTCTCTCTCTACCCCTCCCCTTTCACACTGTGTCTCTCTCTGTGTCTCAAAAATGAATAAACATTTAAAAAAAAAAAAAAGAAACTGAGTGGCACAGTTCCTGGCATATTAGCCAGTGTTTCCTAAGAGTTAACTTTTTTCCTCAAATTCCCAATTTCTATTAGTACCCCCACAACTCTGTTTGTCCCCAAGCTTAATATTTCAGATCTTAGACTGTTCCCTCTGCTCTATTATCTTTATCAAGTTACTATCAAGTAATTTCCTTATTCTTACTTTTTCTATTCTAGGTCAGGTTTCTTCATACCTGCATTAACATTCCATGAGTTACCTCTATCTAAATTCACTTACTCCTATCATGTTCTCCACCACCTGCAATTTGACATTTCTCGGTTCTCAAATTCATTTTGGTAAAGGCCTACATTTAGCATAACCTGTAGCAGATTTGTATCATGTAGAAGTCTGAATATGCACATAGGAGATAGGATATGTAAATTGAAAGGCACTACTGTTTCTATGCAGGAATTTCTTCTAGGCATTTTTTGGGAAACAGATTTTGCTAAATCCCAAATTCCAATAAAAATCAGTCAAAAATCAGAAATATGGAAAAAGTATACTTCACCTATGAAAATTCAAGTTTAGCAATTAGCATAGAAGTCTTACTGGTGAGAGGGAATCACTGATGTTGAGTTGAAAGCAAGATGGAAAATGCTGACACACTGGGTCAAAGGTTAAAGTCTACACTCTAAGAAGCAAGACAGGATCAAATAGGATAAAAGTGTTCATGATTTATTCAGTCTTGCTTGTAGCTATTGCCTTTTTATACTAGTGTATTCATGGCCCTATCAACTGATGATGGTTAGTCATTCTTTCAAATAAAATAAGTATTAATATGTTCACATGTATTGTATACTGTAAACAAATCCTATGAGTGAAATTCTAAGAAATAACAAGTAGTGAAAAGAAAGCAAGTCCTTAAATTGGCAATTTTGACAGGTGATTCTCTGTAGTACTCTGAATATTGCTAAGAGATCCAAATGCTACACTATTTGCACACTACTTGAAAATGTTGGCTGGTGTTTTCCAGCGTTTGAACATTTACTATAGGCTATTCATTTATAGGCTTGTAAATACTCCTAGACTAATAATTCCTGTTTCCTGTACAACCTTTTTAGAAATGCATAATAATATAAAAAGTATGAAATATTTTAAGGGAAACTTAGGGCTTCAGGAATCCCCAAGAATTCCTGGCAATTTCAATTTCTTATTCCTGAATCTCAAAAATTAATAGTTGTCAGGAATACTAAAACATTAAGAAATATAAGAACACAATTCTAATAAGTACAAAGGTAGAAAAAAAGAACACAGAAAAGATCAGGAAGGTGACATTAGAGACTGGTTATAAACATTAAAGTGTAAAGAGTTGTGTAAATACAGGGGAATAGGTTAGATCCAGAAAGAAGACCACATGCAGCACTGTGCAAGTGTAAAGTCACAGGCTTATTTGAAGAGCAATGAGTCACCTGGTTTGGTTACTGTGTGTGTACAGAGATTAGGATAGAAAAAAAGGTGAAGCTACATTTTGAAGGGTGTTGAATGCTTAACAGTCAAATGTACCTATCTGAAATTGGTTCAACAAAATCGTTGTTGAATATTTCCTATTTTCTCCATGAAGTCTTTTTCAGGGATATTCACACCTCCTTTTTTTTAACTTCTATAGAATTTAACATTTTTACCAGACAATTTAACAGCTGAGAGCCTGTGAGGATCCCAGGGACAGGCTTCAGTGCTACTTGATGGTATTACCACCTGGGACCAAGAACTGCCTGCATCCTGTCATGTCAAAAGACTTCTGCCCTGTAGGGTTCCTGGGGGAGGCCTATGCACTAAGGAAAACAGCAGGACGGAAATCAAAGTACCATTATATTTATAGCTGAACAAGTAGCAGAAAGTCCTCATACTTAATTGAACCTAACCTATATCATGGGGCCCGGAGGCAAGTTCAGCAGCATCTAAAAAGAGAGAACATAAGTAAGCAAGAAATTCAAAAGAGACTGAAGAGAAAGAAAATAAAAAATGAGAAGCAGATATCTGGATTTACCCACGAAGACATAAATGTATTTAGTATTGTGGCAGAAAACATAAGACAGGACATAGAACAGAGTCACGCCTTAAAGGCATAAAAAATTCTGCTTACTAGTAAATCTTGGCCCAGTGATGATTTTGGGCTCTGACCAAATTAGATTCTTCATTCATGGGGGCCAGGGAGCATCTAGTAGAAGAGGGCAGATGGTAGAGATATCAATTAGCTATTATCTTAAAACAGGATTTCTTTATAACAACACTATTAACATTTGGGGCCATATAATTATTTGTAGTAGGGATCTATCCCATGTATTGTAGGATGTTTATCAGCATCTCTGGCTTGACTCCAGTAGTATCCCCTGGGTTGTGACAGCAAAAAATGTTTCTAGACATAGCCAAGTGCCCCTGGAGGGCAAAATCACAACCAGTTTAGAACCATTACCTTAAAACAACCACCATTTATTCTCACTCACATGACTGCTAGTCACATGTTGTTTAGAAGGTCAGCTGACCTAGCCTGATGACTCTGCTTCAACCTGCAGGTTCCACTGGGCTTGTCTATTTTCTGTAGTTGGGCTCAAATCTGCATTAAGTATATTTATCACAGCACACGTGCTTAAAGAGCAGCAACTATCTCAGGGAACTTCCTCATATGACAGTGGCAAAGACACAAGAGGGGAAACCCAACGATGCAAGTACATTTTAAGTCTTTGCTTGTTTCATATCTGCTGACATCCCATTGCCCAAAGAAAAGCACAAGATTAAGCTCCAACTTAGGGATGGGGAAGTACAGTTGTCCAGTAGTAGAAGAACTCCCATTTACATAGCAAAGGGCATGGATACAGGGAGAGGTAAAGAATTAAGCATGATAATTCATCCTACCACAGTGGACCTGATGAGAAGAGGAGAAGTCTCTTCCCTACAGTGGTCATGCCTTATAATCCTCCTATTCTTTATGACCTCAGGCATGTTAGTTGTTACAAGTATCTAAATAAACATGGTTGCCTACTTTTGTCCTCAGTATTATGTCTCCAAGGCTTATGTCTTATCAGATGTGAAATGATTCAAAAGGAAAACCATGAACCACTTTACCCAGAAAGAATACTGGACTGTTTCACAGAACAGCTAGTGTGATCCTTTGGCCCAATGCAAGTTCTGCTTTGGCTCAGACCCCATTCAGGAAATAACTCTCCTCATCAAAAGGACAGAATACAACCTCTCCAATTGCCATAACAAGAATAATTTAGGACTCACCCTGAAAATTCATAGCATGCAGATATCAGAGAAAGATGAAGGGGTACAAGATCAGAAACAGGGAGATTTTCTTAGAGTAGTTGTAGCAATTAATTAATGGGACACAACTCCTTTTAATCTAATCAGTAAAGACTTTAATGAGTAAAGACTGAGATATTTCTGAAAAGAATAATAAAGGTTCTAATGAAAGCAAATGTTGACTCAGATCACCACAGAGCCTAGAAGGTCTGACAACAAAATAAGAAAGGAGTCCATGTACAACAAGAACAAACTATTCCTGCTGCTTTAGAATTTTCTCCACGTCTTTAGTGAGAAAAGTTAGCAGGCTTTACACCAGAGCTCTCAATGTCATTTATAGTTTGCTGAATATAATACCACTTAAGTTTAACTATAAAGCAAATTGCATTTAGTTATTTTCCTATGCAGTGGATTCAGTTATTCTACATTCATTCTTCTGTGGTCTTCAAGATACTGAAAGAACTCATCTAGGTTTTATTCAAGATGGATATCCAGATTAGTCAAACCACAAATGACTACTTTGGTTAAGTGCCTTGTATTGATTCCTATCTGGATGTCTTACATACTTCAGTTATTCAACAGGAACCTCTTGCTCCATACCTTAAAATCATCTGATTCCTCTTGCCATCTATGGAACAAAGAGGTGTCTGACCACAAAATGCACAGTGGCCAAAGTGCACCCAGGCATTCTCACTTTTACTACAACATTTATAGAGCACATATTATAAGTCAGGTACCCTGTTAGATGAAAAGCATACAATTCCTACCTGTAGACCATAGAGTCTAGAAAGGGACAATGATAAGTAAACAAATAAATCACAAGGCAATGTAAAGAGGGCATCAACAGAAAGAAGCTTCTGTGCTACCTGGGTAAGAAATGATATGGAAGAAGGAATGGTTAATTTGTTGTTCTAGAGTTATCAGGAAAGATTTCACAGAAGACATGAAAGCAGTGTGAGGTGGAACACATGTCTCCCATTATATACCTAAAGCATCAAGGTATCTCTTTTATTTAACCATGTTTTTCTAGCTCATGAGTTTCCATTGAGTGATAAATATATTACAAAGAAGAATGTTATACTGAGTTGTCCTTAACCTTCAAAAAATTCCATGTCCTGTAGTTATAAACTATAATGCCACAAATCTCCAACTTCTCACCAGCTATTCCAAGTGTTTTTATAAGATAAAGATTCTGGAGAAAATGTTACCTATGATTAAACAACATTCCATATTATTGCTCTTTGTGACCTCATGCTTCCTTTACTAGGGTACTATAATTACCCTATAAAATAAGGAGTGAAGAAATAGATGACAAAACCATTCGCTGAATTTCCCTCTCACCCAGGCTATCATCTGGAATCTCAGAGTCTCTCAACCTTTCTCTAAATCTATTAATATTATTGCTGTGTTGACCTTTGCTGCTGTTTGCCATTTTGAAATTTACAGATCAGCAAGCACCAGTAAATCTTGTCAGAATTAATGCAAATGTAAGACACAGTCATTACTGACTCCTCAAGTAAAGAATAGCTTGCTACAATATTATTACTAAGACACAATTTATCCTGATTGCCAGAAAAATGAGACGCCTTGAATGTAAGCAGTAAACTCACTCTGAGAAATAAATTTCACTGGCATTGCCCACACAGAAGTTTCCTCACGCGGATGAATGCTGTCAGTGCAGCGAGTGGCAAAGTGATTGATTCACTCCTGAGCATCTCCCATCTCCTCCTGCTAGAAAATGAAAGTTAATTTGTTCATTCCTTCTCTTTACCGCACTACACATTTTAGGAGTTGAACTTAGAAAATAGAGATGGGTAAATCATGGTCCAGAGGACTCCTTTTTTTCTCATTGGACACTGAATGTGCCTTTGTATTTCAGCCCTGCATTTTTCTTTCATAGGGCTCCCTTGAATTAATATACCAATGAATTCTAAGTCTAACAGAAAGCATTCTCTGTTCTGTTGGATGTGCTTATGTTTCTGATATATAAATAAGTGGCTCCATAGAAGAGTTGACGATATACAGGTAGCAGAATTCCTGTTCATGACAATTCCATCTCCTCAGTGCATTTAAAAATCTCCATGAAGAATTCTTGTGATGCTGTTTATGGAGCTAAAAATTTTAATTCTGTAGTCTTCTTAGAGGAAGAGTGTAAATAAATTAGCAAACCTTGGAAAACAAACCTAAGTAAGAACTTTTTTAATGTTTCTGAGAAAATAAATAGAGAAAAACCAAGAAACAGACTCTTAACTATAGAAAACAAACTGATGATTACCAGAGGAGAGATTGGTGGGGAGATAGATGAATAGGTGATGAATAGGTGATGAATAGGTAAAGTATACTTATGACGATGAGCAGTGAGTAATGTATACAATTGTTGAATCACTATATTGTACACCTGAAACTAATAGGACACTGTATGTTAACTATACTAGAATTAAAATGAAAACCTTAATAAAAACTATACTGGAATTAAAATAAAAATACACTAATGTTGTTACATCAGTGGGATAAGAATTTATCCAGCTGAAAAAGAGGATAAAATGTTCTATAGCAATAGCTAACAATTATGGAACACCAGACTTTATAAAACACTTTCACAGACATATCTTACTTGATTGACTTAACATTTCAGTGAGATAGGAAGAAAAAATATTGTTATCATATCCCTTTTACATATTGAGGAACCTAAAGGCTGATCAAGGCTATAAAGCTACGTAGTTAGTAAGTGGTAGAACTTGAACTTCTGTCTCTAGAACTCAATATCTCAACACTTGTTGAAACAGAAAAGCACAGTCTCCTAGAGACTATAGTCCCTATAGTTATTTTATGATTGGAAATGTTCTCTAGTGTATTCAGTCTAATGAATACTTTTTCAGGGCTTATTAACTACGATAAACAACAGCTAAATGAAAAATAAAAAAAAGTTTAGTGAATTATGACAACACACAAACAACTAAGCAAAACTAGGAAAACAATGCCTGAATGAAATGAAAAGTTCAACAAAGATACATAAACCATTAAAAAAAAATCCTAGAGCAGAAAACTACTATGTCTAAACTGAAGAATTCAAAAGACAGCTTCAAAAATAGACCCTCCCATGCAGAAGACAGAATCAGCGACTTATATTGAAATTATCTAGCCAGAAGGACAAAAAGAAAAAAGAATTACAAACAGTGAAGAAAGCCTCCAGAACTTACAAGACAGACTCAAAGAAACAATATTCACATTATGGGAATTCCAGTAGGAAAAGAGAAAGAAAAACTGACAGGAAGTATATTTAAAGGAAAAAGGCTTGAAAACTTTCCAAACCTGGGAAGATAAATGGACATTCAAATCCATGAGGCCCAAAGTATCCCAAATGGATTGAACCCAAATAGGGCTACACCAAGACACATTATAATTAAATTGTCAAAAGTCAAAAAATAAAATGGAGAGATAAAAATGTTTCCAACAAACAAAAGCTGAAGCATTTCATCACCACTAGACCTGCCCTAAAAAAAGTGCTAAAGGGGGGCGCCTGGGTGGCGCAGTCGGTTAAGCTCGGACTTCAGCCAGGTCACGATCTCGCGGTCTGTGAGTTCGAGCCCCGCGTCGGGCTCTGGGCTGATGGCTCGGAGCCTGGAGCCTGTTTCCGATTCTGTGTCTCCCTCTCTCTCTGCCCCTTCCCCGTTCATGCTCTGTCTCTCTCTGTCCCAGAAATAAATAAACGTTGAAAAAAAATTTAAAAAAAAAAAAAAAAGAAAAAGAAAAAAAAAAGTGCTAAAGGTTTTCTATTGATCTATGTGTCTGTTTTTGTGACAGGTGGGAGGATGGGTTAAATGGGTGATGGGTTAAGGAGGGTACTAGTAGTGATGACCACTAGGTGTTTCATGTAAATGATGAATCACTGAATTCTACACCTAAAACTAATATAACACTGTATGTTAACTAGAATTTAAATAAAAACTTGAAAAAAAATAGGAAGTGTTAAAGGGAGTTCTTTGAGTAGAAGTAAAAGAATGCTAGTTAACATCATAAAAACATAAGGTAGCATAAAATTCACTGGTAACGAATATAGTCAAATTTAATATAGTCAAAATTGGATTCTGAAATATGGTAATAGTGGTATGTAATTCACTTTCAATTCTAGTTTAAAAGTTTAAAAAATGAATAAAAATAATCATAACTACAATAATCTGTTACCAGATACAGAAAATAAAAATATGTAAATGTAACATCAATAACTTAAAATGTCAGGGGCAAGAGAAATATAAGTATAAATTTTAGACATGCCATTGAAGTTAAGTTGCTATCAGTTTAAAATAGGATGTTATAATTTTAAGATATTTTATGTAACCTTCATGGTAATCACAAGGAAAAAACCTGAAATAATTACACAAAAAAAAGCATCATAAAGGTGCTTCAAAGGCATCGAAACACACACACAAAAAGAGAGCAAGATAAAAAGCAAGGAACAGTGGATCTACAAAACACCGGAAAACAACAAAATGGCAATTCAAATCCTAACATACCAATGATTACTTTAAATTAAAATGGATTAAGTTTTTCAATAAAAAAAAATGACTGAATGAATTTAAGAAAACAAGACCCAGAAATATAAGAAACTGCCTACAAGAGACTCAATTTAACCTTACAGACACACATAGACTGAGAGTGAAGTGATAGAAAAATATTTCAAGCAAATGACAAAAAAAAAAGCAGGGATGGCTATATTTATATCAGACAAAATAGACATTAAACTAAAAATGATTAAAATTTTTAAAAAGGCATTATATAATGATAAATGGGTCAAATTATCAAGATAGAACAATTGTAAATATTTATGAAACCAAAATCAGAGCACCTAAATATATAAAGCCAAAACTAACAGAGACAAAAGGAAAAATAACAGTAATATAATAATAGTCAGGGACTTGAATACCCCACTTTCAACAATGGATAGTTCATCCAGATAGAGAATAAATAAGGAAACAGCAGATGTGAACAACACTAAAGACCAAATATACCCCAGACATACACAGAATATTCTATCCAACAACAGCATAATACATATTCTGCTTAAGTGTACGTGGAACATTGTCTGTGATAGACCATATGTTAGCTAGCTACAAAACAAGTCTTAGCAAGTTCAAGAAAATTAAATCATACCAAGTATCTTCTCTGACCACAATGGTATGAAGCTAGAAATCAATAACAGAAGGAAAACTGGAAAACTAATGGAAAGTAAACAACACTCTCCTGAACAATAAATGGATCAAAAAAGAAAGAGGAAATAAAAGAGTATCTTGAGACAGATGAAAAGAGAAATACAACATACCAAAATTTATAGAATGCAGTAAAACCAGTTCTAAGAGAGAAGTACACGACAATAAATACTTACATTAAAAAACAACAATATCAAATAAACAACTTAACTCTATGCTTCAAGGAGCTAGAAAAAAAAAGAACAAACTAAGACCAAAGTTAGAAGAAGGAAGGACATAATAAAAATTAGAGGAGAAATAAATGAGATAGAGAACAGGAAAATGATAGAGATAATAAAACTAAGAGTTGGTTCTTGGAAAAGATAAACAAAATTGGCAAACTTTTAGCTATGCTAATGAAGGAAAACAGAAAAAAGACCCAAATCGAAATTATAAATGAAAAAGGAACATTAAATTGATACCACAGAAATATAAAGAATCATAAGAAGCTACTATGAACAACTATAAACCAATAAACTGGACAACCTGGAAGAAATGGAAATAGTCTTAGAAATATAGAATGTACTAAGACAGAATAAAGAAGAAATAGAAAATCTGAACAGACCAATTATTAATAAGGAGACTGAATTAGTTTTAAAAAAATAAAATCTTCCAATAAGGAAAAGTCCAGGACAAGATGGCTTCAGGTGAATTTTATCAAATATTTAAAGAATTAACTCTAATCCTTCTCAAACTCTTTTAAAAAATCAAGGAGGAGGGACACTCTCGTACTCATTTACAAGGCCAGAATTACTCTGATATCAACACCAGAAAGGAACACTACAAGAAAAGAAACCTATTAGCCAATAATGCTGATGAATATAAAGGCAAAAATCCTCAATAAAATACTAGCAAGTTTAATTACAGCACATTAAAAGGATAATTCACCATGACCAAGTGGGATTTATCTCTGGGACATAAGGCAGATTCAACTTACATAAATCAATAAATGTGATACATTACATTAATACAGTAAAAGAAAAAAATCATATGATCATCTCAATAAATGCAGAAAAAGCATTTAACAAAATTCACGTCCATTCATGATAAAAATTTTTAACAAAGTGGGTATAGAAGAAGTGAACCTCAACATAATAAAGGCCACATATGACAGGTTCAGAGCTAACATCATACTCAGTTGTGAAAGACCAGAAACAAATCTAGCCTTTATTCTAAGATTTTCCTCTACGAGGAAAACAAGACAAGGATGCCCATTCTCACCAGTCCTATGTAACCTAGTACTGGGAATTCTCACCAGAGCAATAAAGCAAGAAAAAGAAATAAAAAGCCTCAGAATTGGGAAATAAATAAAATTGTTCCTATTTGCAGATGATATGATTTTATATGCAGAAAATCCTGCACACTACACCAAAAAACTGTTTCCTAATCAACAAATTCAGTAAAGTTGCAGGATACAAAATTAGCATACAAAAATCAACAGTGTTTTGATTTGAAGGGGTACATCTACCCCAAATGTTTACAGCAGCATTTTCAACAATAGCCAAACTATGGAGAGAGCCCAAATGTCCATTGGCTGATGAATACATAAATAAGATGTGATGGGTGTATATATATATAATATATTAATATAACATATATTATATATATAATAGAATATTACTCAGCCATCAAAAAAGAATGAAATCTTGCCATTTGCAATGATGTGGATGGAGTTAGAATGTATCATGCTAAATGAAATAAGTCAATCAGAGAAAGACAAATACCACACAATTTTACCCATATGTGAAATTTAAGAAACAAAACAGATGAACATATGGGAAGGGGGAGTGAGAGAAGAGAGGGAAACAAACCACAAGAGACTCTTAAATACAGAGAACAAACCATGGGTTGATGGAGGGAGTGGGTGGGGGATGGGCTAGATGGGTGATGGGTACTAAGGAGGACACTTGTTGTCATGAGGACCGAGTATTGTATGTAAGCGATGAATCACTGAATTCTACTCCTGAAACCAATATTGCACTGTGTGTTAACTAAAATTTAAATTAAAAAAAAGGAAAAAAAATCAGTAGTGTTTCTATACAATAGCAGCAAATTATCTGAAAAAGAAATAAAATAGTTCCATTTGCAATAGCAGCAAGAACAACAAAATATGTAGGAATACATTTAATCTAGGAGGTGAGAGATTTCTACACTGAAAACTACAAGTACTGATGAAATAAATAGAAGACACAAATAAATGGAAAGTTATCCCATGTTATGGATTAGAAAATTTAGGGGTGCCTGGGTGGCTCAGTCACTTAAGTGGCCAACTTCAGCTCAGGTCATGATCTCATGGTTCATGAGGTTGAGCCCCGCATTGGGCTCTGTACTGACAGCTTGGATTCTGTGTCTCCCTCTCTCTCTGCCCCTGCCCTGCTCATGCTCTGTCTCTTTCTCTCAAAAATAAATAAACATTAAAAAACATTTTTTTAAAAAGAAAATTTATATTGTTAGAACGTCCATACTACCTACCCAAAGCCATCTATATTCATTGTAATCCCTACCAAGTTTCCAATGACACTTTTTATAGCAGTAGAGAAAATCCCAAAATTATATAGAACCACAAAATACTCCAAATAGCCAAAGCAATCCTTAGAAAGAACAAAGTGGAAAGCATCACACTCCTGATTTCAAGCTATATTATAAAGTACAGTAATTAAAACAGTATGGTACTGGCATAAAAAACAGACCCAAAGACCAATGGAACGGAATTAAGAGCCCAGAAATAAATCTATGTATATAGGGTCAACTAATACTTGCAAGAGAGCCAAGAACACTCAATGAAGAAAAGATGCTCTCTTAATAAATGGTGCTGGGAATATTGGATATTCACATTTGAAAGAATGAAACTAGACCCCTATCTTCAGCCAAAAATAAAAATTAATTCAAAGTGGATTAATACTTGAATATAAAAGAAGAAACCATAAAACTCCTAGAAGAAAACAGAAAAAATCTCCTTGACAGGGTCTTTGCAACGATTTTTTTTATATGACACCTAAAACATAAGCAACAAAATTAGAAATAAACAAGAGGGACTACATCAAACTAAAACATTCTGCACAACAAAAGAAATGATCAACAAATGATAAAGCAACCTACATGATAAGAAAAAAATATTTACGTCATTTCTCATAAAATGGCTAATATCTAAAATATATAAAGAATCCATACAACTCAATAGAAAAAATCCAATTAAAAATGAGCAAAGAACCAAAATAGAAATTTTTCCAAAGAAGATTTACGAATGGCCAACGGGTAAATGAAAGGGTGCTCAACATCACTAATCAAAAAGGAAATGCAAATCAGAACCATGAGATATCACCTCATGCCTGTTAGAATGACTATCATCAAAAAGAGATAACATGCTGGTGAGGATGTGGAGAAAATAGAACCTTCGTGCACTCTTGGTGAGATTGTAAATTGATACAGCCACTATGGAAGTCAGTATGGAGGTGCCTCAAAAAGTTAGAAAATCAGCTACCATACAGTAATTCCATTGCTGGGAATATACCCAAGGAAAAGAAAAAACACTGTTGAAGAGATGTTCATAGCAACCCCAAGTTTATAACAGCATGATTTATATACCCAAGACATGGAAACAACATAAGTGTCCATTGATAGATGAATGGATAAAGAAGTTGTGAGATGTGTGTATAAATGTACACACACACACACACACACACACACACACACACACACAACGTAATATTATTCAGCCATTAAAAAAAGGAAATCTTGCCATTGTGACAACATGGATGGAGAACTTGAGGGCATTATGCTAAGTGAAAAAGTCAGACAGAAAAAGACAAATACTGCTTGATCTCATTTATCTATGAAAGTTTTTAAAAAGAAAGAAAGCAATTAAAAAAGAAACACATAGGAAAGAGATCAGATTTGTGGTTACCAGATTTGGGGTAGGGGGTGAGAGACAAAGGAATTGGATAAGGGTGGTCAAAAGGAACAAACTTCTAATTGTAAGGTAACAAAGTACTGGGAATGTACTGTACAACATAATGACTAGTCAACACTTCTATATGATATATTTGAATGTTAAGACAGTGAATCCTAAGAGTTCTCATCACAAGGCAAAAAAAGACATTTTCTTCTTTTTTTATATCTATACAAGGTGATGGATATTAACTAAACCTATTGTGGTAATCATATCAATATATATGTAAGTCAAGCCATTATTCTTTACGTCTTAAATATATACAGTGTTGTGTGTCAGTTATATCTCAATAAAACTGGGGAGAAAAGATTATAAGATTTTATTTTTTTTATCTTTTTTCAATATATGAAATTTATTGTCAAATTGGTTTCCATACAACATCCAGTGCTCATCCCAAAAGGTTCCCTCCTCAATACTCATCACCCACCCTCCCCACCCTCCCACCCCCCATCAACCCTCAGTTTGTTCTCAGTTTTTAAGTCTCTTATGCTTTGGCTCTCTCCCACTCTAACCTCCTTTTTTTTTTTTCCTTCCCCTCCCCCATGGTCTTCTGTTAAGTTTCTCAGGATCCACATAAGAGTGAAAACATATGGTATCTATCTTTCTCTGTATGGCTTATTTCACTTAGCATAACACTCTCCAGTTCCATCCACATTGCTACAAAGGGCCATATTTCATTCTTTCTCATTGCCACGTAGTACTCCATTGTGTATATAAACGACAATTTCTTTATCCATTCATCAGGATACTGGATGATGATCCATTCATCATACAGGATACTCCTGTATCCCTTGGGTAAATTCCTAGCAGTGCTATTGCTGGGTCATAGGGTAGGTCTATTTTTAATTTTTTGAGGAACCTCCACACTGTTTTCCAGAGTGGCTGCACCAATTTGCATTCCCACCAACAGTGCAAGAGGGTTCCCGTTTCTCCACATCCTCTCCAGCCTCTCTAGTCTCCTGATTTGTTCATTTTGGCCACTCTGACTGGCGTGAGGTGATATCTGAGTGTGGTTTTGATTTGTATTTCCCTGATGAGGAGCGACGTTGAGCATCTTTTCATGTGCCTGTTGGCCATCCGGATGTCTTCAGAGTATAAGATTTTAAAATTAACTTTCATTTTGATAAAGCATCATCTTGAGAATAAATTATAAAGATAACAGGAAAATGCTAGTGTGCTTATAAAGACAGGTAACATTTCAGAACTTGTTTTATAAATGAAAAAGCAATTTAACCAACATATCATTATGCTGTCTTACCTGCAACAAGAACTATAACTTTAAATCAGATCTGGGGAGCAGCCAAGCAAAATAGATACCAAAGTTATGTATGTTTAATGTCAGCAACAAAAAAACAATGCACAAATCGGGCACAGGGCTTCATGGTGTTTGTGTCTCAATAAAAAACAAAAACAAAAACAAAAAACAGATGAATAACAACTCTGCTTGTTTCTCTCCTAAAATACAAGATGCTGCCTACTCTATTACCCAGAAGGCATAAATTACAAGGCTTTATAAAGAAGTAAAATTACTGAAAACCTCCCTTTTTATTTTATTTTACTGTTTTTGTTTTGTTTGCTTTGTTCTTTGTAATCCACCTCAAAGACTTCTGGGAATGAAGCATGCATATCAAATAATAAGTAAATATAAATAACACTTACAGATCCTTGTGATTTCTTCTAGTTTCTCTCACCTTAAGAGAAAAAAATGTTACTATTCTTTCCTACCAGGCACGGTTCCATTTATTAATTTCCCTTTCCAGCAAAACTCCCCCTCATCATATTTCCCACCCCACCTCCCCGACTCCTGCCACACAGTGTATCAAAAACTGCTCTTGCCCAGAAGCCACATGGCCTCCATGTTGTTAAAGTCCCTTTATTTTACTCAACCTACCAGTAGAGGCTGACAGAACTGTGCCTTCCCTCTTTTTTGATAGGCTGTCTTTACCTGGTTTGAAGGAAATCTCCCTCTTTCATTTTTCTTCCTAACTTTCCTCACTCCTTTTCAGTGCTCTCTGCTGGTTTCACCTCTTCTCCCAGACTCTTAAATTTGAAATGCCCTAAGAATTCATCCTCAGTGCCTTGCCCTTCTCCATCTAAATATGGTATATATGCTTAAAACTTCCAAATTTGTATCTCCAGTCCAGACCTTTCTGCCAAATTCCAGATTCACATATTCAAATGCCTACATGATATCAAGGCATCATTTCAAACTCACAATTTCCAAATATGGTGTCTGATCTTCCTCACCTTCTTCCAAAAGAAATGTAGCCTTCCCCATTACACTAGACACTAATTTTGTCCTTCCAGTTCCTAAGGCTAACAAACTTCACATCATCTTTGAATCATCTTTGTTCATACCCCATTTATAATCAATAAGCAAACTGTTAGTAGTATATTCAAAATATGTTCAGAATCTGACTATTTCTCATAACCTCTATTCAACCATCCCTGTGTGAACCAGATTAAGTTCTCAGATGCATTGCTGCAAACCTCCAACATATCTTTCTGTTTGACCCATATCCTCCAATAGTTTATTATCAACATATCTGCAATGATACTTTTAAAATGAAAGTCAGATTGTGACACTTCTCTGCATAAGAGACATTTTACTTGGAAAAAAAAAAGAAGTCCTTAAAATGGCCCAAACAGGCCTCTGTGACCTCACCTGACTCCCAGATCTTATATTTTAAAACTCTCTTCCTTGTTCACCCTGATCCAGCAACATTGCCTCCTTACTGTTCTCCATATATATCCAGCACAGTCTTGACTTAAGACCTTTGCAATGATTGCCCTCTCATTCTGAAAGTCTCTTTCCCCTGATATGATATCCAATAGCTAACTATCTTATCCCCCTCAAGTCTGTGTCCACATGCCAATTTTTCAGTAATACTCTGAAATCCAGCACTCCAATCTCTGTTACCTTCCTCTATGTCTCCCATAGCATTTATCATTTTATAGTATTCTATACAATCTACTTATTTATTATATGTACTGTTTTCTTCCATGAAAATGAAAGCTACAAAAATGCAGGAATTTTGTCTATTTTATGGATATCTGCTCTACTTGAGCATCCATAAGAGTGTGTGGAAATAGTTGAAGATCAATGAATATTTTTGGAACTAATGAATATTGCTTAAAAATGAAAGCAAAGGGAAAACATAGGAAAAATAAAAGGTATTGGTAAGATTCTCTGACCCATATCTCTCCCAAAAGAAAAGTACACTGAAAATGAAAGCCATCAATTCAAGTAAAAGATGACACTAGGAAGGGTTTTGTAGCATAGCTGGGACAATAACCTAGAATGTCTTATTTTCAAGCCAGTGTCCCTTGATTTACAACACACTGCCCTCATGTGCTATCTTGCCCCCACGAAAACAGAGGGGCAGCCTTATAAATAGATTGCATAAAGTTTTATCAACATCTAAATATAATTAAATTAAATAGGAAAATAAATCTATTATAATCATATTTTATTTTATACCTAAAAAGGCTTGCTCCAAGGATATAAAATAGGATAGGAAGGGGCTAGTAAGGACATAGGAGACTTTGAACAACACTATCAGCCAATTTGGCCTATGTGACATGTGTAGAAAATTATATACAATGCCTCTAGAATGAGTTCTTTTCAAGTACACATATAATGGTCACTGTGATAGACTGTACAATATACCATAAATTCATAACGAGTTTTAAGATACTGAAATCATACAGACTATGTTTTCTGACCATGGAGAATTAAATTTAAATCCATAGAACTATCTATGAAATTTCTGAATATTTGTAAATTAAATAATATCTTATAATTAGAAGGTCAAGAAAGAAATCAATAGGGGAAATAGAAAATATTTTTAACTGAATGAAGCACAATATATAAAAATTTATAGCATGCAGCTGAAATAATGTTTTAATACATTCATAGATTTAAATTCTTATATTTTTAAAATGTTTATTTATTTATTTTGAGAGAGAGTGCTAAAGCAGGGGAGGGACAGAAGGAGAGAGAGATTGAGACAGAGAGAATATCCCACACTGTCAGCACAGAGCCTGATGCGGGGCTCAATCTCACAAACCATGAGATCTTAACCTGAGCTGAAATCAAAAGTTGGAAGCTCAACTGATTAAGCCACCCAGGCATCCCTTAAATTCTTATATTTAAAAGGAATTCTTATGACCAATGATCTGTTTGCACGTTAAGAAACTAGAAAAAGACAAGCAGATGAAGCCCTAAGTTAGTGGAAAATAAAAGAAATACTGATATGAGCAGAAATTAAAGAAATAAAAAACAGACAGTAAAGAAAATTAACAGTCAAAAGTTAATTCTCTGAGCAGATTAATAAAATTGATAAATTCCTGGAACAAATAAATGAGAAAAAAAGAGAAAACATTAATTACCAATATTAGGAGTAAAAGCAACACTATGATCTTACAGACATTAAAATGAAATAAGCATATATTATGGAATAGCTTTATGCAAATAAATTTGACAAAATAAATGGAAAAAAAAAACAAGTTGCTTTAAAGGTCCAACTTAAAAACCTGATAAAGTACATATTTGGGGGGCAGGGGTGCCTGGTGGCTCAGTCAGCTGAGCGTCTGACTTCGGCTTAGGTCATGATCTCATGGTTTGTGAGTTGGAGCCCCGAGTCGGGCTCTGTGCCGACAGCTCAAAGCCTGGAGCCTGCTTCGGATTCTGTGTCTGACTCTCTCTCTGTCCCTCCCCTGCTCACGCTCTGTCTCCTCTGTCTCAAAAATGAATAAAACATTAAAAATTTAAATATATATTTTTATATTTTGTGTATACACACACACACACACACACACACACACACACACCAATACCCCCATGAATGTACATATAAAAGTTTTATATTTTTATATTTTGTGTATATATATATATATATATATATACACACACACACACACCAATACCCCCATGAATACACATATAGAAGTTATGAACAAAATATAAGTAAATATATAACTAAATCAATCCAGAAATATATAAAACAGAGAATATATCATAACTAAATAAAAATATTTAAAAAATCAAGGGGCACCTGGGTGCCTCAGTCAGTTAAACATCTGACTCTGAATTTCCACTTGGGTCATGATCTCACAGTTCATGAGCCCCATATCAGGCTCCATGCTGGTAGTATGGGGCCTGCTTGGAATTCTCTCTCTCCCTCTTTCTGCCCTCCCCCATTCTCTCACTCTCTTTCTCTAAGTAAATTAAAAAAACAAAAAACTTTAAAACATTTTTCAAATATTATAAATAATTAATTAATTAATTAATACATTTGAGCACATTGAAATCATAAGGATGAAAGGCATGTGGCAAAATTCAGGGCAAATTCATGATAAAAGCTCACAAACTAAAAATGGAAGAAGAACCCCTCATTATAATAAGAGGCATTTATGAAAACCCATAGCTAACATTATATTTATTGGCAAATATTGAATAATACCCTTTGTCTCACAACTTCAGGAAACCTAGTCAGTGTGATAAGGGACAAAGAAAAGTAAAAGTTATAAAAATTGGAAAGGAAGTATTAAATTGTTTTTACTCACTGGACTAAAATTATATAAATTTATTATATGTTATATATTAAATCCTAAGTAAACTATAGGAAAAAAAATACCAGAACTAGCACGAAATTTAACAAAATTACAGAATAAGAGAAAACAGAAAATAAACAATTGTACTAACAGCAAACAAAAACAAAATTTAAAAACAGTTTCATTTTCAATAACTAAAGCTATAAAATACCTGCACACTGAATTATAAAACATTTTAAAGATATTAATAAAGACCTAAATAAATGGGAAGATATGCCATGCTTATAGATTGAAAGAAACAAAATTGAAACAATGTAATTTCTCCCCAAATCATCTAGAGTCAATACAATTTTGATAAAATCTCAGCAGTTTTTCTTTTATAAGCTTACGAGTCTAAGGACTTGAGATAGAAAAAAAATTAAGAAAAGTAAAGTAGGAAGGCTTACAATCTGATTTCAAAACTTACTATGAAGTCACAATACTCAAGATAGTGTGGCATTGGCAAAGTTTAGAAGAAAAGATCAGTAGAAAAGAGATTCAAGAAATAGACCAACACATTTATGGTGAGTAAAGAAAGGAGAATCTCCTCAATAAATGGTGCTGGAACAACTAACCAAAATGCAAGCTACTTCAATTCATGATAATCTTAACTTAAATCAGATCATAGACCAAAAGATAAAAGCTAAAAAATCATGAGAGAATATGTTCACAGTCTTGAGGGAGGCAACAACTCTTACATAGTATACAAAAAGCACTAGCCATAAAAGAAACAAAATGATAAATTAGACTTCATCAAAATCGAAAAGGTATGTGTTTCTAAAAATACGTTTTAAAAAAAGACAAGTTAAGCCACACACACACACACACACACAAACACACACACACACCGAAAATACCCAAAATATATTTTTAAAAATTGCTACAAATTAATAATAAAGGGAAGCCCAAATTTTTACATGGGGAAAAGACTACCCCCAAGCAGAAATCAAAAGCATATTACAAAAATATTCAGTATCTTTAGTTATCAAAAAATTACAAATTATAGCCTAGTAATAATACTATTTCACAGTCACTATAGTAGTTAAAATTAAAAAGACTAACAACTTCAAATGTTGGTGAGGATACAGAATCACTGGAATTCCCATTGCTAATGGGATATAAAATGATACAATGGAAGAACTGCTTGGCAGTTCCTATAAAGTTAAACATATATGTACTTTACAATTGAGCATATCTGCTCCTGAGTATTTACTCAGGAAAAGTGAAAATATATATTTACTCAAAGACTTGTATAAAGTGTTTATAGTAGTTTTATTCAGAGTAGCCAAAAACTGGTAACAATCCAAACATCCATCAATAGTAGAGTAGATAAATATTTTGGTACAAAAATAAGGGATGCATTACTGATAGAAACAACAGGACAAATTTTATTTATTTATTTTTTTATAGATATATTTATTGAATATGTTTCCAGAAAAATTACAATTTAAAAGTGTATTTTATTATATATTTAACCTTCTTATAAGATCACTACAGTTTTTTACAATAGGATAATATTAATAAGAATTAATATATAAATGTACATTTTGTTCTTTTTTTTAATTTTTTTTATATATGAAATTTATTGGCAAATTGGTTTCCATACAACACCCAGTGCTCATCCCAAAAGGTGCCCTCCTCAATACCCATCACCCACCCTCTCCTCCCTCCCACCCCCCATCAACCCTCAGTTTGTTCTCAGTTTTTAACAGTCTCTTATGCTTTGGCTCTCTCCCACTCTAACCTCTTTTTTTTTTTTCCTTCCCCTCCCCCATGGGTTCCTGTTAAGTTTCTCAGGATCCACATAAGAGTGAAACCATATGGTATCTGTCTTTCTCTGTATGGCTTATTTCACTTAGCATCACACTCTCCAGTTCCATCCACGTTGCTACAAAAGGCCATATTTCATTTTTTCTCATTGCCACGTAGTATTCCATTGTGTATATAAACCACAATTTCTTTATCCATTCATCAGTTGATGGACATTTAGGCTCTTTCCATAATTTGGCTATTGTTGAGAGTGCTGCTATGAACATTGGGGTACAAGTGGCCCTATGCATCAGTACTCCTGTATCTCTTGGATAAATTCTTAGCAGTGCTGTTGCTGGGTCATAGGGTAGGTCTATTTTTAATTTTCTGAGGAACCTCCACACTGCTTTCCAGAGCGGCTGCACCAATTTGCATTCCCACCAACAGTGCAAGAGGGTTCCCGTTTCTCCACATCCTCTCCAGCATCTATAGTCTCCTGATTTGTTCATTTTGGCCACTCTGACTGGCGTGAGGTGATACCTGAGTGTGGTTTTGATTTGTATTTCCCTGATAAGGAGCGACGCTGAACATCTTTTCATGTGCCTGTTGGCCATCCGGATGTCTTCTTTAGAGAAGTGTCTATTCATGTTTTCTGCCCATTTCTTCACTGGGTTATTTGTTTTTCGGGTGTGGAGTTTGGTGAGCTCTTTATAGATTTTGGATACTAGCCCTTTGCAGGACAAATTTTAAAAACATATGCATATGAAGAAGGCCAGACGTAAAAACAGTACATATTATATAACTTTGTCTACATAAAGTTTGTGTACAATTCAAACCAATGTATAGTGATAGAAATCAGAACGCAGTCACCTATGAGGTAGTTGTACAGGAAACTTTTTGCAGAGATTAAAATATTCTATATTTGTGTTTTGTTTGTTTTATGAGAAGAGAGATAGAGGGCATGTGCAAGCAGGGAAGAGGGACAGAGGGAGAGAGAGAGAATCTCGGCTTCATGCTCAGTGCAGAGCCAGACACAGGGATCAATCCTACAACCCTGGGATCATGACCTGAGCCAAAATCAAGAGTCAAACGCTCAACCAACTGAGCCACCCAGGTACCCCAAAATGTTCTATATTTGGATTGAGAGTTGTTTATATGTGTGTATATTTGTATTTACATTAGTGAAAACTCATTGTATTATACATATAAAATATATGCATTTCACTGTAGGCAAATTTTATTATAAAAAATTATTTAATTTTTTTTTACATTTTTATTCTTTTTGAGAGACAGAGAGAGACAGAGTATGAGCAGGGGAGGGGCAGAAAGAGAGGGAGACACAGAATCTAAAGCAGGCTCCAGGCTCTGAGCTGTCGGCACAGAGCCCGATGCAGGATCCAAACCCATGAACCAGGAGATCATGACCTGAGCCAAAGTCAGACACTTAACCAACTGAGCCACCCAGGTGCCCCTACAATAAAGTATTTTAAAATACAAAACGATCTAGCTGATTAGTCAAAAGTCATTGCTGAAATGTCAATATATGGTTCCAGTTAGGGATGTATGTGTTCCTAAAGGTGGAATATTGTTGAAGAATTCTGTAGGTGAAAGCTGAGGGCATATTATTTGGTTGTCAGACATAGCAAAATCTTGACAAATGTTTAAAAATGGAAATAAACATATTTCAATTTTCTGAGTTTTATGTGTCTACAAATAGTATCCATGTGTTTAGCATTTCCATTAACCAAATGACAATAGATGCTTAAATTTGTTTCATGGGTAGAAATATTGAAGGAAAGGGAAATTAAATTCATAATTACTTGCTACCAGTGTGACTAGTTTAAAGAAAAACATTTCTAGCAGTTAGTTACCTGATTGTCTTGTTTGTTCAAAGTCAGATAACTAATAAAATTTATTTTTCATTAATAGACCATTTTTAAAATAAGCATCACAATCTGCTCTGCCAATAGATGATCAAGCAATGGAAGAGAAAATGTTAAAACCAGCCTCTCAATTTCTAGTCTGAAGTATTTCTTCCAGTAAAGGATAGCTTTCTACAAACACAGAGGGAAAAATAAAAGTGAGTTAATTATAAAAACACAGGTTAGTGATGGCAATTTTTCTCTGAAAGAATGAATAATACAGTATACCTGAATTTTCCTTTACTGTAGATAATTGCCAAAGAATATTCAATTTATTGTTGGAATATATCACTCTCTCCTACAAAAGCTTTTCTTAATTGCTGACTTAGAATTTTTTTCATCTTTTCAAAATATAGTTCATTCTAAGGAAATTTAAAATAAACTCTTTTCAGGTTATCTCTTTACCACCTACAGTAGTTCCCAATCTTGTTATGGTCACAGACACTTTTATTAATTGGATGAACACTGCTCTGGATTCTCTCTTCAGAAAAAAAATTATATATATATATGCAATTTTATATGCAATATATATTTATATGCAATATATATATGCAATATATATTTATATGCTATATATATATATGTGTGTGTGTGTGTGTGTGTGTGTGTGTGTGTGTGTGTGTATATATATGCAAGTTTAAAAGTAATTTCCAGGGATCCATGAGTTCATGATTAAGAAACCCTGCTCTAAAAGAATCATATTTGAAACTCATAGTGATTCTTTTCAATGACCAATTTAATTCTATTATTCAACATATTGGACAGAGAAGTGGGTTCACAACGAGGAGCTTGAGAAACTCCTTTTTAGATTTACATGTAAAATACTCACTTGTTACAGTGATTCTTCTTTGATAATCTGTCAAGAACATTCATAATTGGAAAAAATGTTCCATGATTTCATTTTAGATTTCAAGAAATTCAATCACAACTTCTGTTATATTTAAAAATAGGGGTCTCTGGCTGGCTCAGTCAATAAAGCATGTGACTCTCGATCTCAGGTTGTGAGTTCAAACCCCATGTTGGATGAGGAGAGTACTTAAAAAGAAAGAAAGAAAGAAAGAAAGAAAGAAAGAAAGAAAGAAAGAAAGAAAGAAAGAAAGAGAGAGAGAGAGAGAGAGAGAGAGAGAGAGAGAGAGAAAGAAAGAAAGAAAGAAAGAAAGAAAGAAAGAAAGAAAGAAAGAAAGAAAGAAAAAGAAAGAAAAGAAGGAAGAAAGGAAGGAAGGATATAAGTGGTCCAATAATGCGAGAAACAGGTTGTGAAAAACAGGTTATTCAGTGTAGCAACAGTGCTTAGTTTACAGATAGATTTGCAAACCCTCAGGAATAACTCCAAGACCACCCCTTCCACTCCCACCACAGTCCAGAGTTTTTAACTTAACTAATTGGGAAAAACAAGTAGTTAAAAAGTTCCTAAGAGAAAGTATCTTAATTTCAATACAGAAAGAAAGATATCCTCTGACAGAGAGAGAGAGAAACCAAGAAAATGTTTGTTGTAATATAACCCCTATAATTACATTGCACTGCTCTTTTAAATACCTTTAGTTTGTTTCAGTACGTTATTTGCATTTTGTTTCAGAAAGATTTCTTAAGAGCAAATTGTTTCCATTTTCATTTATAACCTGTGGTGACACAAAGTGAACTGGGTTCTATAAATTACCATGAAAAGTAGTGAGCTAACAATTTGGCAGAACAAAGCCCCGAGGATATGACAAGCAAAAGCGGAATACAGTGTTTGCAATTGCAGATTAAAATTGAGGAAGAAAAACATTTGAATTGCAAATACCATATTAAAAGTGGACACTACTTATGGCTGCTTTGTGCAATAGCTTTGCAGGCCTGAGGTGAGAAGTGAAACTTGGTTGCTCTATGCACTGCCATTGAATACTTTGTCTACTTTTGTTTCCTGGAGTTCACTAAAGTATCTAGTTCTCCACTAGAAGTATACATTAAGGTCATTTACCTTTGATGGCTTCCGGCTAGCAAATATTTTCAGGGTCCTTTAAAGCTTTACTTTGGGCACAGTCATGAGCAGATAGCTTCATAAGGCCACTTAGAGTACGGCCATGATTAAGTTTTGCTGTGTTTACAGACATTTTGTTACAGAATCAAAGCTAACTTTTTCCCCCTAATTCTTTTTGCCACAGAAGAACTCAGACATGCTCTATTTGCAAACTGACTGCATGAAACGAAAAGCACAGTAATTCTGAAGCTATTGGCTTGGATAAAATGAGAATGCAATTAAAAAGAAAAAGGTTAGTAAAAGAACATGCTGGGAATTGAAAATAAAAATCTGAAATGATGTCCCAGCCTGCCCATAAGGTCTTTTTCACATTGTAAAAACCTATCTCAAATGCTCTACTTGTCCCAGAGTCCATGTTCTTTCCCTGCTATTGCCTATTCTTATTTTTTCTGTTTTTAACAATTTCTGCAAATAATCAGTTATTTATATTCAGAATATTTGCTGTATCACCCTGATGCTAATAATCACTTCCAATTATTTGTTCATTTGCATATTTGAGAGAAAAAATGATTTATAGAGCTCTATCATATTTTTCTTTTAATTCTGAACTCCTTTTCCAAAACCACACTATTTTCACCAAGCACATTACCACTATATTCAGGAAAGTTCCAGCCCATCTTTTAAGCTTGACAACATAAATACACTTGAAAAGGAGGAAAGTCTTTTTTACTTCGTTTCTCCATACACCAAGAGTATATAAAATACAGATGCTTTTGAAACACATTTCTTGGGATCACTGATTTAGAACAGAAGGGGACCTTGGGGATCATCTAGTGAAACACTCTCACTTTGCACATAAAGAAGCTGTGGCCCATATGATTTACTGAGGGTGACCCATTTAGTGGCAGAGTGAGTGCTAGATGTTCACAGGTCCATAAACCAAAAGCCCTGGTGATACTAAATATGTGTGCTGGAATGAAAATTCTCCCAGCTGATGAGGAGTAACTTCCATTTGCTATTTTCACAATGACCGCCCTGTTTTAGGTTTCAATCTTTATTTTGTAGGACTTCAAATTCCCATTTTTCTAAGTTAATTATCTAATACTCCGATACTCCACTAGTCTTCCTAAGAGTCTCCTTTTGTCTACTTTGGCAAAGCCATCCCTCTTTTTCTCTGGGCCTCTTCAGAAAATGATTACAACCAAAATTCATATCCAATCTAAAGTGTGATGTCCAAGAATAGTTTTTACCTGGATAATTTGGGGGATGAGATAAAGTCAGCTTCACTGATTGAGCCAAAGAAGACAAAAGAAAGAGGGCAGGTTCCATACGGAAGAAAAAAATTTGATTTCTGACACATTTTTTCAGGACAATCTAACTTGGAGAATTAAGGAGGACCTGGACATTAGCTATTCTAACATTTCCCACAGGGTGCACCTTGCAACTCCAAGGCACAAGATAGTAGTGTTAATGATTTTGTGGCCAGGTAGACTTAGGAAACCACACACTTAACACCAAGTTAAATGGATTTCTTTCCTGTAAAATTCTCAGAGCCTTTTATGCTAACAGGCCTAGTAACATACCAAGACATGAAAATTATAGGCACTATTTCCCAAATTGATGTGAGCAAGAAACTCTTGTGCAAAGGATCCCACAGAATTATGGTTTTGAGGGATATCACTGGGGAAAATGCTGATTTAGACCAATTTGACAACTTGTACCTTAGTGCTAGAGTCAGAGCAAGAACCAAATCTCTTTATTTTCAATCTACAGTTTATTAACATGAACATTTCTGTTTATCTTAGCCTTTTCTGGTTGCAGACAACTCATTTAAGCTACATTAAATAAGAAAAGAAATGGTGAGGTGGCAGAGACAAGCAAGAGCCTCACCCCACGTGATGTGATCATAGGACTCAAGAAGGGTTGCCCTCAGAAGAAGGGTGGAGGCTGACGTCTCTAGCACAAAACTCACATTGCAAGGTTTAATTATTTGCACTCAGAATTCGCTGCATGTATAAAGAAAAAGCACTAAACTAAACTTTTTTAACTCTTTTTTTTTAATTTAAGGTTATTTATTTTGAGAGAAAGTGCATGCATGTGCCCACACGTTGAGGAGAAGCAGAGAAAGGGAAAGAAAATCCCAAGTAGGCTTTGTGCTGTCAGCGCAGAGCCCAGTGCAGGGCTCAGTCTCATGAACCATAAGATGATGACCTGAGCCAAAATCAAGAGTTGGCTGCTTAACCACCCAGGCTCCCCTTAAAGTAAACTTTAAATAAAACCAGACACAAATTCTTGGGACATAAATTAAGATAATCTTTTAAAAATATGTTTAAAATTTTGTAGCTAAATTCCCACTATCTAAAAAATGAAGTAGTTTTTAAAAGTGGAGTATTTTAAGCAATAATAATAGTAACTGCAAATGATTGAAAATATGATCAAAGAAGTATGTTTAATATGTATGTGTATGTGAGAAGATGAGAAGCTTCCCTTTATAGAAGTTTTTCAGCTAATAAATTAAAAAGGAAGGATGGAATTATAATGTCACCCTGATAAAATAATGGATCTGGGCAATGATCATCAAGGCCTCTAAATTATAAAAAGAAAGACACAATATATTCATTTGCCTCCTGATGGATCCTCCTATTAAGTATTCTTGTCCTAAATCGAGCATATATTTGATCAATCCTCTATTTCCAAATAGCTTTCATACTAAATACAGGAGACAAAGGAACATGTTAGATAACACAAGTGTGGTGCAATCAGCAAAATTCATAATGCCAGAAAGTCTACAGGGCAAATGCTCTGGCTTCTTCAACAAATATTTCACAGAGAAAAAAGGACAGGGAAATTATAGATTAAAAGATATAGTGACTGGGTGCCTGGGTGGCTCAGTTGGTTAAGTGTTTGACTTCAGCTTAGGTCATGATCTCAGAGTTGGTGAGTTCATGAGTATATTATAGAATAATATACATATGTGTGTGTGTGTGTGTACACATATATATGTATATTATTCTACTTTTGATGTTTTTCAACCATTTGAAAATGTAAGAAAACATTCTTGGGTTGCAGACCTTACAGAGACACAGAGACAGTGGGTCAGATTTGATATGCTGTAGTTTGACAACCCCTGCTTTTTACAAACCCTCTCTAAAATCTGGTCAATGACTAGAATTTATTTCCTTGTTAATTTTATTCTATTTTTAGAGCACTACAGAAACAGGCATCTTTATGTATACATTTACTTAGTTGAAGAATGATACCCAATTGCAACATCAGAAACAAATGACTTTAATATGAAGGATCTTCAGTGTATTTCTGTTTGAAATTTTTGTTTCATGTATTTTAAATATTCAGGTGGACAGAAACCTGGCAACTTTAAAAGTCTCTGGCAGGATCCAAGTTATAAAATAGCTTGAAGAATTAGAGGTTATTAAAGAGATAAACTTATGTGACCTTGAACAATTACGTTTATAACAATGCAGGTGACAACAGTCAGGGGAGAATGAGTTTAACTTAGGGACACTAAAGGCAACAGAAGGCTCAGTTAGAAAGAGACTATGGGGGTGCCTGGGTGGCTCAGTTGGTTAAGCGTCCGACTTCAGCTCAGGTCATGATCTCGCAGTTTGTGAGTTCAAGCCCTGCACTGGGCTCTGTGCTGACAGTACAGAGCCTGGAGCCTGCTTCAGATTCTGTGTCTCTCCTTCTCTTGTCCCTTCCCCCACATGTGCTCTCTCTCTCTCTCTCTCTCTCTCTCTCTCTCTCTCTCAAAAATAAATAAACATTAACAATTTTTTTAAAAAGAGACTATGAAGGAGAGACATTGTCAGTCTCCTGTGTAAGTGGTATAGGGGTGGTATACATATGTTTGTATTGAGATCTGAGGTAGAGGATGAAGAATAAGAAGTCAGCAAAATTTCATGCAATAGCTAGGACAGTGCCAAGAAAAATCAAATTGCAACATATGTAGTTCTCCCTAGTAAGAACGGTATTGGGGACAAGGAGGTGGTTTGAGAAGATGACCTTGGAAATAATGAGTGCTCAAAATGCAATGTAATGCCTTCTCTCTGAAAACTTGCAGGCAAATAATTTGAAGACACAGTCAACCCATCTCTCCCAAATGCCTGAATCCTTAAGTAGCTGAGTAGAGGATGAAGATGTATGTAAATGTTAGATGACTTCAATTCTAAGAAAAGATTCAAAGTGACAATATTTTATTAATTAATGCCTAAATAGTAAAGTAGCTATTATTTAAAAATTTCCCATCAAGTGCCTGGCAGTGTCTCAGATGACACAAGCAGTGTACAGAATTCTCATATTTATAATAAGGGTTGAAGAAATAAGTGAACTTCCTACGGTCCACACATCTAGAAAGAGGCCAGGCAGAAATCAGGTTTGGCTCCAAAATACAAGCTTTTCCCATTATTTAGCAAACGGTATAAGACTTACTTTGGTATCCCAGAGCTGCCCTTGCATTGTCCTTAATGTGCAAAATGGTAATTCACTAGAAACAAGCCAGCAACTCTGTAGCAATTCACAGACTAAAGGAACACTAGGCCCAGGGGCTGGCACGCTAGGTAACTGCAGACACCATTTTCAACCCCCAGTATTTGTAGCATATGATAAAGGAGAGATCACAAAAATGACAGTTAAAAATCCAGTGAAAACCTGAGCTTTTAACTATGATATATGTTACTGCATTCAATCTCTAACCCTAAATTATAGCTTCCTTAGAGCTATAATTAAGAGTAGAGTGGTCAATGGTCCAAATCTACATTTGAGATCTATGATTTTTATTTATACTTAGAAATATGATTGCTAGGATTTTATTTGCCTTAATGAAAAAAAAAGTTCAAATTCTAATTCACAAATGAAAAGCTTGAACTGGAGGCTTAACTTCCAAAGACATGACAAAGAAAACTCTTTCCACAGGAGAGCTACAGATAAGTCTCCAAGCACCGCTCAAACTCTTCATTTAATTAACGGGGATGATTTCTTCCCCATAAAGAGACAGAAAGACTGCCATTCCTCCTGTCTGGGTTTCACTATACAACTGGATACCCTGGGGCTTCAGCTCAGGACTTTGAAAGTAGGCCGGTGTTAATAACCTCCAAGCCCTGCCAGGTTGATGAGCAGGAGAAATGCTCATCTCTAAAGGGCCGAGCCGTGTGAAGGAACCATCAATGTTCAGAAAATGCAGAATCAGAAAGTCTGAACATTGCCCGTGTTAGGGGCTGTAATATCACAGACACATTTTTCTGTCAGAAAATGTGAAAAATGGCCTTAAACACTTTACTTAGTGGGAAGAAAATTGGATATTTGTTCATCTACCCTATTTCTCTCTTTTTTAAAATTAATCCCATTCCTGCATCTTCTTACTCATTCTCTTACAAGATTATTGTAATTTCTTTTTTAAAGAATTTCCCAATCCTGGTTTCCACAGATCCTGACTTTTAACTGCCTCTTTGTGAGAACACTTGCTTGTGCATTTTTAATTTTTCTGAATCTCTTGTCCTGTCTTCCTTGACTACAATAATGGGAAGTAGGGACTAATATTTAGTAAAATATGCCCCAGGATACAAAATTCCCAAACAGGTCCTATCTTCCACCTCCTCCCCTAATGCCACCATCGCAGCACAGTGTTTTCTATCCCCAAGAACTTCCAGAAACTATCCCAAGTACTTTGAGGCCAGAACAAAGTGTGGCACACTAGGATTAGAACGTGTCACCACAAAAGCATTCAGGCAGGATACTTTTCCTGGGAATATTCTTACAGCTGGTTAACAATGATCTGGAACTCCTAGGACTCTTGCACATAGCTTGACCAGGTAGCTGAGATACATCAAAGTGTACTGAACACAGGCTTTTTCCCTCTGTTAGTCCTTCTCTCTGGCCAAATTCACTGCCCTATGCTTTATGCAAAAGTTATCACTCTGAGTGTATTGGCTAAATCACAAATCATTGCTATTTCTTTAATATTAAGTTCTTTGGTTGTTTTGGAACACACACACACACACACACACACACACACACACACATCCCTAAAGAATGTCAGAAAGAACTGTCAATGAAATGTTTTTTTGTTTTTTTGGATCATGTGAGCTTTGTCTAACTTGGACGTGGATAGGACACTAATTCAGCAACTTTTTAAAAAATCTAGTTTTATATTTAATATCTTCTGGAACTCAAATGAAATTCTGGGAAACACGAAGCCTTAAATATGAGACTTTAAAAGAACAAAAATATTCTATTTTTTGACAAAACACCAAGTATCCAAAACTAAATAACTTACATCTAATATATGATAAGTGTAGGGAAGGGCAACTTTTAAAAATATTTTTAGAGAAAGTTTCATTCTGGTTCATCCTCCCTCTCCTTTTCTGGTGTGATTGCTTTTTTTTTTTTTATTTTTTTTTAACATTTATTTATTTTTGAGACAGAGAGAGACAGAGCATGAACAGGGGAGGGTCAGAGAGAGGGAGACACAGAATCTGAAACAGGCTCCAGGCTCTGAGCTGTCAGCACAGAGCCCGACGCGGGGCTCGAACTCACAGCCCTCAAGGACCGCGAGATCATGACCTGAGCCGAAGTCGGCTGCCCAACCGACTGAGCCACCCAGGCGCCCCTGGTGTGATTGCTTTTAAACATACAGGGAGACCCTTTCTATCACCACCTTTTTGCACTGAGTATAAGATCTGGGAGAGTGGAAATGTGAGCATGTACAAAATCTGTGCTCCCATTGGATTCTTTTTTTTCTTCTATTATCATCATCAACATTACTACCATTATTCACAGAAATTTTTTGTTAAACATAGTTGCTTTATGCTATATATATACAATTGGAGCCTTACTTTTTTCCTCATAATACATTAAATTTGTTTTACTTGAGTATAGCTGACACACAATGTTATAGTAGTTTCAGGTGTATAACATGGTAGCTACACAAGTTTATACATTATGCTGTGCTCACCACAAGCATAGCTACCATCTGTCACTATACATTGCTACTGACTCATTGTATTGACATACAATATCATTGACTGTATTCCTTGTGCCATGCCTTTTATTCCTATGACATTCATTCCAAGCCTATATCTCCCACTCCCCTTCACCCATTTTGCCCATTGGATTCTAATGCACTTCATATCTCTTTGGTACAGTTTTATGTAGTTGAACCCTTTTTTGGTTGTTATTTAAATGTTGTTGAAACTAAAATTCTTATTGATCCATTTGCATGGAAGGGTTAGATGTTAAGTCATGTAAAATCCTCAGTTATTAAAAAGAAGTAAATACAGCTCTTCAGAGGAAGACTCCAGTGTCAGAGTTGGTACTGCACTTCTGAAATTCATATCAAAACTAGAATGGGCCACATGGTATAAAGTGGATGGCATAACCATATCAAATTTCATTGGATAAACTAAAGCACTATAGTTTGAGACTGAGATTCCCACATCCCTGACCTTCACACATAATTTCTAACATATACTTGGATTTTAATCCTAAGGTTGTCCATGATTTTAAAGTATCCTTTTTATTTTTAAAAGTCAGTTGAGTGAGACAGGAAACCATCAAAACCTTAGAGGAGAAAGCAGGAAAAGACCTCTCTGACCTCAGCTGTAGCAATCTCTTACTCGACACATCCCCAAAGGCAAGGGAATTAAAAGCAAAAGTGAATTACTGGGACCTTATGAAGATAAAAAGCTTCTGCACAGCAAAGGAAACAACCAACAAAACTAAAAGGCAACCAACGGAATGGGAAAAGATATTCGCAAATGACATATCGGACAAAGGGCTAGTATCCAAAATCTATAAAGAGCTCACCAAACTCCACACCCGAAAAACAAATAACCCAGTGAAGAAATGGGCAGAAAACATGAATAGACACTTCTCTAAAGAAGACATCCGGATGGCCAACAGGCACATGAAAAGATGGTCAGCGTCGCTCCTTATCAGGGAAATACAAATCAAAACCACACTCAGGTATCACCTCACGCCAGTCAGAGTGGCCAAAATGAACAAATCAGGAGACTCTAGATGCTGGAGAGGATGTGGAGAAACGGGAACCCTCTTGCACTGTTGGTGGGAATGCAAATTGGTGCAGCCGCTCTGGAAAGCAGTGTGGAGGTTCCTCAGAAAATTAAAAATAGACCTACCCTATGACCCAGCAATAGCACTGCTAGGAATTTATCCAAGGGATACAGGAACACTGATGCATAGGACCACTTGTGCCCCAATGTTCATAGCAGCACTCTCAACAATAGCCAAATTATGGAAAGAGCCTAAATGTCCATCCACTGATGAATGGATAAAGAAATTGTGGTTCATATACACAATGGAGTACTACGTGGCAATGAGAAAAAATGAAATATGGCCTTTTGTAGCAACGTGGATGGAACTGGAGAGTGTGATGCTAAGTGAAATAAGCCATACAGAGAAAGACAGATACCATATGGTTTCACTCTTATGTGGATCCTGAGAAACTTAACAGGAACCCATGGGGGAGGGGAAGGAAAAAAAAAAAAAAGAGGTTAGAGTGGGAGAGAGCCAAAGCATAAGAGACTGTTAAAAACTGAGAACAAACTGAGGGTTGATGGGGGGTGGGAGGGAGGAGAGGGTGGGTGATGGGTATTGAGGAGGGCACGTTTTGGGATGAGCACTGGGTGTTGTATGGAAACCAATTTGTCAATAAATTTCATATAAAAAAAATAAAAAAATAAAAAAATAAAAAAAATAAAAGTCAGTTGAAATTCCAGATGCATTATATCCTATGTTACTTTTAGAATCCCCATTAAATTGTAAAAAAAAAAAAAAAAGTCATGCAAATTGCACATTAATTCATTATACAAAATGATAAAGATCTTTTCTCTTAAAAAAAAAAAGTCCTTTCCATAGTGAAAACAATTGTATACTTCTGGGTTTCTATTTTTGTTGCCTCTGTTAAGATTTTACTATGAATTTTTAAATAGTAATTTAAATCACAAATATAGCCCATGTATTCAGACATAAAGTGATAAACAAAACTAAACAGAACAAAAAACAATAAGCCATTCCAACACTTTGATTTGATCAATATAGGTTAATACATGATCAAACACCACTACTGAATACAAAACTATTTTCCAAGGAATTGCAAAAACTGTGAGCTTTTTTCATTTTCAGAGATTTGATAAGAAGAAATTGATTTTTCCAAGAATCATCATTTCCTTTCACCTAAATATATCTCCTACCCACAAAAGGCAAAATAGCAGGTTAACCCATTGTTGCCCAGCAGGTTTTGCTTCAAAAGTGAAAAGAATTTTACCTGAAAAATGTCCTATGTTCTAAAGAATTAGGCTTTTTCTACTATAAAAGCAAATGGGGGAGGAGGACTTAATCCTATATCCTCTTATACAATATTTCACATCCCATCTCACTCAGAATAAAACCCAACATCTTTACCATGGCCTACAAGATCTTATGTGATCTGTCTTAATCCTACCCTAGCATCCAATCTTATCTCTAACCACACCCCCTTTCTCCCTCTTCTCCTGTCAATCATTCTCCATGTTACTCCTTCTGTACCAAAGCACATCCTTGCCTCAGGGTCTTTGCACTTACTATACCCTATGCCTGAAATGCTCTTCTCCCAGACATCCACACGGTTCAGTCCATCTGTTCATTCAGCTCTCTGTTCAACATCACTTCAGAGAAGTCAGTCATCCTACTTAAAACTGCCATCTTTTTACCTCATCACTCTCTATTCTCTTCTCTTGCACATAGTAAGTGCTCAAATATTTGAAATGTCTGAATGAGTACTGAATAAAACACTGGTGACACAGAGTAAACAACTCTTTCCAAAGAATTTTTATGACAAACCTTAGTCTGAGTCTGGAAGAATGAGTAGAAACCCACTAGGCACAAAAATAGTATGCCCTTGTGCAAGATAGCCAGTGGTTCAGGCAACTGAGATACAGAATATAAGGGAGTGAGCTGTTGGGGATGGCCTGTCTCCTTGCAAAGGAACTTGGTCACTGGGGAGCAACGGGGGGGGGGGGGGGGGGGTGTTAACCCTGGAGAAAAACTGATACGAACAAGATGAGGTCTTTTGGAAAGATCTCACTGATGGAAGTATGGAGGACAGATTTGGGGCATCTAAGAATAGAGTATAAGCAACAATTTAGTGGGCTACCCTAATAATGTTCTAAGTGAGACATGATGGGAGTTTACCTTCAGACTATATAATGTGGGGTGCTAATAAGAGGAAGGCTTTTATTTATTTTTAAAAAAGCCAACAGTGATTACTATCCTATATAAGTAACAGTTGTAGTCAAATACCATTTTAGAATAATTTTATTTCTTTATATTGGTATAATTTGCTAAGCAGGTGCAATATGAAGGAAAAAGAAGAGAAATAAATACAGAAAAAATATCTAGTTCATTGGAAAATTTACTACATTCCCTAAGAGACAGAAGATGAATTGTGATGGCCTTACCAGGTGTTGCTGCACCTTGAAATTGCAACCACTGAAATACACACTATAATGTTTCTAGAGCTCTTGGATTCCCATGAGACAAATGCATTTGAAAAGGCTTGCGAGTTATACATGGAAAATAATTGTAAGCAGTATATAGGGAATCTGATGAGTAGGAAAGGCTGTTCACAGCAAGATTAATACACAGTATTAAACTTAAATCAATAAAATTCTCTCTGGACTCAAGCACTATCTGGTCTTCACTCGGGTGGTAAAACTGAATGATGAAACAAACCATCCCATCACTTTGCCCGAAAGTGATGCAGAATTATAGCCCAAAGAAGGAATTTTTAAAATATTAGAAACTTTTCTCATGCTCAGAATAGCTTCAGAACAAATGGGATTGAGCCCAAATAGACCATTTTGTGTAGAGAAAGGCAAATGGATTTTTGCCTTATTTTCTATTATATCAAAACTATTCTGTTAATGGGTTTAAATCAGAATACACTGACCACATTTGCAGATATTAATATATAGCGTCCCAGCTTCAACCCCACTTTGTTTTCCGTCTGCAGACTAGGCTTGTATTTTGCCAGTTGGCTCACTGTGAGACACAGCCATTCAAGAGTCCTGGAAGGACAAGGCCAGGCTCCAAAAAAAAAGGGACTTTGAGGGGTCCCAGAAGCTGGGGGCATTCCTGCCAGTTCAGCAGTAGGTGCCCATCAGCAAGGATCACCCTAAGAATGGTGGCCTTCAGTTTTCAAGACAAGCTCCTTCATCACCAGAGGGGTGAGCGGCATGGCCTAGTGGCAACCACACCCTCTCCTTAGAGGTCTGCACCTCAGCCTTGCAGGACCTTCTCCTCAGTTCCTTCCTTGTTGACTTTTCCCTCAGCTCTCAGGGTAGTAGCCACACTCAACAGATGCTACCTCTATGGATTTTGGGGTCCCTTTTATAATGTCTTTTAATAGTTACCCACCTTTTATCTCATAAAAAAAATTCTTTATATCAAAATTTCTCTTCTTAAATCACTGGCTCCCTGACCAGACCCTCTCTGATATATAACATGTTGGGTCATATGTCACATGGATATTTATCATCCCCCTCAATATTACCAGAAGTTGGGAAACTAAAGCACAAATTCAGCCAAAAGGTATCTGAGAAATTTAAAGGTGAATTCTCATTAATCCAGTAATCCATTTATAAGAAATTATCCAAGAAAAGTAATTGGGTAAATTAGAACATAAGAATGTTTTCATCAAAGTTGAAAAGAACAGAAACAGATTAAAACTAGTTAAAATAAAAAAGGAGACTTATTGAAGGATACCTAAGTGTCACAAAAGTCAGCATACTATAAATACTATATCTGTACTGTAAATGAGTATAACAAGACAGGATTCATGCAAACTGGAACTACTAACTGGAAAATTACCAGAACTAGGGCAGCGGGCTTCTCGATTAGTTTCATAAGAACAACATCACCATCTCTAAAACCTATGTTCCTACCTCCTTTATTCTTCTCTCCTTTTCCTTATTTCCATATGATGCTAATATGCTATACTGCTCATTTTAAATGCCAATAGTTTATTGTCTCTTGTCTCTAGAATGTGTGCTCCACGAAAACAGAAATCACTGTTTCATTCACTGATGTATCCCAAGCAGCTAGAACAGTGAGTGGCACATAGTAGGTGCTCTGTATATCTGCTCTATTTTTTTTTTTTTTGTTCAATAGACTTGCTATTTCTTTGTAAACCTCAGGTTTCACATGGCCAAATATGGCTACTGTAACCCCCAACTGAAATGATCAGTGACTAGCACAGTTTATCAGTTCACAATTCTAAATTTTGGGGGCACCTGGGTGGCTCAGTCGGTTGAGTGTCCGACTGTGGCTCAGGACATGATCTCACGGTTCCTGGGTTCCAGCCCCATGTCGGGCTCTGTGCCGACAGCTCAGAGCCTGGACCCGCTTCAGATTCTGTGTGTGGCTCTCTCTCTGCCCCTCCCCTACTCATGCTCTGTCTCTGTCTCTCAAAAATAAATATTGAAAAAAAATTAAAAATAAATAAATTATTAAGCAAAAAATCTGATTGCTACTAGTATCTCATCAGTTTGGGTTAAGCTACTTTATAAAACTCTAGATTAGTATCCCAGATGTTGAGGGGAGGGTTTAATGTAATGTATTATATTCACTGCCTATTCATAACTTTCTGAGGATACATGGTTGGGCTAGGAAATGTACTGCATCTCTAATACAAATATACATATATATTTGTATTTTCAGTAATTATTTTCAGTAATTATTCAGTAGCATTATTTTTGGTGGAAAAATAGAAACTTAATATACATTAATTTATATCCATACATTCAAAGTAATGACATGGTCTACATTTATTCACATGAAAATACATTCATCATATATCATAGACTAAAACAAAGAGTAAGATTTAAATTTTATATATTATGCATGAAGAATTTTGGAAAGCTACTTACCAAAATGTGATAGTGGTTAGTTTTGAGTGATGAGTTGTAAGTTAATTTTATTGTCTTTTAATTTTTAACATGTTTTCACAATAAACGTGTTTCTTTTATTATAGCACTTATATTAACATAAAGTCACTTACATTCTGTAGGAGGAAATGGGAAATAAAAGAATTAAGTCTATCAAAAATAAATTCAGTTACTGAAAAGGCCATCCCTAGCTAGATAATAATGACTGTATAGTAACATAAAGATTAAGAAAGGTTAATCACATAGTATGTGAGCTTTAACAATGATACAAATTGTAAGGAGTTGAGATCTATCATAATAATATTTTAAACATTAGTCACCTTCCAATGATGACAGAGAAAAACCTCATTATCTTGAAAACTAGTAAATAAAGGGATGGAAGCAACATTTATCCAGCTTTTCCTAGATGAACTGTTGCACTAGGTAATCAAATGGGAGATGAGAGGGAGTGTCTCTTTATAAAAGTATGGTAATTAATAAATGAGAAAAAGAAATGGCAGAATTAGAAATCACCATTTATAATTGCCAATAAATTATGTATGTAGGCAGTCAATATCAGTGGTTACTAAAATCACAAAAAGAGAAAACTAGGCTAGTACTTCCTATAATCATACCAAATACTGTGTATAGTCTTGTCAAAGGAATCATGCATAAATCAGATCCACCCTCTGGATTCAGTAGCCAATGTGCAAGAAATATCCATGACAAAGAAACATATTAAGCTGTACCACAAGGATATCATCATCAAAATCCAGACAGTGGCAAATTCTACATATCAAATTTCCTAGCTTTTTAAATAGATACATTATAAGGAAATGAAAGGGATGGAAGAGGAACATAGAGATTTTTTTAAAGACTTAAAATCATGTCAAAATTTCAAAACTGTGTATGTTAGTGACAAAACTGTTAAAAGAAAAATGCAAGGAAGTCATTACTATAAAAGTTGGGATAATGGCAGGAGAAAAGGGTTATAACTGGGGTGGTACAAATAGAAGGGCTTCTGGGGTGGCTGGGAAAGTTCTATTTCTTGACCTGGGTGATGCTTACCTTATAATTCATTAAATCATACATTTAATTTGGGTGATTTTCTGTATAGGATGTTTTATTTTACAATAGACATGGTTTAAAATGTAAGCAGAGTTAACAAAAAGTAAGATTCAATAAGGTTGAACCTCCCTTGTTTAGGTGAGGAAGCTGCAGCAGGGAAAAAGTGAAAAGCAAAAACCTGTCTGAACTAACAAGACGGTACAGAGTAAAATGGAAAGTAAAGTGAAATGGTGTACAAGGAAAGGTAGATGTAGTGAGAATGGAAAACCCCCATCTCACAATTTTGTCTTGCCCAACTCAGACCTCCCTTCAGAATCTATTATTTATCTATTTATGCATGGGCCACAGTCACATGGGGGCCTAAGAGCGAAATGATCCTTCCCAACCTAATTCTAGATGATAGTTTGTCAGACTATCTTATATTTTCTAGATATCAGATGTAATTATGCATCAGTGAAAATTAACATGCCAATGATATTAGAGATACATGTTAACTGGATCATCATTCATTGGTTTCCAAAGCAGTAAAAAAAATCCATAATTTCTAACAAAGGAAAGAGCACAGGTCATACTCTAAACTAGATAAAACCATCTTGAGGATCTCAAAACAATATTTCTAACTTGCAGCATAATACACACTAAGTATATACATTATAAATCATTTATCCTAAGTGTCTGCGAACCCAAGTTTATCTCTTTTAGTTGTTTCATCTTCTCTTTTTTTTATCTCAGGTTTTTGTTTTTCCCTCTTGACACTCTTTTCTATCCTCCATTGACTACTATCTCAAACCTAAATGCCAACCAGAAAAGAGATTGAAATGGGGCGAGGAAGGGGAGGAGAGAAGGAACACATGGAAGGTTCATGAACAGAAGTGTGACACAAATGAAAGTATATTTTAGAAATATTATCTTGCCAAAGTTCTGGAAGGATGCACTGGGGAAGGAAGAAGGCGAGGGAGGCAGATGTGTGGGAGACCAATGCAGAAGACAGTCCAAACAGGGCCAAAGGACCTGGTTTCTTAAAATCAGATATAATCAAGATGGGCTCAGTTACCTTCCAGGTCCATGTTTCTAAATATTATGACACTGATGAAACCATTTGAGAGAGAGAAGAGGGTCCTTTTTAATGTAGCATGTGCTAACGTAAGAGATGTTTAACCAACCCCGCACAGCTTTTCCAGGCATGTGCAGAATTTGAAAGGCAAATTTGTATCTCTGTGAATGATATATTGTACCCTGAAAGGAGATGTAATGTTAAACACTTGATACTAAAACTAATCTAATCATAATGTTTCTTTAATGATTCAGAGGCTCTTCAATATGTAGCAATAACTAAAACTTACCATTATAAAAATCAATTATCACTGCATGTGTGATTTACAGAAATGATATTTGAGACTTCTGGTAATGAGAATTCTGAATAAACAACTATACACTAAAAACACTTTAGTGGGTTTCCTTTTTTCATCTTTCCTCCTTTTTCTCCAGTCAAAATTAAAATACTTACTGAGACTATAAGTCTTCCAGAGCAAGTAAAATGACACTAAAGAATCCTAACAACATTTTCCAAATCCAGGACACATGCTGTTTTTAAAATACATTTGGTCATAAATAAATATATTGAGCATATTAATAAATGCCCCTTTCAAAGCTCTTCACTCACAAGGACTTTAAATCACTGTTCAGAAAATAAAGGACTATTGGGAATTTGAAAAGTAAGCATAATTCAGCCCTCTCTGAGTATATTCTGCATTTTTCCAAGGTTAGTTGTTCTTATAAAACATATATAAATATGCATATCTTGTCTCTGAGTCAGGCTTATTTCAATGTCCTGAAGCAAAAGGAAATAGGAAAGTCATAAGAGACTTTCAGATACCAGAGCCTGAATGAAACTTGAATACCATCTATAAGCTTGTGCAAGTAAGTGTTTTAATATTTTTTTTAATGCATGGGCTGCATTTATATCTGCCTGCAAGGCATTTATATTGGTTGCAAGACCTGACAGCAGCCTGAGCAAGCTGTTTTCAATAAGCATTGTGGTTAACTCACTTGTATGCAAAAGCTGAATCCCATTGGCTCCACAGTGCTCAAAGAAACAAAGTGTTTTTATGTGGAACACCAAAGAAATATAATCCTGTTCTTCCCACTGTACTAATAGGACAGAATTCAATTGACTAACTATTATCCGTGACAATTTTTTTATATAAATCTATTTTTGAGTTCATAACAATATTCAGTCTCCCCAAGAAATAGCATGGAGACAAAAAAGCACAAAGTTAGTTTTCAAAGCTAAAAACAAACCTTATACAACCAATTACCATATTTAAAGGGCTTGTCCTATTCAAGAAAGAACAGGGCTCATTCACTTAAATGCTTTTCCCTTTAATTTCAGTGTGTTTTTAATTATTGATTTAGCAGCCATTGAGATTAAAATTGAAACTCCCTTTCCACATATCTTAATAAGCTAAATGATTTTGTTACTTATTATTTTTAAGCCAAGTTTCCTAACATACTCAGAGGAAAATAACAACAACAGAGAGAAAGGATGAGAAAGAGGGGGAGAAAGAGGGAGAGAGAGAAGGTATCATGAAAGCCCTTCTTATAGTGATGTGGAAGATATGACAAATTGAAGAGCCTTATCAAATAGTATAAAGCAAAGATATTATTTGCTACACTAAATACTATAAGTGCTCACACATCAAGACCTACCTTTATTTAAAGTACTATTATTTAGTTTTCTCACATTCCAGATTGAAAATTGCTATAATATCCAAGAGATCTATGCTACACACAGTAGTAAACAAGATACTAACAGGATAATTATCCAACTGCATGAAAGTCACTTTAGCTGAAATTTCCAACTCAATGAACACACACAAGAAAGAAAGAAAGAAAGAAAGAAAGAAAGAAAGAAAGAAAGAAAGAAAGAAAGAAAGAAGAAAGAATGAATTCTGGTGATTTGATATGTTACCAGATTACTCTAAGGAGTTGCCCCTATTCTACTGTGGCAGAAACACTACTGCAGCCCAGAACATTATATGTCCAAAACATACATTGTGCCCTTTCTCCATTAAACACTAGGCAATCTCCCATATTGTAACCAGTATATAATACAAGATGGAGAACCTTCAACTGTTAACTTCAGATAAGAGTCTAAATAGCAATCTTCAAAATTTGGCTGGAACAGCCAAGTATGATATTCGAAACTGAGCCCACCATTCTCCTGTATTCATTACCAAAATGTGTAACAAAAGTTTCAGTTGAACATGATTTCTTCACACTAACAATATTTATTCTATATACAATGCCCTCTTGCTAAGCACTATGAGATAGTAACAATGAAGCAAATCTTTAAAAGTTAGGGTGGGATGCCAGAGTGTACTCACCAGAAGGCAAATGATAAAGGCAAATGATTCCACTTAAATTCTTTCCAATAAACAATGACATAGCAAAGGAAAGAATTCATAATCTAATGAGCTCTAAAATATCACCACTTTTTAATTAAAGTTTTCATTTACAAATTTAAAAAAAAGTCTCCTCTAAATGAGAAATGAGGAAAAGTACCTTTTGTATGTGTTAACTTGGAAAAATTATTCAAATCATCATTATTTAGAAATGTAATGAAGATTTACTTCATGAAATGTCTAAACCAGTTGGTAAGTCATTGGGTCCATTTGATAAAGAATTTTAAGTCCAAACAAAATCTTTATAGAATCTTTGTGTTGAGACTCAACAATAAATTTGCATATAATACATGTATTCATTTAAGTAGAAATTATTGTCATAGTTAAAGCATCTATATCAAACGGGAATATTAAGTGTTATTTTACCCAATAAGCCCTAGAAATAGTTAGGAATAAGAATTTGGCAAAAGTCAAAGGATACAAATTAGGGGCAAAGGTCTGTTCAACTCTTTGCATCATGATTTTCTCAACCGAGCAGGGAATGATGTTAGACATGCTGGTCTTGTGCACTTTCGCTGAACAATCTTTGTATTCAGTGGAATGTTGATACAGACAAGAAAGCTATACCTTTGAATTTAAATCAATCAGGAGAAAACAAAACACCCTCAAAGCTTATTTTTCCCATTGTGTGCTGTCAAAAATACTGAGTTGTATTCAGCTATATTTAGCTATATTCCATACCAGTAATGATAAATACTAATGACTGATATTCTTTGGAACTCATTAAATATTTATCTACCAGAGCTTAGCCATATAGAACAGGACAGTTTCTTCTGTGTAATTTTCCAACAATACCAGTTGCAATGTATGACTGAAATTCTAAGAATGTCAGCCTTTCCACAAGTACATCAAGGATAGCCTCCAGGGAACTGAGGCTTAAGAGTATTAATGGAATAAGAAAACTCCATCAAAAAAAGCTATTCCATGTCTATGGACTGGATATCTGCCTAGATCTCTATGCATGCTTAGTTTTAACATTTAAACCATCCTTATACATTTTAAGCACTCCAATTTTAACATATGAACAAAGAAAGGAGCTACTGATAGCTTTGGGTACATACTTTGGCAAGTACACAAACCTAAGCATTTTCCATCCTCAGGAACAAACCTAAAATCTGATGAGAAAAAAAAATGCAATCTAGGAACTCAATCATAATAAGGTGCTTCCATTCTTCAGGTAAGAGTATTAATTGTGTAAGATTGGATTGACTCATCTCATTGTGCAGTTTTTTTGTTTTGTTTTGTTTTTTCTGTTTTGTTTTGGTTTGGTTTTTTGGTCAGAGAGGAAATCATTTCATCTGAGGGGCAAAATAGTTCTTTTTTTATATTTTTGTTAAAGAGACATCTAGTTGATCTCTCCCATGATGGATACTATAGACTGGTGAGTCTATTTCTTGGTATAGAGAAGTACATTGCCAATTAAATTATTTTCCTATCAATTCAAGGCATATGTACTTTTGTTCTGTCCTCCTGTGGAAACAGTTTGAGTGTATTTTATGGTATTTACATCAGTAATACTCATTTGGGCAGGAACATCTTTTTGTAAAGACATTGGCAGCTTAATAATTACAGTAAACAATTCCCAATTTTTTTTTGTTTCAACATAATGCTGAGGTGGCATCTTAACAATTAAAGAATTTATTCACTGAATCAAAACAGAAAATAAAAGAAAATATGATTACTGTTCAAGGTTTTTATTATAAGTTTAAACGAAATATTATAAAATCTAACCTAACTGGTAGAGTAACAAAAAGAGAAATACATTTTAAGTAGCATAGGAAGGGTTAAAAGAAATGTCTAAATAAAAGTTTAATTAATTATGAATATTATAAGAGCAAACTTATTTTCGTGATAAATGCCACAAAGTAAGTATATTAAAATTATACAAAATTACAATTCCTTTTTCTTTCTTTTTTTTTTTTTTTTTTTTTTAGTTTGGAGGAACTTTAAATTTAAGAGCATATTGACATGCAGACAGATTTTTTTTCCTGGCTATATATAGAACAAATAAGACAATTTTCAACATGTTATTTTACAATCATTAATATAAGTGACCAGAACACAATTAGGGTGGATGATTGATTTTGGAAACTGAGAATTAGAAACACACTGACAATTTCTTGTCATGCAAAAATTTTTTTAAAAATTAGACTTATACATAAAGTAAATACAATCTGAACTTGAAAACAGGTTTAATATTAACCACAAAAGTAACAGCCAAGTTTTGGCAATAGCAATCACTTGTGGTTTTTCATAATTCTAAGTAGCAAGCACTTGAACAAAACTAATCTATGATGGAATGATAATAATTACACTATCCAAGATCTTACTTTTAAAAATTAACAAAAGGCACCAATATTATCCTATTAAAGGTGATCAGAAATAAGCTTTTATACTTCTAACTTTGTGAATTCAACATGCTTTGGAATTTCCCTGATAAAAATCAGATTTGCCCAAAGGCATGCTTAATCTAAACATGAAATGTCTCAAAGCCAAACAACTATAAGGTGAGCCAAAAATAAAGTAACTCGAGATAGAGAGTAGCCTGCTTTCTTCCTTAAAGTAAAGAGACTGGGAAAAATCTAATTACTGATCTGTTTCAACTCTGAGGTTTTATCTTTAATCCACTAGAAGTTAAAAGGCAACGCATCAAAACTGTATGTCTATGGGGAAAAATGTTGCTATGGAAAACCACCTGGTTTCACATCCATACATTTAAAGCTTAGCTTTTATTCTTTTTTCTCTTTTTTGATCTTCTAAGACTTGCTACACTATAGACTTATGAGTACTATTTCACTGCTGTGACTTTTGAAAATCACATATAATAGACACTTGGATCAAATGCATTTAATGACCTTACAATTAAACAAAATGATTATTTGGAGGACACATTTTTCTCTGCAAATTCAAGAAGAAAAAAAAGAGGAAGGTAAGATAGGAGGAAAGATTTAGATTCTTTTCAAAAAGAAAACAGGTAAAAAGAGAAGAAAAACATAAATAAATATGTGTAACCTTTTTCCATACTATCTTTCTAGCTTTATCAGCCATGTTTCCCCAAAGTATGCCCTGAACTCCCTGACTTATTGGACATTTCCTCAACTGTGCTTTTTCCTACTTCTGCACCTTGGCCCATGTCTGCTGACTTAAGTGTCATCCATCCTGAAACAGCAGAAATCCCATTTCACTAATCTTAACAGTGTTTTTAAGCCCCAAACACATACTCAACCAGATTCTCTCTTTTCCTGAACCTTTTATCCTTTTATTTTTCTCTTTGCCATAGAAGCATTTAACCTATTATGGTATGTGCTACAATTATATAGATTTGTTGTACTCCTATACCCAGTGACTACAACCTCCTGGAATGTAGGGATCAAAGGCCATGACCATTTTTCTATCTCCTGCAGTGCTCAGCAGTGTCTTTCCCATAGTGGTTACCAAGTAAATATTTATTAATTAATAACCTCTTAGTTTTGTTTTCACTCTATCTTTACCATTATTTTTCCAATCAACAAAAATTGTTTGTTGTATATGTTTTGGGTCCCTTTTATGGCTTCCTCCACCTACACACACTGCATAAAAGTACTGATGAAAACTTAATCACTTAAAGAGATAAAAATAAAACCTTGTTTCCTTCTCAATCTTCAGGAATTACCAGCACCTTGTCAATAGTCCACCACTGATGTAAATGTAATTCTATTTTTCTAGAGATAAGTTCTATGAAAGGCTTTTTGCAAACATTTTCTGAATAACTTAATGGTAATTTTGTTGTTAGGCAGGAGAAGTGGGAAGGATGTCTAGCTTACAACCAACTATTCCTAACACTGCTCCTACTAAACTGAAACCTCCTCTTACATTAAATTGTGTAGACGAATGGTCAAGAGTTTGTATATTAGTACATTGGCTAACAAAATGCTCAAATAGATAGGTATGCTACATGGGGAAATCCAAGAACTGGCCACATAAATGGCCCTCTTTTGTGTATACAAAAATTTCAAGGAAAAAAAAAATGTTTGTTCACCTAAATCACAAGGTTCTTGAGGACTAGGACCATGTCTTTAATCTACTTGTCTCTTCCAGGGCCCAGTTGAATATCTGGTACTCCTAAGAACCAGTGAATAATTATTGGATGAATGAATGAATGAATGATTTGTGGTATTTTACTAGGTTTACCCAGATATCATTTGATTCATAATCCTTTAGCACTATTAACAAATATCTAGATTCACATTCTCAATTTATCTGATGCCTTAATCTATTCAGGCTGTCATAACAAAACACTGCAGTCTGGGTGGCTTAAAAACAACAAACACTTATTTCTCATACTGTTAAAGGCTGGGAAGCCCAAGATCAAAGCATCAGCATGGTCCTGTTTTGGTGAGGGCCCGTTTCCTGGTTTGGCTGGCAACCTGTCACTGTGTCCTCCCATAGGGGAAGGGCTTGAGATCTCTCTGGGAACTCTTTCATAAGACATTAATCTTATTCATGAGGGCTCTCCCTCATGACATAAGCAGTTCCCAAAGTTCTAACATCATCATCTTTGGGGTTAGGATTTCAACATAGGCATTTATAAGAGAAACAAATATTCAGTACTTAGCATCTGAGATTCCCCTGAGAGCTGAGTTTTGTCAGGGTTTTAGGGGTTTAGCTAACATCTGAAAGTGAAAAAGTTGATACCTACTGATTACTCTTTGACTATATCATAACATTCCACCAAGTCAATATCTACACCTACAGGTTCTCTGGCTTCTGGGTTACCTGGGCCCAGAGTGAATCCAATAGGGAAACAAAACTGTAGAGTTCCCATCTCCCCAACTGTGGACAGGCCTACAATGTTCATAAGTCCCTAGAATTAACATAGACATAAAAGATTCAGACTAAGGGCAATCCTTCATTTGTTCCTACCCCCACTGTGATCCTAGTAAGCACTGCTTGGCATTACACCTGGCTTCAGATCTCTCTGTGCAATGCCTGGCCATCTGGCATTTCTTTCAGGCTGCCCATTTTATTTTTCCTTCAGAAATCTACATCATTGCAACAATAAGATTTTGAAACAGAAGGACGTTTCTAAAGAATGAATCTCTCAGCACAAGTAAGTGAATTTATAAGTTATAACATCTAATTTAATAGCTTCCTTCAAAGGAAGGTGAGAGTCACTTTGATCCTTGTTAGATTCACTAGATTCACAAAGCATGAGCAAAATTAAAATGTTACAAAAAGCCAGGTGAAAATGTGGCTCTCATTATATGAGAAAAGGTTTCTAAAATGGTCTAAGACTTTTAATTAGCAATTCCTTTTAATTAATATTTTTAAATTGACTGCCCCACGATGGTATGGAAAATACTTCTAAAGACATCCCACTAGTTACTAAGTTTAATTTATTTCATTTTTCCTAATCTCACAAATTATTATTATGACTATGTTCACCCAGTTAAAAGTTTTCACTAGAGGGGTGCCTGGGTTGCTCACTTGGTTAAGCATCTGACTTCAGCCCAGGTCATGATCTCACCACTCCTGAGTTTGAGCCCCACGTGGGGTTCTGTGATGATAGCTCAGAGCCCGGAGCCTACTTCCAATTCTGTGTCTCCATCTCTCTCAGCCCCTCCCCAACTCATGTGTGTACACACACACTCTCTCTCTCGCTCTCTCTCTCTCTCCAAAAATAAATAAACATTAAAAAAATTAAAGTTTTCACTAGAAAATTGCATAGATATCATTAGTAGTAGACGTAAATCCTATAGTCCAAGAACAAAACATAAGCAATCTCCTATATTTCTGAATATATATTTGAAACTCCAATATTGAAGGTTGAACATACATGGCTTCAAGATGGTTTTATCCCCATATAAACAAAAAATATTATGTTTCAGCAGGTAATAATATATAAGGATTTATTACATATTATTTAATTATAATAATAATAGTTGGGACACTACTGCCAAGCAACATGGTGACAAGAATGGGGAGTTGTCAGGAATGGGTAACAGGTAGGAGGAAGACCAGGTGCCCCAGGGAACTGCAGAAATTTGATCCATTCTTGTTTCCTTCCCATAGATCTAGTATCATTTTATATGGGTGTTGAAGCTATCCCTGGCCCTCAAGCCTCTGCCAACAGAGCTCAGTATGCACTATGAAAAAGATAAAAGAAGGCTGTGTCCACTGCTATTAACAGTGGATTTGTTGCACTATTCACCACCAGCACTTATGTGGCCTCCACAACCCTGAGCCTACAGTTGAGTGAGTGGGGGAATAAGTGGGATATATAATAAGGTAAAAAAATCACTCCATGAGTATACATGATCCAAGCCACATGATCCAAGACAATAAGAAATATTTGGGTTCAACTGAGGAAGATTCATAGTTGGCTAAAAAAATGTCCCTGTAGGGTGCCTAGATGGCTCAGTAGGTTAAGTGTCCAGCTTCAGCTCAGGTCATGATCTCACAGATCATGAGTTCAAGCCCCACATCAGGCTCTGTGCTGACAGCATGGAGCCTGGAGCCTGCTTTGCATTCTGTGTCTCCCTCTCTCTCTGCCCTTACCCCACTCACGGGCTGTCTCTCTCCCTCTTTCTCTCTTTCTCTCACTCTGTCTCTCAAAAATAAGTAAACATTAAAAAAAAATGTCCCTGTAGTGTCATGCTTACCTCAAGTCCTTTTTCTCAGGGCCAGGAACCATATGAAAGACCCAATTCAGTGAATGAGAAATTGTCTCTGTATGAATGTATACTGCATGAATGTGTGGGCTGTGCAAAAAATGAATGTTGAAGACGAATAGTACAAATCATGCACATCTTTAACCATCATTTCTTCATTCATTAGTGTTTCTATGAGTTTCTAACACAGGCAAGGCATTTTTCTAAGAACTGAATATTGAGCAGTGAATAAAACAGATGAGGAAAGTGCCTATATGGTTGCCATTTAAGAATAACCCTTAATATTTACTTTCAAAATAACAGAGAATGCAAAGAGTAATAGTACTCATTGTCTCCCCCTTTTCTAGGAGCTATCTTACTTTCTTCATTTCATCGATGAATCCTGTCTGACCACAGCTGGCAAGAAATCTCTAATTCTTCTGGGATCCCATAAACCTGTATTCTATACTGCTCAATCTACTCTTAGCATATGCTTCTTCATTTTTGTTTTTCACTTCCTTAAACATGGGTCTTATAAGCACTATGAGGTCAAGACTTGTAATTTGTCATACAACCTACACTCCAAGTATAGATGGACACAAGGTAGGAGATCTGTAAATGTTGACTACCAAAAACAAAGTATAAAACAAGTTGAAGGAAGAATACAGCATTTTAAAAGGACAAATTTCCTATAAGTCAGGATTTGCTGGCACAAATTTGCTGGTCCTTGACTAGATCTTATTATATATGAAATAATTCAGGGTCATGTTACCTAATATATGACCTAAGTTACCAATCAGATCATTAACAGAAAAAATATTAAATATTTCAATAGGACTACAAAATATGGGCCCTTTCCAAAAAGGAAGATAATTAATAAAGAGGACTTCAACCAGAATGAAGATACTGTTTAAAAAGGCTTTGTTGGGGGCCAGGCAAACATGGCAGAGAAGTAGGGGGATCTGTACTTCCTGCGTCTCTCAAACAAACAAGGGCTGAAGCCAAAGGACTTTGAACCCAAGAGTCTGGAAGGAAAAGAGACTGAATATACCAGGGAGAAACTGAGACAACCTGAGGGACCACAGGGCTACTTCAAGGAACAAATCATAGCACACCTGGTGGAGGGTCCATACATAAATACAAGAATGGAAATAAAATAACCAAAGTCACAACAACAGAGGGAAAGTAACACTCTCCAAAAAACACCTCCTGAAGGGCCAGGCCCTAGACAGTGTATAACCCATGTTTAATACAGCAGTGCTCGCAAGTGCAGAGCACATAACAAAATTTTAAAACTCATAAGGGACACAAAACTATCCAAAATGACAAAACAGAAGAATTCCCTTCAAAATGAATTCCAGGAAGAAGTGACAGCTAAAGAATTGATCAAAACAGATTTAAGCAACATAACTGAACAAGAATTAAGAAAAATAGTCATAAACTTAATCTCTGGGCTTGAAAAAAAAGCATAGAAGACAGCAGAGAATCTATTGCTACAGAGACCAAGGGACTAAAAAATAGCCATGAAATTTTTTAAAAAATGCTATAAATGAGGTGCAAAATATTGAGGCTACAGCGCAGATTGAAGAGGCAGAGGGGAGAATAGATCAATTAGAAGATAAAATTATTGAAAAAGAGGAAGCTGAAAAAAAGATTTAAAAAATCCAGGAATATGGGGGGAGAATTAGAAAACTAAGTGATTCAATCAAACAGAACAATATCTGTATCATAGGATTCCAGAAGAAGAGAGAGAGAAAGAGGCTGAAGGTGTACTTGAACAATTCATAGATGATAACTTCCCCAATCTGGGGAAGGAAACAGGCATTGAAATCCGAGAGGCACAGAGAACTCCCTTCAGACATAACTTGAATCAATCTTCTGCATGACATATCATAGTGAAATTGGCAAAATATAAGGATAAATAGAGAATTCTGAAAGCAGCTAGGGATAAATGGGCTTTAACATGCAAAGGTAGACACATAAGGGTAGTAGCAGACCTACCTACTGTAACTTGGCAGGCCAGAAAGGAGTGGCAGGAAATCTTCCATGTGCTGAACAGGGAAAATATGCAGCCAAGAATGCTTTATCCAGTAAGACTGTCATTCAGAATAGGAGAGACAAAAGTTTTCCCAAACAAACAAAAAGTGAGGGAATTCATCACCACTAAACAAGCCCTACAAGAGATCCAAAGGGGGATTCTGTGAGTGAAATGTTGCAAGGACAACAAAGTACCAGAGACATCACTACAAGCATGAAACCTACAGACATCACAATGATTCTAAACTCATATCTTTCAATACTAACAGAGTGTAAATGGACTAAATGCTCCAACCAAAAGACATAGGGTATCAAAATGGATAAAAAAACAGCACCCATCTATTTGCTGTCTATAAGAGATTCATTTTAGACCTGAGGACACCTGCGGATTGAAAGTGAGGGGACGGAGGGGCACCTGGGTGGTTCAGTCGGTTAAGCGGCCGACTTCGGCTCAGGTCATGATCTCGCGGTCCGTGAGTTCAAGCCCTGCGTCGGGCTCTGTGCTGACAGCTCAGAGCCTGGAGCATGTTTTGGATTCTGTGTCTCCCTCTCTCTGACCCTCCCCTGTTCATGCTCTGTCTCTCTCTGTCTCAAAAATAAATAAAGGTAAAAAAAATTTTTTTGAAAGTGAGGGGATGGAGAACTATCTGTCATGCTACTGGAAGTCAAAAGAAAGCTGGAGTAGCCATACTTATATCAGACAAACTAGACTTAACATTAAAGTTTGTAATAAGAGATGATGAAGGGAATTATATAATAATTACAGGGTCTATCCATCACGAAGACCTAACAATTATAAATGTCTATGCCCCGAATTTGGCAACACCCAAATATAAAAACAATTAATCATAAACATGAGCAATCTTACAAAAACAGACACATAGACCAATGGAATAGAATAGAAACCCCAGAACTAGACCCACAAACGTATGGCCAACTCATCTTTGACAAAGCAGGAAAGAACATCCAATGGAAAAAAGACAGTCTCTTTAACAAATGGTGCTGGGAGAACTGGACAGCAACATGCAGAAGGTTGAAACTAGACCACTTTCTCACACCATTCACAAAAATAAACTCAAAATGGATAAAGGACCTGAATGTGAGACAGGAAACCATCAAAACCCTAGAGGAGAAAGCAGGAAAAGACCTCTCTGACCTCAGCCGTAGCAATCTCTTATTTGACACATCCCCAAAGGCAAGGGAATTAAAAGCAAAAATGAACTACTGGGACCTTATGAAGATAAAAAGCTTCTGCACAGCAAAGGAAACAATCAACAAAACGAAAAGGCAACCAACGGAATGGGAAAAGATATTCGCAAATGACATATCGGACAAAGGGCTAGTATCCAAAATCTATAAAGAGCTCACCAAACTCCACACCCGAAAAACAAATAACCCAGTGAAGAAATGGGCAGAAAACATGAATAGATACTTCTCTAAAGAAGACATCCAGATGGTCAACAGGCACATGAAAAGATGCTCAACGTTGCTCCTCATCAGGGAAATACAAATCAAAACCACACTCAGATATCACCTCATGCCAGTCAGAGTGGCCAAAATGAACAAATCAGGAGACTATAGATGCTGGAGAGGATGTGGAGAAATGGGAACCCTCTTGCACTGTTGGTAGGAATGCAAACTGGTGCAACCACTCTGGAAAACAATGTGGAGGTTCCTCAGAAAATTAAAAATAGACCTACCCTATGACCCAGCAATAGTACTGCTAGGAATTTACCCAAGGGATACAGGAGTACTGATGCATAGGGGCACTTGTACCACAATGTTTATAGCAGCACTCTCAACAATAGCCAAATTGTGGAAAGAGCCTAAATGTCCATCAATTGATCAATGGATAAAGAAATTGTGGTTTATATACACAATGGAGTACTACATGGCAATGAGAAAGAATGAAATATGGCCCTTTGTAGCAACGTGGATGGAACTGGAGAGTGTGATACTAAGTGAAATAAGCCATACAGAGAAAGACAGATACCATTGTTTTCACTCTTATGTGGATCCTGAGAAACTTAACAGAAACCCATGGGAGAGGGGAAGGAAAATAAAAAAAAGAGGTTAGAGTGGGAGAGAGCCAAAGCATAAGAGACTCTTAAAAACTGAGAACAAACTGAGGGTTGATGGGAGTGGGAGGGAGGGGAGGGTGGGTGATGGGTATTGAGGAGGGCACCTTTTGGGATGAGCACTGGGTGTTGTATGGAAACCAATTTGACAATAAATTTCATATATCGAAAAAATAAATAAATAAATAAATAAATAAATAAATAAATAAACAAACTTGAGCAATCTTACTGATAAGAATGTGGTAACTGCAGGGGACTTTAATACTCCACTTACAACAATGGACAGATCATCTAGACAGAGAATCAATAAAGAAACAAGGGCCCTGAATGATACATTGGACAAGATGGACTTGACAGATATATTTAGAACTCTACAACTCAAACCAGCAGATTATACTTTCTTCTCGAGTGCACATGGAACATTCTCCAAGATAGATCACATACTGTGTCACAAAATAGCCCTTCATAAGTATAAAAGAATTGAGATCCTAACATGCACCCTGTCAGATCACAATGCTATGAAACTTGAAATCAACCACAGGAAAAAGTCTGGAAAACCTTCAAAAGCATGGAGGTTAAAGAACATCCTACTAAAGAATGAATGTGTCAACCAGGCAATTAGAGAAGAAATTTAAAAATATATGGAAACAAATGGGAATGAAAATACAACAATCCAAACCTTTTGGGAAGTAGCAAAGGCAGTCCTAAGAGGAAAATACATTGCAATCCAGGCCTATCTCAAGAATCAAGAAAAATCCCAAATACTAAACAACAGCACACCTAAAGGAATTAGAAGCAGAACAGCAAAAACATTCCAAACCCAGCAGAAGAAGAGAAATAATGAAGATCAGAACAAAAATAAACAATATGAAATCCAAAAACAAACAAACAAACAAAAAAACAGCAGAACAGATTAATGAATCCAAGAGTTGGTTTTTTGAAAAAATAAAATTGATAAATCTCTAGCCAGGCTTCTCAAAAAGAAAAGGGAGAGGACCCAAATAGATAAAATCACAAATTAAAATAGATTTATTACAACCAATCCCTCAGAAATATAAGTAATTATCAGAGAATACTATGAAAAATTATATGCCAACAAACTGGACAACCTGGAAGAAATGTACAAATTCCTAAACACCCACACACTTCCAAAACTCAAACAGAAGGAAATAGAAAACTTGAACAGACCCATAACTAGTGAAGAAATTGAATCAGTTATCAAAAATCTCCCCAAAAAATAAGAGTTCTGAACCAGATGGCTTCCGTGGGGAATTCTACCAGACATTTAAAGCAGAGTTATTACCTATCCTTCTCAAGCTGTTCCAAAAAATAGAAATGGAAGGAAAACTTCCAGACTCATCCTATGAAGCCAACATTACTTTGATTCCCGAGAGAGATTCCCAGAGAGAGACCCAGCAAAAAAAGAGAACTACAGGCCAATATCTCTGATGAATATGTATACAAAAATTCTCAGCAAGATACTAGCAAATTGAATTCAACAGCATATAAAAAGAATTATTCACCATGAATAAGTGGCATTCACTCCTTGGCTGCAGAAATGGTTCAATATTTGCAAATCAACAATGTGACACATCACACTAATAAAAGAAAAGATAAGAACCATATGATCCTGTAAATAGATGCAGAAAAACCATTTGACAAAATACAGCATCCTTTCTTAATAAAAACCCTCAAGAAAGTTAGGATAGAAGGAACATATTTAAACATCATGAAAGCCATTTATAACAAGCCCACAGCTAATGTCATCCTCAATGGGGAAAAACCTAGAGTTTTCCCCCTGAGATCAGGAGCACAACAGGGATGTCCACTTTCACCACTGCTGTTTAACATAGTATTGGAAGTCCTAGCATCAGCAATCAGACAACAAAAGGAAATCAAAGGCATCAAAATGGCAACAATGAAGTCAAACTTTCATTAAACCTGACAGACTCCACCAAAAGTGCTAGAATTGATACATGAATTTAGCAAAGTCACAGGGTATAAAATCAATGTACAGAAACTGGTTGCATTTTTATACACCAATAATGAAGCAACAGAAAGAGAAATAAAGAAACTGATCCCATTCACAGTTGCACCAAGAACCACAAGAACCTAGGAATAAACCTAGCCAAAGAGGTAAAAGATCTGTATGCTGAAAACTATAGAAAGCTTATGAAGGAAATTGAAGAAGACACAAAGAAAAACATTCCATGCTCATGGATTCAAAGAAGAAATATTGTTAAAATGTCAATACTACCCAAAGCAATCTATACATTCAATGCAATCCCAACCAAAATTGCACCAGCATTCTACTTAAAGCTAGAACAAATAATCCTAAAATTTATATGGAACCACACAAGACCCTGAAAAGCCAAAGTAATATTGAAGAAGAAAACCAAAGTGGGAAGCATCACAATCCCAGACTTTAGCCTCTGCTACAAAGCTGTAATCTCAAGACGGCATGGTATTGATAACAAAACAGACACATAGACCAATGGAATAGAATAGAGAACCCAGAATTGGATCCATAAATGTATGGCCAACTAATCTTTGACAAAACGGGAAAGAATATCCAATGGAATAAAAACAGTCTCTTCAGCAAGTGGTGTGGTAAAACTGGACAATGACACGCAGAAGAATGAAACTAGACCACTTTCTTACACCATTCACAAAAATAAACTCAAAATGGATAAAGGACCTGAGTATGAAACAGGAAACCATCAAAACCCTAGAGGAGAAAGCAGGAAAAAACCTCTTTGACCTCAGCCACAGAAATTTCTTACTCAACACATCTCCAAAGGCAAGGGAATTAAAGGAAATGAACTACTGGGACCTCGCCAAGATAAAAAGCTTCTGCACTGCAAAGGAAACAATCCGCAAAACTAAAAGGCAACTGACAGAATGGAAAAGATATTTGCAAATGACCTATCAGATAAAGGGTTAGTATCCAAAATCTATAAAGAACTCACCAAACTCCACAACCGAAAAAGAAATAATCCAGGGAAGAAATGGGCAGAAAACATGAATAGACAGTTCTCTAAAGAAGACATCCAGATGGCCAAGAGACATATGAAAGGATGCTCAACGTCACTCCTTACCAGAGAAATATAAATCAAAACCACACTGAGATACCACCTCATGCCAGTCAGAGTGGCTAAAATGAATAAATCAGGAGACTATAGATGCTGGAGAGGATGTGGAGAAACGGGAACCCTCTTGCACTGTTGGTGGGGATGCAAACTGATGTAGCCAGTCTGGAAAACAGTATGGAGGTTCCTCAAAAAACTAAAAATAGAACTACCCTATGACCCAGCAATAGCACTGGTAGGAATTTACCCAAGGGATATAGGAGTGCTGATGCACATGTACCCCAACGTTTATGACAGCACTTTCAACAACAGCCAAATTATGGAAAGAGACTAAATGTCCATCAACTGACAAATGGATAAAGAAGATATGGCTTATATATACAATGCAATACTACTTGGCAATGAGAAAGAATGAAATCTGACCATTTACAGCAATGTGGATGGAACTGGAGGTATTATGCTAAGTGAAATAAGTCAGTCAGAGAAAGACAGATACCATATGTTTTCACCCATATGTGGATCTTGAGAAACTTAACAGAATACCATGGGGGAAGTGATGGGGGGGAAAAGTTATAGAGAGGGAGGGAGGAAAACCATAAGAGACTCTTAGGTACTGAGAACAAACTGAGGGTAATGGGGGTAGGGAGGAGAGGGGAAAGTGGGTGATGGGCACTTGTTGAGATGAGCACTGGGTATTGTATGGAAACCAATTTGACAATAAAGTATATTTAAAAATAAATAAATTTAAATAAATTTAAAAAAAATAAAAAGGTTTTTGTCTTCCAACACAGTGCTATGGACAGTTTAGTAAACCAGGAATTGAGAGAGCAAATTCTAGTGTAAACTTTGCTACCAACTGTTGGAAGCAGCAATCCACCACCACGGGGCACTGAGCATCTCTCCACATTCTTGCCAGGTATGCCAAAAATGAAAGTCCCTAAATGGCCCAGTTAGGGCCATTTATCAGGGTCATGTTTGCAGCAAGGAGCTTTGAAAAATGAGGTAATGCCTCTCTCCAGACAAACAGCAGTTTGCTCCTGCTCACTATAAAAGCAGCGAATTCCCCAAGTGGAGAGCTCAGCATTCCTCTCCCGAAACACAATCTGTCAGCACGAAAAGCCGTTGTGTCTGGGCTCTTGGCACTGACGCAATAAAGCATTAGAGATCAGCACCACAGTGAAAGCACAAAGCAGCTTTATTGAGGATCTTACCCTCTCAAGGTGGAAGGGTGGGCAGGCCCAGAGGTGGCAAATGCCCTGAGGCTACAGGGGTCCTTTCCTTTTCCCTGAGCCGGGTCCTGCATCAAGGGTGGTCTCTAATGGAGGCTGCTTCCAAACATTTTTGGGACTCCTCACACAAGGTTGGGAAGGGGAGTGTTTGACTCTCTAAGGTCAGCCTCCCAGCATTTTTCTCTCATGGGGGGAAGGGACTACCACCGCAATGCAAATGCATTATCATAAATCTAGGGGTTACCCTGGTGCAAAGGTGGAAGAGGAGAGCACTTGCTGTGCACTTGCAGCTCTTTTTCTGTTAGCCCCATGGTCCTGGAAGCCCCAGGGTCAGGATGTAGTGCCCCAGGACTTCTAATGTGTAACCTATTTCTCACGTTCTTATCTCTGGGGTGTTCCTTCCACTGCTCATATCTAGCTTCTACCTAACACATCCACTGGAAGACCAGGCATCTAGGCCAACCTGCACAGAAACTGGGGGACAAAGAGAAGAGATTCAAGTGAACATGAAACTCTGGCTATTGCTTCTTGTTGTAATTACGCCTTTCGTCCCTGATGCAGACGTATTGCGTCTTCTAACAACATTTATAAAGGGGTAGAAGGCAAGCTTATTAGCTTGCAAATAGGGTAAAATTTTAGACTCTTCACATTTCCCGATAGCAACTAGTTGGGTGACTTTTGATAAGTCATTTAGTCACTCTAAGTCTCTTCTTTCTCACCTTTTAAAATAGGAATTTGAACTAGATTACCTGTCAAATTACTTTCAAAACAAGGATGCCTGGGTGGCTCACTAGGTTAAGTATCCAACTTGCGCTCAGGTCATGATCTCACCATTTGTGAGTTTGAACCCCGCATGGGGCTCTGTGCTGACAGCTCAGGACCAGGAGCCTGTTTTGGATTCTGTCTCTTTCTCCCTCTGGCTGCTCACTCTCTCTCTCTCTCTCTCTCTCTCTCTCTCTCTCTCTCTCTCTCAATAAACAAACAAACAAACGTTAAAAAAAATTTTTAGTCACTTCCAGAAGTAAATGTTATGAATCCCCTGACCTTGAGGAGAAAATAACTTAAGAGGATGTATTCTTCCCTCTACTTATCTCCACCACCTCTATCTTTAAAGATAAAAATAGGGGCGCCTGGGTGGCGCAGTCGGTTAAGCGTCCGACTTCAGCCAGGTCACGATCTCGCGGTCCGTGAGTTCGAGCCCCGCGTCAGGCTCTGGGCTGATGGCTCAGAGCCTGGAGCCTGTTTCCGATTCTGTGTCTCCCTCTCTCTCTGACCCTCCCCCGTTCATGCTCTGTCTCTCTCTGTCCCAAAAATAAATAAACGTTGAAAAAAAAATTAAAAAAAATAATAAAGATAAAAATAAAATACTGTATGAAGTTCTGCTTGTAATTATTTCATCTCAGGGGGAATAAGAAAAAAGAAGAGCGAGAATCACACTGCATACGGAAAACTTTTTCTTTAATATTGTTACAGGTATAGACTCTTAGAAAAGGAGATATAAAATACATTCTGATCTTTAAGATATTATGATTGGTACCATAAAATCAATGATGATACAGTATTTGTCAGTAATATTTTTAATTCCTAAATAACTTCATCTTCCTGTGTTGGACTAACACTAGGTAAGGGTCCCGCTGAATTTATTCCACACAGATATTTATTACTAAACAAATGCTTATTTTCTTCTTATTATTTCCCACCTCCCTTACATTTAAGAGCCAGTAGATGGTTTCTTCTTCCCTTTCTGAAGCAACTATAAAGTCATATGATGAAATAGTAGCATTATAAGATAAAGGAAAATTGGTCAGCCTGGGGCTGTAAGTACTTGCATTGTAAGGGAACTTCTGTTTTGTTGGACATCAAGTATGAGCAATGAATAAACTAGTGTTGTGTTAAACCAGATATTTTAGTGTAAATTTATTAATGTAGCATAGTCTAGCCTATTGAGTGAATGCAGAATTCATGCCAGGCATGGGGTGTTTCCATAACAAAATCCTAAGGTATGTCATTGGCTTAGTAATCACACAGCACAATGCAAGGAAAGTGATATCAAAGCTAAAAACATAGCCATTTTTATTAAGCAATGGCAAAATATTTGGTAACTAGTTACAGGACGTAACTTGAAAAGCAGACAATTGAGTAGTAAGCTGGTAGTTCTAAAGGAAGAGGTTGGAAAGAAAGAAAATTAGCATGTGCATTGGTTATTTTGAGTTGAATCTGACATGCAAATATCAGAAAAAGATTCTCAGGAAACAATTTACTGATTATAAGAAGAAATGAAAGAGAAAAGAGACTGTGCTTTCAAAACCTAAACTATACATAATGAGATTAAAATTGAGCAGATCATGCCTAATAAAATTTATCAATCAGTTAAAATTGATTAAATTAAAATGCTTCAGGGAAAATACTAGATTAAGGGTGTGGCCTTCTATCTCTCCATTGCTCTAGATGGATTCAAGGATATCCATCATTAAATAAAGAAAGAGAAAGGGAGTTTGAGATGAGTATGAGAGGAAAAAATAGCAAAGAAATACAGCAGATCTGGGAACTAAATCTCAAATATAACTGTCAGTTCAGTTACTAGACTGTGTAACTGACTGGATTCTAATAAAAGCCTATGAAATTTTCAAGAGAGTTGCCTATCAAGGAAACTACATGCTTGTGACAGAGATGTAAAATGACTCAGACTCCCAAATTTCAAGTGAAAGGAATTAAGTTTCAAAATCCATACACTCTCCCAAAAGGTAAATTCAATGCCTTCTTTAGAAGTGGCCAAAGAGGACAAAGAAAAAGAAGAACCTCACAGAAAGGCACAGTCAGGGCTCATGAGAACAATGGATGAAGAAACTCTATGGGGAGAGCTGAGTCTAGCCCCAGTGTCTGCAGGTGGTTCTTCAGAATCGCTGTAGACAGGTGGCTGACATGCCTTCCATCATTCCTGTTTCTAAAAGGAAGTACGGATTGTAGTTCTCCTGCCATGTTATACTACTTCAGCCTGGGTTTGTGGGAGCAAACTTGTCTTTTAGTTCATAGGACTGTAAGGGTTAAATTGTAGGGCTAACCTGTAGCCTTGAGAAGTAACAGCTTTGTTTTGACACTGTAGGTTAGGAGATAACAGCCTTGTCCTATCAATCAAGGGAACAAAAGTTTTTCAAGTTGAAAAAATCAACTGGATTAGTGTTTGATTGGATTGGGGCAAGGGCATGTTGAGAACTTTGAAAAAGTGGCACCAGAGGCAGGGTCAAGGTGGTCAACTGGTTGTGGCTTAACTGGCTTAACCACGGAAGGTCTGAACTGTTTTCACCCCCATCTGGGAACTATTTCTTTGCTCTGTTCCCAGGTGATGATAAGGCGATGTGGTCGGCTATAAAAACTCCATACCCCGACTGTTCGAGGCTGCACTGTAATCAAGAGTGTTGGTCCTGATCGGTTGGCCTTGCCTCTCATTGAAATAAACTTTGCTGTGACTGTCACTGGTGCCCATAGCATTCTGTTTCAGGAGTGGTGTGGATGCAACAGGACTCTACACTAATAGGAGTACATTCAGAGCTGATGTAGAGATTAATATGTATCATCCTAATTTTTTTAGTTTAACAAATGGATGGAATTTCACCCCCTTTGAAGAGATATTTGATGTATGGAAAGTTGAGGGAGAAGAAAATATTAATGACCATGAGGGATATATGTCAGAGATATTTATTGCTCACCAAATGTCCATGTGTCCCTCCACATGTCACAGCCCCCTGAAGGTTATGTAGCAGGTCATAGGACTCATTCTGACCAAAGGGTTGTGAGCAGAAGGATATGTGTCACTTCTCGGTCAAAGCATTTAAAAACCAGTTCCCAACCTGCCATCTTGCTCTTGCCCTGCTGTGAAAATTGTGCAACCAATGAAATTTTGAGATGGAAGTATCAAAATGAGTCCCTGAAGCAACTATGTGGAGCAGAGTCCTATACCAGCATCACAGAACTTCATTAGACATAAATGTGGGCAAGAAAAAAAAATCTTTGTTTTATCCAACCACTGATATTTAGGGCTTAGTTCATTACTTCAACTTACTCTAACGTATCTTAACTAATAAATCCTCCTTTGAGGTAGACCCTAAAAACACCTGTAAGAAAGCAGAGGAGTAGGGATGCACACAGAAAACACGATGATTAGTATTTTAAGACATCTCTCTTAAATTCATTACACAATTGATTAGTTGTGGAAAATTAGATAATAAGAATCGTATCACTCATACAAAAATCCCACAAAACTAATCATAACCCTACCATCCATTAAAAACTCACTTTTAATATTTGTGCATATATCCTTCAAGAATATTATCTGTGTATTTATGTGTGTGTATCAATAACAGAAAACCGAGTCAAGCTATTTATAACCTGCATCTTTTACTTGTTACTTGTGATAGATCGTGCGCATGGTGATAAATCATTTGTAGCTCTATTCATCAAGAGGTAGAGTCTATTTCCTCATCTCTTGGATTTAGAGTAGTCTTGTGACCTGCTTTGACCCATAGGATGACATAGACATGACACCATAAATTCTGGTGCCTCGAAGAACTGAGGCACCACAATCAACAGCATGGACTACCGTTCAGATGAGGGAGGCCATCTTGAGTTCTCTAGCCCAGTTAAGCCATGGGATAACTAGAGATGTATAAGTGATTTCAGACAGGACAAGAAGAACCACCCAGATTGCTAACCCACAGTATCAGAAGAAATTAATCATTTTTGGTTTAAGCCACTAAGATTTGGGGAGATTTATTATGCAGCAAGAGATAAATGAAACAACCCTATATAATGAATATTATCCCCTGTTAATAGATATATTTATGGAGTATTTTAATGGCATTATAATAGTCTGTCATATGAACATTTCAAACCTTACTTAGCAAACTCATTATTATTGGACATTTAAGCCATTATAACTTTCAACTGTTATAAGTTACTTTCTTTTTCCACACAAAGTATCTTAAGTCTTATAGTTTTATATACATAATTGTTTTACTAGGATAAACTCTTAGAAGTAGGGTTTATAAGGCAAATTTTATCAGGGTTTCAATGTGTACTGCTAAATAGTGTGCAGCAATTTTAAAGTGTCATTCACAAATGATTGGTTGGCAAAAAAGAAGGTAAATGACCTTAAAAGATGATTGCAAAGGAGTTGAGAGCAATATTCAAATATTAAAGAATGATATCATAAAAGAATGGTTGATTGCACAGAATCTCTATAAATCAAAGAGGTGATAATATGGTTCCATAATATGGAAATAATGTAAACAATATAGCTACTAGAGAAAATGCATTTCTATGAAACAAGGAGCCCCTATTACTAGAAGCATTTAGGTAAAAATTAGTGATTGTCTTTGGAGGCACCATAATGACATTAGGTACTAGATTCCTCCCAACCCTCAAGTATCCATCCTACTCAATGCCAGGGTTAGACAGTAATGACTTTCACCTAAACATAAGCCATTCTTTCAGATTGACAGAGATTAAAATCCACTCAACTAAATAAACAGTCATCCTATGACGACTTGCATCTTTCCAGAATTCCTCTAGAATCAGTGCCAGAATTTGACACAAGCTTAAATGAGATCTTTTCAAGAATGGTCTCCCTATATGAGAGGTATAGGAAATCAAATTAATATTTATGGAGGAGCCATATGTGTATAGTACCATGTTAGGACTGGATAAGATACAATATCCATAATAATTTTTTCTTTTCAGCATCGCTTTTTCATTATTTTTTAGTAAATTTTGCTCTCTTTCTCTCTCTCTCTTATACACACATGCAAATAAATACAAATGTTCTCACATACATACACACATACATGTGCACACACACACACACACACACACACACACACACACACAAACACCCCACTGCCCACTCTTTTTGAGATCTGCTCTCCCTGGCTGTCATATGGGTTTGATCAAACTGCTTATCATAATGTTCTGATCCCATGACCAAAGAAATGAAATATGGTCCAGGCTGGCCAATCAAAAACCCCCATTTTCCCTAGACACCATGATTGGTTAAAGTATGGGACCAAGCCCACATCAATCAGAGAAGATAAATAAAAGAGAGAATTCTAGCACCAATCCACTTATAGCCCACTAGAACTTTCCTGGTTCTTACAGCTTTTCCCTCAACTCTGTGATCTACTTCAGTATTTTTCAAAACATTTCTTAATTGAAATAAAGTTGTTTTGAATTTTTGCTTGCAACCAAGAACCTTGAGTAAAACAACCCTTCACATCAAGAAGCTTGTAACTACAGGGTAAAAACCAGATAAAATATTTGCTATTGATAATCTTGCTAAAGATTCTGGAAATCATCAATCTTTGACATATTAGGGATACTAGCTTGATCTAAGATACAGAATTCAAACATAACCTACTGGCACTCTGAAAACATTTTTAGCACTACAGTAATGGTGTCTACCTTATGGCAAATATTTTAAATCTCATGGTTACTACAGTCTTGGCAAACTTCCCAAAGATACAGACTCAAATTCAGCAAGTTCCAACTGGTTCACAGAGGCTCTGGACATTCAACACTGGCAGTTCGTAGTTGCTGGTGAAGTAAACTTTTACCACTTTAGACCACCTCCTCCCTCTTCCCCCGTATACTTTGTAGCTGTTGCTACCCACCTCCTCTCTCCCTATTCTTGCCATTGTACTGTTTTGTGTTCAGATCAGGGGTTGTCAAATGGTGACTTTTAGGCCTTGGTGATGGATACAGGCAGGAGGTGGTAGGGAAGGGGGAATTAGGACCATTTTGTTGTTTCTCACAGTGTTTTAAAAGTCAGCATATTATTCTTCTTGGCCAAAGAATAACAACCTTTTCACAGTAAGTGTTATTAACTATGTATTCCCTAAAATTTGCAACTCCATTAATGAGGTTAACAGCTCACAGTACAGTTTAAGTGAGAAATACTATTCTAGACAGTGAGTCCTTCTTGGTACTCAGGAAGTACAGCTTCCAAAGGCAGTGGAGCTGAGATCCAATTTAGATCTCCTAAAACAGACCTACCCAGTCTAGTCATTGCCAATTACAAACTGCTAGGATTCTAAGAAAACAGTCAGGAATCACAAAACAAAACACAGTAATATTGATCTATATATATTTTACTCCCTTTCCTTCAAAAGCCAAAATTTTATCCTGCCTTGGAAACTGGATTAAATCAGCAGGGAAAATCGAATAGAGGTCACAAACAAGGTGATATGAAGTGAAGTATGTGTGTATGAATTTCCATTGCAATCAAACACCTGAGGAGTAAATTTACTTGCAAATGGAAAGATATATTTTTTTTTTGCTGGACATGAACTGTTCAGATACTTACCCCACTTTCTAGCAAACTCTTTGGAATAATAAGCCTGAGAAGAGAGGAGTTCTGGCTGAGAATTCATGCCCTCTGGTCCCATCTCCCTCTCAAGGATAATTAACAACAAAGTGAACAGCTCCAGTAAGATATAGGCAACTTCCAGAAAATAAAAACCACCTATAAACTTATTTTTCCCAAAACATGTTCTATAACACACTAGTCTCAGAAAATGGCTTATGGAATGGGGGAGACTTGTGTTCAAATAAGTTTGGGCAACAAAGAATACATACTCTAACCCTAGCGAAGGGATTCTCTATGTACATTAACATAGCAAAAGCTTTGGGAAGCTTTACTTTAAACAAACTTGTTTAACTTTCTTTTTCTTTTTTAACATTTATTTATTTCCTGAGAGACAGGGCATGAGTGGGGGAGGGGCAGCGAGAGGAGGAGACAGAATCTGAAGCAGGCTTCAGGCTCTGAGCTATCAGCACAGACCCCAATGTGGAGCTCAAACTCATGAACCACGAGATCATGACCTGAGCCAAAGTCAAACTCTTTTAACTGACTGAGCCACGTAGGTGCCCCATAACTTTCTTTATTTCAGTATAACTCAAATGTCCTGGCTTGCCCTGTGAAATACTTTTTTTAATGTAATTTTTTTGCAGTGGTGTATTCAAAATACACTTTGGGAAATTCTATCCAAATGCTTCAATGAATGAAGGCTTCTGGTATAAAGGGGCAAACATGACTGCTGTAGCCTTTCCTAAATTCTCACTGAAACACCTATGAAAACCAAAAGAATGGAAATTCATACCATCCATAGAAATTAGGATTGATGGTCAGCTTCCTGTCAAAATCTATGAGGATTTCTCATTACCCGCTACAAGCTTCATAGGATCAAATTTTTAAATCTAATGCCATGCCAGTCCACAAGCTATGCTTCACCTTCTGCCCCTAGACCAGAAACTCAGGGTCCCTGCTAACTAGGAAACTGACCAACAACCAATTGCTGAAGCCTTTCAAGTTATCAAGAATTGTGCCCACAACTTGAGGCAATATTTCTAAAAGAAGAGAGAGGTCCCAGAAAACCGGTTAAGAAGGATGGAGAAATGACTAGAAGTACAGTTTGGCATTCTAGGAGGCACATTTCCTCTGAATAATTTAGTAGATAAGAATGAATATCAAAAGGGGCTTGGAAGAAGTAGATTCTGAGGATTTCATTTTCATGTTGAGAGTGTCCATTTCAGCAGTTGTCAGCATCATAGGCCACAAGAGATTACTACTGTGCAGTAGGAGTTGGGCTATATACCATTTGTATCAACTTGATGACTGGCTGAAGGTGTAAAAGGGGATTTGACCACCACTCAAGGGGTCAGAAAAGCTAATTTGATAAACACCATGTCTGGAAAAACTCTTCCTTTTTCAGAAAGGACAAAACAAAAGTGAAAAACAATAAAGTTTGTCATGAAGCATGAAGACTCAGAGGAATAGCAGATTTCTGAAATATTTAGGAAACCAAAAGAAAACTTGAAGAATAATTTGGCATTCTCAAGAAAATACAAGAATATGATGGCCACTATAAAACAGCAAATGAAAGACATTTAGTGAGAATAATAGTCCAGGATGAAAGTGCAGAAAAGAATTTCAAGGTGATAAAATGGATTTTGTGATGCTAGAAACCTAGTAATAATACTTAACCAGAGAAAGGCAAGTGAGCTTGCTACTATGATAGGAAGTGTGGCCAGTGTGGCAACCAGAATATTCCAACCACAGGGACTTTTGGGGTCATGAAGTTCTTAAGAACAAAATAGGCAGCAATTTGAGATACTACCTAATTCATAACACTACTGAGAGCCATGACTCCTCATCCAATTCTCAGAGCTGAGGCAATTTACACATCTACAGTCCCTTGAAAGCAGGGAAAGTTATAACTTGAGAAGGACCATTTTAAAAACATCCAAGTATATTGTTATCTTTCGTCTGGCTTTTCCTGATGGAGCTTGCACCCATGTACTAGCGTTACTGTGTACTTAGGAAAGGGACATATCCAAAACATTCAGGTATTTAACATTTACTCCAAATCAACACAAATTCTTAGGAATTCATATTGCCACTGTGGTGCACTTGTCAAAATGGGAGCTTACACAAATAAAGAGATAAAAAGAAGTCTTAGTTAAGACTGCCTCGTTATTGGCCAGTGACACACTGAACCCGCTATATTGTTAATCCCCATTAGTAAATCTTGGAGAATTACTATTACTACTACTGATAATAATCACTAACACTTGAGTACTTGCAATGTGTCAGAAACTGTTATAAATTCTTTTTTTTAATTTTTAAGTTTTTATTTAAATTCTAGTTAACATACAGTATAATATTAGTTTCTGGTGTACAGTATGGTGTGATTCAACACTTCCATACACCTGGGGTTCATCACAACAAGTGCACTCATTAATCTCTATCACGTATTTAACCAACCCCCCCTTCCCTGTTAACCATAAGTTTATTCTCTTAACCAAAGAGAATAAACTCTTGGGGCCCTGGGTGGCTCAGTCAGTTGAACATCTGACTCTTGATCTCACCTCAGGTCTTGATCTCATGGTCATGAGTTCAATCCCAGCATTGGGCTCCATGCTAGATGTGGAGCTTACTAAAAATTTTTAAAAAAAGAATCTCCTTCTTAGTTTGTCTTTCTTTTTTCCCCCCCTTTGTTTCTTTGTTTTGTTTCTTAAACTTACATATGAGTTAAATCATATGGTATTTGTATTTTTCTGACTGACTTATTTCACTTAACATACTACTGCCTAGCTCCATCCATGTCATTGCAAATGGAAAGATTTCATTCTTTTTCATGGCTAAGTAACATTCCATTGTAAGTATACACCATATATTCCTTATCCGTTCATCAGTTGATGGACACTTGAGCTGTTTCCATAATTTAGCTGTTGTTCATAATGCTGTTATAAACTTTGGGGTGCAGGCATCCCTTTGAATCCATATTTTTGATCCTTTGGGTAAATACTTAGTAGTGCAATTGCTGGATTGTAAAGTAGTTCTATTTTTAACTTTTTGAGGAACCTCCATACTATTTTCCACAGTGGTTGTATAAAGTTGCATTCTCATCAACAGTGCAAGAGGAGGAACTTATAAATTCTTCACATGTGGGGCTCCTGTGGGGGCTCAGTCGGGTAAGCATCCAACTCTTGATTTGGGCTCAGGTCATGATCTCACAGGTCATGAGATGGAGGCCCATGTCAGGGTCTGCACTGACAGCACAGAGCCCATTTGAGATTGTCTTTCTCTCCCTCTGCCCCCCTGCATGCTTTCTCTGTCAAAAATAAATAAATAAACACTTAAAAAATACTTTATATGCTTTCAGTTATTTATTTAATTTTTTTAATGTTTATTTTTGAGAGAGAGAGAGAGAGAGAGAGAGAGAAGCAGGCGAGGGGCAGAGAGAGGGGGAGACAGAATCTGAAGTAGGCTTCAGGCTCTGAGCTATCAGCACAGAGCCCAACACAGTGTTCAAACTTACAAGCTGTGAGATCACGACCTGAGCTGAAGTCAGCCGCTTAACTGACTGAGCCACCCAGACAACCCCGCATCCATTTATTTGATCTGCACAGCAAACTTGTACTATTATTACCCCCATTTTATAGATAAAAAAACTAAGGCACAAATAACTATTTGCCCAAGGTTACAGAGCTAGTAAGTGCCAGATCCTGGATTCACCCCTGATGATGCTGTTGTGAATCCATGCTTCTTCTAAAGGCTAATACAACAGAACCAAGTGGAAGCCCCTGAAACTTTTTCCTACCAAGATATAAGCCAGAAGCCATAGAACATTTCTGGGGGAGTCACAAAGAACATCCAGAGTAGTGGTGGAAGAAATCACAAAAACATATGCAATTTCATGACTATTATAGAAGTAAAAGCTGGAAATTTAGCGTATTTGTTTCCTTCAATAATGGGTCACATATTTATGTATGTGTGCATACACATATGCATTTTATACAAAATTAATGAATATAAATAATAAGCCATGAAGTGTTGCTAACTTATTAAATAATAATTGAAAATTAATAAATGTAAAGTATACAAATATTTTTATATGTATAACTTCCTTTTCCCTCTCTCTTGCCACTTTATATAAAGTCATTTGGGAAAAACACTTTTTGAAGATGGTGGCATAGAAGGATACTGGGCTCACCTCGTCTTGCAGATCGCTTAGATTAGACCCACATCTGCCTAAATAACCCAGAAAACTGCCACAAAACTAGCAGAATGGAATCTCCAGAGCCAAGCATAGAAAAGAGGCCCACGGACGAAGGCAGGAAGGGCAGAGAGGCGGTGCATGCTACACGGACTGGCAGGAGGGAGCTGGGGCAGTGGAGGGGCAGCCCATCTGGCAAGGCAGAGCCCCCGAAGTCTAGCTTGCAAAAGTAGAGGGGCCGGACTCAGTGAGTTCTGAGTTCTGACAGCCAGCAGGACTTAACATCTGGAATGTTAAAAGTCAAGAGCTATGCTCTCAGAGAGTGGGGAGGGCAAGAGGACACCAGGAGGGAGAGGTGTTGAGCCCTGGAAGACAGAGCTCAGCTTGGCAGGGGAACAAGGCACTGGCAAGTGCCATCTCCCTCTCCCATCCCCCAGCCGAAATTCCAAAGGGAACCAGTTCCTGTCACCGAACTTGCTTGCACGGCACAATCACCCAACCCTGTGCTTCTGTGGATCCATCCCTCCAAGGGGTTGGCCTCCCTCATGGTGCTGCAGGGCCCCTCCCACAGGGGACCACCACCTGCAAAGCAAACTAAGCCTGCTCCTCCTGCCCCTGTGTACCTTGCGGATCCAACCTGGCTACTATGTCAGATCTTGTCAAAACAGCACCACAAGCCTGGCAGTGCACAAGTAGCCCAGACAGCAGCCAACCCACTCCACAGTGAGTCCTGCCACTGGGAGACAGGAAGATAAGGTACACACCAGTCGGACTGTGGCCCCAGCGGTGGGCAGGGTACAGACATTGGGTCTGACTGAGGCCAGCCCACCAACACAAGTTATTTCAGACAGCACAGGGGAAGTGCTCTGCAGTTTGGAGCCACCCCAGGGACTACCCAAGATGACAAAATGGAAGAATTCTCCTCAAAAGAAACTCCAGGAAGTACTGACAGCTAACAAATTGATCAAAAATGATTTAAGCAATAAAACAGAACAAGAATTTAGGATAAGTCATAAAATTAATCTCTGGGCTTGAAAAAAGCATAGAGGATCCTGGGAAGATGGCGGCGTAGGAGGATGCTGGGCTCACGGCACATCCTGCTGATCACTTAGATTCCACCTACACCTGCCTAAATAACCCAGAAAACCGCCAGAAGACTAGCAGAACGGAGTCTCCGGAGCCAAGTGCACACGAGAGGCACACGGAAGAGGGTAAGAAGGGCTGAGAGGCAGTGCGCGCTACACGGACTGGCGTGAGGGAGCCACGGTGGAGGGGCGGCCCGCCGACCAAGCAGAACCCCCAAGTCTGGTTTGCAAAAGCGGAGGGGCCAGACAGAGTGTGTTCGGACAGCAAGTGGGACTTGACAACTCGAAGGTTATAAGCTAACAGCTCTGCTCGGAGAACGGGAGGGCTGGAGGACAACGGAAGGGAGAGTTGTTGAGCCCCGGATGACAGAGCTCAGCTCGGCGGGGAAGAAAGGTGCTCGCCAGAGCCATCTCCCTTGCCCATCCCCCAACCAAAATCCCAGGGGAACCAGTTCCTGTCAGGGAACTTGCTTGCACCTCGCAAACACCCAACTCTGTGCTTCTGCGGATCCATCCCTCCAGCGGGCCTGACTCCCTCCCGGCCGCAGGGCCTCTCCTGAAGCAGATCTCTGAAGGAAAAGCGAGCTGAGCCTGCTCCTCCCACCCCTGTGCACCTTGCCGACCCAGCTAATATACCAGATCCCCAGCACCACAAGCCTGGCAGTGTGCAAGTAGCCCAGATGGGGCACGCCACCCCAGGGTGAATCCCCCCCTCCCCCAGGAGAGGGGAAGAGAAGGCACACACCAGTGTGACTGTGGCCCCAGCGGTGGGCTGGGGGCAGACAGCAGGTCTGACTGTGGCCCCGCCCACCAACTCAAGTTATTCAAGACAGCACAGGGGAAGAGCCCTGCAGTCCCGCACAACTCCAGGGACGATCCAAAATGATGAAACGGAAGAATTCCCCTCAGAAAAACGTCCAGGAAATAACAACAGCTAACGAACTGATCAAAAATGATTTAAACAATATAACAGAAAATGAATTTAGAATAATAGTCATAAAATTAATCGCTGGGCTTGAAAACAGTATAAAGGACAGAAGAGACTCTCTTGCTACAGAGATCAAGGGACTAAGGAACAGACAGGAGGAGCTAAAATATGCTATCAATGAGCTGCAAAATAAAATGGAGACAACTACGGCTCGGATTAAAGAGGCAGAGGAGAGAATAGGTGAACTAGAAGATAAAGTTATGCAAAAAGAAGAATCTGAGAAAAAGAGAGATAAAAAAATCAAGGAGTATGAGGGGAAAATTAGAGAACTAAGTGATGCACTAAAGAGAAATAATATACGCATAATTGGTATTCCAGAGGAGGAAGAGAGAGGGAAAGGTGCTGAAGGTGTACTTGAAGAAATAATAGCTGAGAACTTCCTGGATCTGGGGAAGGAAAAAGGCATTGAAATCCAAGAGGCACAGAGAACTCCCTTAAGACGTAACTTGAATCAACCTTCTGCACGACATATCATAGTGAAACTGGCAAAATACAAGGATAAAGAGAAAATTCTGAAAGCAGCTAGAGATAAACGTGCTCTAACATATAAAAGGGAGACCTATAAGACTCATGACCGATCTCTCTACTGAAACTTGGCAGGCCAGAAAGGCATGGCAGATCTTCAATGTGATGAACAGAAAAAATATGCAGCCGCGAATCCTTTATCTAGCAAGTATGTCATTTAGAATAGAAGGAGAGATAACGGTCTTTCCAAACAAACAAAAACTGAAGGAATTCGTCACCACTAAACCAGCCCTACAAGAGATCCTAAGGGGGATCCTGTGAGACAAAGTACCAGAGACATCGCTACAAGCATGAAACCTATGGACATCACAATGACTCTAAACCCATACTTTCTATAATAACACTGAATGTAAATGGACTAAATGCGCCAACCAAAAGACATAGGGTATCAGAATGGATAAAAAAACAAGACCCATCTATTTGCTGTCTACAAGAGACTCATTTTAGACCTGAGGACACCTTTAGATTGAGAGTGAGGGGATGGAGAACTATTTATCATGCCACTTGAAGTCAAGAGAAAGCTGGAGTAGCCATACTTATATCAGAAAAAACTAGACTTTAAAGGCTGTAACAAGAGATGAAGAAGGGCATTATATAATAATCACAGGGTCTATCCATCAGGAAGAGCTAACAATTATAAATGTCTATGCGCCGAATACAGGAGCCCCCAAATATATAAAACAATTACTCATAAACATAAGCAACCTTATTGATAAGAATGTGGTAATTGCAGGAGACTTTAACACTCCACTTACAGAAATGGATAGATCATCTAGACACACGGTCAATAAAGAAACAAGGGCCCTGAATGAGACATTGGATCAGATGGACTTGACAGGTATATTTAGAACTCTGCATCCCAAAGCAACAAAATATACTTTCTTCTCGAGTGCACATGGAACATTCTCCAAGATAGATCACATACTGGGTCACAAATCAGCCCTTCATAAGTACACAAGAACTGAAATCCTACCATGCATACTTTCAGACCACAATGCTATGAAGCTTGAAATCAACCACAAGAAAAAGTCTGGAAAACCTCCAAAGGCATGGAGGTTAAAGAACACCCTACTAAAGAATGAATGGGTCAAGCAAGCAATTAGAGAAGAAATTAAAAAATATATGGAAACAAATGAAATTGAAAATACAACAATCCAAACGCTTTGGGATGCAGTGAAGGCAGTCCTGAGAGGAAAATACATTGCAATCCAGGCCTATCTCAAGAAACAAGAAAAATCCGAAATACAAAATCTAACAGCACACCTAAAGGAAATAGAAGCAGAACAGCAAAGACAGCCTAAATCCAGCAGAAGAAGAGAAATGGTAAAGATCAGAGCAGAAATAAACAATATAGAATCTAAAAAAACTGTAGAGCAGATCAACGAAACCAAGAGTTGGTTTTTTGAAAAAATAAACAAAATTGACAAACCTCTAGCCAGGCTTCTCAAAAAGAAAAGGGAGAGGACCCAAATAGATAAAATCATGAATGAAAATGGAATTATTACCACCAATCCCTCAGAGATACAAGCAATTATCAGGGATACTATGAAAAATTATATGCCAACAAACTGGACAACCTGGAAGAAATGGACAAATTCCTAAACACCCACACTCTTCCAAAACTCAATCAGGAGGAAATAGAAAGCTTGAACAGAACCATAACCAGCGAAGAAATTGAATCAGTCACCAAAAATCTCCCAACAAATAAGAGTCCAGGACCAGATGGCTTCCCAGGGGAGTTCTACCAGACGTTTAAAGCAGAGATAATACCTATCCTTCTCAAGCTACTCCAAAAAATAGAAAGGGAAGGAAAACTTCCAGACTCATTCTATGAAGCCAGTATTACTTTGATTCCTAAACCAGACAGAAACCCAGAAAAAAAAGAGAACTACAGGCCAATATCCCTGATGAATATGGATGCAAAAATTCTCAATAAGATACTAGCAAATCGAATTCAACGGCATATAAAAAGAATTATTCACCATGATCAAGTGGGATTCATTCCTGGGATGCAGGGCTGGTTCAACATTCGCAAATCAAACAATGTGACACATCACATTAATAAAAGAAATGATAAGAACCATATGATCCTGTCAATCGATGCAGAAAAGGCATTTGACAAAATTCAACAACCTTTCTTAATAAAAACCCTCGAGAAAGTCGGGATAGAAGAAACATACTTAAACATCATAAAAGCCATTTATGAAAAGCCCACAGCTAACATCATTCTCAATGGGGAAAAACTGAGAGCTTTTTCCCTGATTTCAGGAACACGACAGGGATGTCCACTCTCACCGCTGTTGTTTAACATAATATTGGAAGTTCTAGCATCAGCAATCAGACAACAAAAGGAAATCAAAAGCATCAAAATTGGCAAAGGTGAAGTCAAGTTTTCGCTTTTTGCAGATGACATGATATTATACATGGAAAACCTGATAGACTCCACCAAAAGTCTACTAGGACTGATACATGAATTCAGCAAAGTTGCAGGATACAAAATTAATGTCCAGAAATCAGTTGCATTCTTATACACTAATAATGAAGCAACAGAAAGACAAATAAAGAAACTGATCCCATTCATAATTGCACCAAGAAGCATAAAATACCTAGGACTAAACCTAACCAAATATGTAAAAGATCTGTATGCTGAAAACTACAGAAAGCCTATGAAGGAAATTGAAGAAGATACAAAGAAATGGAAAAACATTCCGTGCTCATGGATTGGAAGAATAAATATTGGTAAAATGTCAACACTACCCAAAGCAATGTACACATTCAATGCAATCCCAATTAAAATTGCACCAGCATTCTTCTTGAAGCTAGAACAAGCAATCCTAAAATTTGTATGGAACCACAAAAGACCTTGAATAGCCAAAGTAATTTTGAAGAAGACCAAAGTGGGAGGTATCACAATCCCAGACTTTAGCCTCTACTACAAAGCTGTAAGCATCAAGACAGCATGGTATTGGCACAAAAACAGACACATAGACCAATGGAATAGATTAGAGAGCCGAGAATTGGACCCACAAAAGTATGGCCAACTAACCTTTGACAAAGCAGGAAAGAACATCCAATGGAAAAAAGACAGTCTCTTTAACAAATGGTGCTGGGAGAACTGGACAGCAACATGCAGAAGGATGAAACTAGACCACTTTCTTACACCATTCACAAAAAGAAACTCACAATGGATAAAGGACCTGAATGTGAGACAGGAAACCATCAAAACCCTACAGGAGAAAGCAGGAAAAAACCTCTTTGACCTCACCCACAGCAATTTCTTACTTGACACATCTCCAAGGCAAGGAAATTAAAAGCAAAAATGAACTATTGGAACCTCACCAAGATAAAAACTTCTGCACTGCAAAGGAAACAACCAACAAAACTAAATGGCAACCAACGGAATGGGAAAAGATATTTGCAAATGACATATCAGATAAAGGGCTAGTATCCAAAATCTATAAAGAACTCACCAAACTCCACAACTTAATAGACACTTCTCTAAAGAAGACATCTGGATGGCCAACAGACACATGAAAGGATGCTAAACGTCACTCCTCACCAGAGAAATATAAATCAAAATCACACTGAGATACCACCTCATGCCAGCCAGAGTGGCTAAAATGAACAAATCAGGAGACTATAGATGCTGGAGAGGATGTGGAGAAACGGGAACCCTCTTGCACTGCTGGTGGGAATGCAAACTGGTACAGGCACTCTGGAAAACAGTGTGAAGTTTCCTCAAAAAATTAAAAATAGATCTACGCTATGACCCAGCAATAGCACTGCTAGGAATTTACCCAAGGGATATGGGAGTGCTGATGCATAGGGGTACATGTACCCCAATGTTTATAATAGCACTTTCAACAATAGCCAAATTATGGAAAGAGCCTAAATGTCCATTAACTGATGAATGGATAAAGAAATTGTGGTTTATATGCACAATGGAATACTATGTGGCAATGAAAAAGAATGAAATATGGCCTTTTGTAGCAACATGGATGGAACTGGAGAGTGTTATGCTAAGTGAAATAAGTCATACAGAGAAAGACAGATGCCATATGTTTTCACTTATGTGGATCCTGAGAAACTTAACAGAAGACATGGGGGAGGGAAGGAAAAAAAAAGTTAGAGAGGGAGAGAGCCAAACCATAACAGACTCTTAAAAACTGAGAACAAACTGAGGGTTAATGGGGAGAGGGAGGGAGAGAGGGTGGGTGATGGGCAATGAGGAGGGTACCTGTAGGTAAGAGCACTGGGTGTTGTATGGAAACCAATTTGACAGTAATTTCATATTAAAAAAAAAACACTTTTTACTATTTCTTCAGATAAATAGAAAAAATATATTGACTTAACCCTGGTATAAAATTAAAGCCAAGAATACCAAATAAACTTGTGGAAATGCAAAAAAAAAAAAGTCATTTGGGCTACCTAACTTTAAAATTTAGTCTATAAGTTGCATAATATCAAGATAGAATCACAACAGGACTAAAGGGAGGATGATTATAAGCCAGTTTCTGAAGTTTCATGTTTAGGGAGTGTGGAGTACTGAGCAGGAAATAAGATTGTATTTGCATGTATGAAGAAAAGTTGTTTTACATTACTTGTTTTATGTTTTATACTCCTTTTTTTTGGGTATGTAAATGAATCTCTTTCAACCAGATCCTAGCTTCCCATGATTCCTCTTAATCTGTTGAACTTCTGAATACTCACATGCAAATATTTTTTTATATTTAAATTAAGCAGAATTGGTTTCCATTTGTTTGCAACTGGAAAACTGAACTACACACATTTATTCTGTATCTATACATTCAAGGAAGGGGACTTAAGCCTATTTATGGGTCTTGGGCAAGCTGCCAAAAGAAAGAGAATTGTTATAAAGATAGAGAAGAAAGAGGAAGGAAAAAATAAATGAAGTAATGAAACAGAATATGAAGAAAGAGAAAACAGAGTGAAACTTAGTGTGTTTAATAAGCCAAAAGTACTTGTTAAGCACCAACATGTGTTAGGCAAGTTACAAGTCTTATAAATATTTTAGTTTGCAAGGCAGAAGAAAACTCAGCTACGAAAATACCCCAGCAATTCTTAGCAGAAAAACCAGGCTATGTGAGATGTGGTGAAAACCAAGGGAAAGAAAAGAGAAGCACTCCCTTTTGTACTCTAATATATCCAGATCCTGTAGTGGCATAACAGTGTAGAATGCTGAAGAAAGTTGAAAAGAACTAGAACTGAGTAAAGAACATTGCTGAGTAATTAGGGAATAAAAAGGCCAAGTAGAACATTAACACTGAGAAGAAAAATTAAGTAAAAATAAAATTTAAAAATTAGAATTCACACTTTTCAATAAATATAAACCAAATAAATTACTAAAGGTTAGAGTTGTGAACTGACACGGATTTCAAACCAAAACTACCACTTCCAGGAACAAAATAGAAAGTCAACAGGAGAGGAAACAAAGAATTTCTCAGCACAGGGAACACCCCATATAAAATTATAGTGGGTCTAGCAATAGTCAGAAGCTCTGAGAACAGAAACAAAGACTGAGGAGAACTCATTCACCAGAGTTGACAAAACAGGAGCAACAGAATGCCAAGAGGGCAAAAGATTCCAGGACAGATTTAGTGTTCAGCTGGTATGTATTTGTAGGAAAGCACTTGCTATGAGAAGCACATTTTCACTTTACTTAATAGTGTAAGCATGAAAATTAGTATAGCTCATTTACCTATAAGAAATCCAGGTAGATTGCATTAAAATATTTAGCATTCTTATAAAATATTATCTGTACAAGGCAATGTGATAGTCATTGTATAGAGTGAGTTTTGCCAACTAGGATCAAAATTATCATAGGATTTTTTATTTGTACAGGGATTGCTCATTCCAGATATTTGCTTTGTGGAAATTTCATCACCAAGTTATATATTTAAGGGAAATCTTCCTATATATACTGGTATCCTTCAATGACACAATTATTTTTTTACAAATCTCCACAGAAAACATAACTGTTTGAAACTTTAACTATAGTGAGGTTTATTTTGTGTGTGTTTTTTCAACTTCCGTAGTCATCAACAGAAATGCCAAGTCAGTTTGTACCTAATAATTTCTCCTAACAACTAGAAATCTCAAAAAGAACAATTGTCCTGGAAGAACAAGAACAAAACAAATTGTCATTAAACCTATGTGGGAGGGGCGCTGGATGGCTTAGTTGGTTAAGCATCCACCTCTTGATTTTGACTCAGGTCATGCTCTCAAAGTTCGTGAGTTCAAAACCTGTGTCAGGCTCCCTGCTGACAATGTTAGGATTCTGTCTCTCCCGCTCTCTCTGCCCCTCCCCCACTCGCTTGTGCTCTCTCTCTCTCTCTCTAATAAATTAATTTTAAAAATTAAAAACAATTATATTGGAATTAGATACAGAGCCTTGTAAATTTTTCTTTTAATTTTTATATTATGTTTACTTATTTTGAGAGAGAGTCAGAGTATGAGTGGGGGAGGGGCAGAAAGAGAGGAAGACACAGAATCTGAAGCAGGCTCCAGGCTCTGAGCTGTCAGCACAGAGCCCAACGCAGGGCTCAAACTCATGAGCTGTGAGATCATGCCCTGAGCCGAAGTCGGATGCTTAACTGACTGAGCCACCCAGGTGCCTCACCTTGTAAATTTTTAATATTTAACTGAATAGCTATTTGGTGCAAAGAATATTTTAGATATTATAAGAGGATAAAGAGATGAAGAAAGCACAGTACTTGCTCTTAATGTCCTCATATCCTAGCAGAGGAAAAAAACAATATCTAAATCTGTAATTACAAATGTTTTCGATTTTTGTGGAATTACTGTCCATCCCCAGTGATAGACCACAAACTCCTTTACAGCAAGGACTGTACATGTTTTCCTAAATGCCTAACAGTTCCAGCAATGCATTAGAAAATACTTATGGATTCAGTGAGTCAGACAAATGGGTGAATAAATGGATGGATGACAGATGAAACGGTTGAGATTCACACTGCTTTGACAGTTCAAAGTAGAAAATACATTCAATTATCTGGGATGGGTGGTGATAGGTTATTGTGGAATTTTTAAGGAAAGGATGGCACTTTAGGCATATTGTAGAGGTTTTCTTATTTTTTTGTTTGTTTTTGTTTTGTTTCTATCAACAGTGTGTAATTGTTAGTGTCTCAGATTCTCCAATTAAGAAGGATGGCTAGGAAAAGTCTGTGCAATCAACAGCCTAATAATTGTTAACCCCAGAATATGGATTAATCAAAGTATTCTTTTTTTCACAAATTTTAACACATTATTTTTCTTGCAATGAGGACTTTTAAGATCTACTCTCAGCCACTTCCAGATATACAATACAGTATTGTCAGCTATAGTCACCATGATGTACATTACCTTTCTTTGGAACTTATTCATCTTATGATTGGAAGTTTGTGCCTTTTGACCACCTTCACACATTTCCCCCACTACACCTCCATCAATTTCCAATCTGTTCTCTGTTTCTGCAAGTTCAGATTTTTTTTTAAGTTTCTTTACTTATTTTGGGAGAGACAGTGCAAGTAGGGAAGAGGCAGAGAGAGAGGGAAAGAGAGAATCCCAAGCAGACTCTGCAGTGACAGAGCCCAACATGGGGCTTGATCCCACGAACTGTGAGATCAAGACTTGAGCCAAAATCAAGTTGGACACTTAGTTGGACACTTAATTGTCTGAGCCACCTAGGTGTCCCAGTTGAGTTTTTGTTTTGTTTTGTTTTGTTTTGTTTTTTTAGATTCTACATATAAGTGAGGTCATTCAGTATTTTTCTCTGTTTGACTTATTTCACTTAGCATAATGCCCTCAAGGTCCATCCATGTTGCCACAAATGGCAGGATCTGCTTCTTTCTTTTTTTTTAATTTTTTTTTTTTTTACATTTATTCACTTTTTGAGAGACAGAGAGAGAGCACAAGTTGGGGAGGGGCAGAGAGAGAGGGAGACACAGAATCCGAAGCAGGCTCCAGGCTCTGAGCTGTCAGCACAGAGCCTGATGAAGGGCTCAAACTCACAAACCACAAGATCATGACCCGAGACAAAGTTGGATGCTTAACCGACTGAGCCACCCAGGAGCCCCAAGATCTGCTTCTTTTTTATGACTGAATAATACTCCATTGTGCATATACATATATATATATATACATATATATATATATATATACATATATATATATACATATACATATATGTACCACATTTTCTTTATCCATTTACCCATTAATGCACATTTAGGTTGTTTCCATTTCCTGGCTACTTCAGGGAACATAGGGAAACTGTTCAAGATAGTGTTTTCATTTCCTTTGGATAAATAATCAGCAGTGGAATTGCTCGACCATGTAGTTCTATTTTTAATTTTTGAGAAACCTCCATACTATTTTCTAAAGTGGCTACACCAATTTATATTTCCACCAGCAGTGCACAGGATCCTTTTTCTAGAGAATTTTGACATTTAGGTTAAATTTCATTTTTTTTTCTCTTGAAGAATATAAGCAATAGTTAAGGAGAAAAATGTGCTTTTGCATTTTTTAAAAATGTTTATTTATTTAAGAAAGAGAGAGACAGAACATGGGCAGGGGAAGGACAGAGAGAGAGGGAGACACAGAATTCTAAGCAGACTCCAGGCTCTAGGCTGTCAGCACAGAACCCAATGCAGGGTTTGAACGCACGAACTGTGAGATCATGATCTGAGTCCAAGTCAGACGCTTAACCAACTGAGACACTCAGGCACCCCAAACATGCTTTTTGATTGAGCAGCATAAATAGAATGCATATGTGTTATTATATGCATGTGGGGCTTATTTACCGTTTTCTAGATTTTTACCTATTATGAATGCATACAAAATAAATGTATATGATATCTGTATGCCTGTATGCATATGTACATGTGTGTGTGTGTACTTGAGATGGCTCATCTGTATCTTTTCTGTAGTTGCAAGTCATTGGACTATATTCACCCAGAATATTATCAAATTATTATAAAATATCATTTTAAAAGCATTCTTTATTTTGTGGCTGTAGCAATATTTTAAAACAATGCCATAACATCAAAAGTTAGGAAAACTTCAGAAGCTTCATCTTGAATTTATCTTAATATGGGAAAGACAAAAGTCTTATCCTGTATCAAACTTTTAAAAAACCCGTCAACATTATTATTGTGATGTTTTAGGTGGCATTTCTAAGTACTAAATTTGGTATGATCTTGGCCAAATAGGGTATACTAATATATTCACTCAGGAAAGAGATGGCATAATGAAGAAACTAGAAGGTGGTGGTTAAGAGCCAAAATTATTTTGTATTATTTTTTTCAATGGACATTTTAATTTTAAGGAAGTAAAATAAATGAAAGGGATAAATGTTTTTAAACCACAAAGACAACATATAAACAAGAGAACAAAGGTAAGGTGGCCATGCTTTAAAGTGCTTGGCTCTTTTAATGAAGATTCAACCTTGGTTTTTAGAGCTATGAAGAATGGATTTTTTTTGTACTGATGGAAAAGTGCTAAAATGGATTTATTGAAGGTCATTTTTACAGTGAATATTTTTGGAAAAGGGAAACCCCCGGGAAAATGAAACAAAGACATATTGGAGGAAAGATGGCAGAGAAGACAGAAGCTGTGCATGTTCCAGAAGATGAATCTGAGCCGATCAATAGGCTTCTTGCAAATCTGTTAAAGCAGTTTCATGGCTCTGGCAACTTGAGCAAGATGGCAATCCTCCAAGACAATTCCTGTTTAAGTTGAGCTGTCGAAGTTGTGGAAGCAATGAAGGAGAATTTGTCCATTAGAGAATCAGGCTGCATTAGGTGTGTGCCCAATAGTTGTTAACTATATTACATATGGGCAAAAACATTCTTGCCATAAAGTGGGAAGGTTCACATGAAAATTGTGTTCACGCAAAGGCATTTGTTCTGAACACAGTGAACTTTTAGCCTTTTTCAGTGTCAGTCTTAGTTTTTTGATTAAGCATATGCCTGCAGAGATGAAAAGACTTCCTGAGTGATTTCTGATTGGGTGACCTCTAAACTGCTTGCTGGGCAGAAGCCTAAGCAGTGACTTCCTGACGCTATTCATACTTTCCTGTGCAACACAATTGTCCTTTATACCCACTTTACATTCAGAAAAGTAGCATTTGGCTGTAGGAGTAGAAGAGCTTTGGTGTTTACTGTTTCAGTTTTAATTACTTTCAAATGGTTGGAATCTCATCAGATTCTTTGATGGAATTGGCAAGATCTGGCCAGTTTAATGCACTTGGACAATACGCCCTAAATTTAATGGGAGGAGCCATGAAAGCAACTTTTGATTTTGATGTACACACTTGTATAATCTAAGATAAAATCCAATACATAAAGATCAGTTCTGTTTCTGCCAGAGCAAATATTCTGCTAGAATATGGGGGTAATGCTCACCTTTTTCTCACTATTATTTTTACATACTTGCATCCCTATACAAGGATTTAGCACCATTCTTGTCAGGTTTTTTTATCCCTAGTATTCTGACTAGGTTAGTGTTATCCACATCTAAACAGACAAAATGATCTGTTGAAATCATTATTTTTATTTAAACCAAGTATCATAGTAATGTGTGTTTGTAAATATGTGGGAAAAAATTCACTGGTCAACACAACACAACACTGGTCACATCCCTTCCAGGAATCATCTACTATAGTAAAATTAATGAAATCATCAAGTTCTTAATAGAATGAGAATAATCATTCCCTATATGGGAAAAGAAACATATTTCTAAGGCTTTGAGGACTAGCATTTTCAGTGTTCATAGTGTGAATTTGGAGAGATATTATAATCTTTAGAGAATGGTGTGTGTTCTATAGACTGTGTTCGAAGCCATGGTCTATAATGAGCATAATTGAAATAGCTGTCTTTCTCAATGCTTTTATTTTGTTACAGATCAGACCTTCGTCAAGGTCTTCGGTTCAATGCCTTCACAAGTCAATTAGTTTTATTTTTCTTCTATGTCAAAGGTTGCCCTCAGAAAACCAGTTACCTGCTTTCAATGCACACTCTTGTCCTTAAAAGTAATGAGGGGAAGGAATATATGTGGCTCAATGCAAATAAACACACTGATCCTTGAAAATCAATCTAAATGGCATAGCCTACTGGCAAATAATAATATGCAAAGAATGAGCATGTTTAAATGTTTTATAAATTACAAAAAAATAAACCTTCACTTATTTACCTATTTTTTGTTAAAAATTTCAGTATTTGACAATATAGCATGGTTTTATCCTGCTTCTATATTTCCTAAGGGAGACAAGCAACAATTTAAGCTAAGATCCCTGGGTCAGGATTGAAAGAACTGAAGTTTTCCTTCATTTATAAAACTCAGTACATTATGAGGGGAACCTCTATTTGTGACTTTATTCTTTCTAATACCATCTAAGGTGTTGGCTAGAGCTTATTCTGTAGTGAGAGTATACAAACCTGAGGAACAGCAAAATCCACTTCAATTATATCTTTGCCATTTCCAGTGTCCAAATATTTCCCATATTATGGCCTTCCTTCTTTCTTTCCTTTTGGCACCTGTAACTCACGTGTGAGCTCTCTTCCACCACAAAGTCAAATTGCCTGGGATCCCCTATTGTGGTCTTACATAGACACCTACTCTTGTCAGATAAATTCTTCATCCTATAATAGTTTACCAGAATCCTCCTTCCTGATTAAAATTTACCTGCCATGTGTCCCACCCCTTAAATATCCTATTGAAGACCAATAGATGTTAATATATATATATGCTCCTCTTACAATATATATATATATATGCATTTTTGAAAGTTTACCATTCAAAACCGATCTATAAAGGAGGTGGGTGCCTCATGTTGTGCTAGACTAGGATTGAAGATATTTGGATCAGTTCACCCTTTGATTCTGTCAAAGAAAAATTGCACTGAGTGCAGTTAAACAGGTCAAGAAGATTTTATTCGAGACTATTGCAATAGGAGAGAAACATTGAACTCAATTCTGAATATAACAGGGCAGCTGGGATTTACAACCAACAGGCATGGTGAGGGAGTCATTAAACAGAGAATTACTAAGAGGAATTTGATTAGATATCAACAGTGGGAAAGAGGATCATGACTGGATATCAAGGGTGGGGGATGCTTGCTAAACTGGCTTAGCAGGATTTTTGCTAAAAGTGGGCTCAATAGTATTCTTTATTAAAACTGGGCTCAGCCAGCCAAGGATAGGGCATAATCAAGAAGAGGGCTCAAAGGACCTCATTAAAGTTTGATCAAGAAGGGAGTCCTTATCAGTCATAAGTATTAAACAGTTCTTTCAGATGTTCGAGGGCACATCTTATCAAACAGGTATGTAATTGTCCTGTTGATTTAAGACAACTTTAGTTACAGCCTCCTGACTATTTTTTAAATACAAATTTTGTTTATTCAAGTTTCACAGTGTCCAGGGGCAAGAATTTCTGTCCCTTTCAAGGGTCATTCTAGCTGGACTAAGAATCATATTGACATGAGACATATTAACAAGAGAAAATTAAATTTAATAGCTTATGTGTAAGAAATCCACAGAGATATGTAAATTCCAAACACAGTCGGGCAAAATGAGGTATATAGGTCACCCTGAACTAAGGAGAAGGGGGGAAAGGAATCTGGGACTTCTGAGGAGAGGAATGTACTTCACAGGGCAATAAAAATAGCAGATATTTGGCAATTAAATGTTTGCCTTGCATATAGATGGGTTACTCAGATAAAATGTATCTCTGCTAACAATCAATCCTCATTCTGGGAAAGACCCCAATTTAGATTCTTTTATGTTGTTAATGGAGGGGCAAAAGTTTCTCTTGAGGGTCATAGGGTCTGACTTTTCTTTAGTTCAGAATAATCTTCATGGGAAAGTGGCCATCTTAGAGCAGCCTGCCCTTGGTCCCTACAACTGTTTCAATGTTCTTGTCTGTTGCCTTTACCTTGAGATAGGAAAATCTAATAATACTCTGTGAATTACATCATACAGATGAGTAACGTTTTTTCATAATATATGCTTGTGTCTACTCCCTCACTATGTGAAAAGGAGTACTGACAAGGATTTAATTTTACTTTCTTACTACAGTTAGAATACAAGTTGGCACTGGAGGCTGGCAATAGGGTTGACATATGCTTTGAAAGAGATACCAGACTACTGGGGAGGCTCATGCACTGTTGATGTTATTGACTACAATGATACATTTCAAGAAGTTGGTGTTAGATGACTAAAACTCAGGACAGAAAATAGAAGGAGCAGATACAAAGCCAGGCTTTACTCTAGGTGTGCTGTGAAGGCTTGAGCTTTGACAGAGGCTTTTGGCTTGGTAAACTAACAAGTAAAGTAAAAAAAAATTACAAATAAATAATAAATAAAGTAACAATCATTGTATTTAACATTTCTAAATATCTGTCTTAAAATTAGTGCACAAAAATTATTCATTGAATGACTAACACTTTGTCCCTTTTAAAGTTCTCAGTGTTTCAGAAAGATTGTTTGGTTTATCTGAATAGTTATTATTATGCATTATATAGGCATTAATGGAAAGTTGAAATTCATTACATACACTCAACTTTAGAGGAGTCTGCAAGATAAGGAAAGGAAAACATGAAACACTAATGCAAGAGAGACTGGTGGGAAGAAAGAACAAGAAACTAAGAATGTGTTTCTCTGAAATTTGGGGATAAGCATGGGATGCCAAAGGATGGAAGAACAGAGGAAACAGAAAGTAATGAGATTATTTCTCAAAACTTTTACCTTAAGATAAAACTTATTTCTTCTGAATATTAAGTTTAAGAAAAATGCCTGGTATTTTTGGTT